>NC_048592.1:29414276-29737609 GCF_013265735.2 Oncorhynchus mykiss | reverse complement strand
GGCTTGGGATTCCTTCTGGGCGGGCAGCCTTGCGAGGGTTAACCGTTGGCCACGGTGAAGGAGAGCCCACAGTCTTTGGCACCAGGCTGTGTCAGTAATACTGTATTGTCCTCAAAGCGAGCAAATAAGTTGTTTTAATTTGTCTGTGAGCAAGATGTCGATGTCCACGACGGGGCTGGTTTTCTTTTTGTAATCCGTGATTGACTGTAGACCCTGCCACGTGTCTCGTGTTTCAGCCGTTACTACTGATGGGGTCTCCTCCACCTCTCACACACACTGACACTCTCTTTCTCTCTATATATGTGTGTGTGTGTGTGTGTGTGTGTGTGTGTGTGTATGTGGGAGGGGTGCTTGGCAGTACAGTAATGACTTTACGTTAATAGGTCTTTTCGCGGCATTGAATGGAATGGAGCTTATTGGATTATTTATGAGTTATTGTTGGACAATATAGAACATCAAATAATAAGAGATTGATCACCATTGTATCTTCTAAAAAGCTGTTTGGCTTTTCTCATCTTTTCTGCTATGGCCCATTTCCCCCAGAGTAGTTAATCACAGTATGCTACTGTAATTCACACGGTTTCACATAGAAATAGAACTCTGGTACTCCGGATGCATGGCTGGTATGCAACCTGAGTTATGACCTTATTTACTAAGGGATCAATCCTTACTGAAGTTTTAGTGTAAATATCCCATATCCATGCATTTTAAATGAAGTACCCAAACATCATAAGTTAGTCTCTCTTTCTCTCTCTCTCCCTCTCTCATTCAATTAAAGGGGCTTTCTTGGCATGGGAAACACATGTTAACTTTTCCAAGGCAAGTGAGGTAGATACTATGCAAAAGTGAAATAAACAATAAAAATGAACAGTAAACATTCCACTCACAGAAGTGCCAAAAAAATTAAGACATTACCACATGTCATATTATGTATATATACAGTGTTGTAACGATGTACAAATGGGAATATAAATATGGGTTGTATTTACAATGGTGTTTGTCTCTATGTGGTCGTTATCTCACAGCAGGCGAGTTGATAATAAGCTGATACTGTGCTGTACTTCCTCCTCACTCACCCATATAGGGGGGCTATGGTGAACAACAGGGATAAGGTAGCAATATACAGTATGGTTAAACTCCTGGTAGTCTACACCTTCATGCAAAGATACACCTTCATGCAAACATACATCTTCCTAATATTGAGTTGCACCCCCTTTTGCCCTCAGAACAGTCTCAATTCGTCGGGGCATGGACTCTACCAGGTGTCAAGTGTTCCACAGGGATGCTGGCCCATGTTGACTCCTAAGCGTCCCACGGTTTTTGTCAAGTTCGCTGGATGTTCTTTGCAAGCTCTGGTAAAGGTCATGAATTTAGTTGTTTGTACATTCAAGACCAGTTTAAGACCATAAAGGGAGGCCAACAGCCTGAACCAGAGAAGGAGCACATGAATATATGACTCTTATCATCTGCATATAGATGCTGCTTTGCTGGTTAATAAAAATTGAGAACAACACAGGAGCTTAAATGGAACCCTGGGGCACACCTCTATCAATCTCAACAAAGCTAGATGTGTGATTGTCAGTGTATATACACATTGTGTTCTTTCAGAAAGATAGTTCCAAACCAATTTACTGCCGCTTCACTGAGAACAATGTTTGAGTCTAGCTAGGAACAATTCATGGTCAATTGAATCAAATGCCTTTGATAAATCAACAAACAGAGCAGCACAATGTTGCTTTTTATCAAGTGCATTTATGATGTCATTTGCCCCTGCCGTAGCTGCAGTTGTGGTACTGTGCCCCGATCTAAAGCCAGACTGAACCCCACTCAGTATGTTCTTTTCAATTAAGATGTTTTTTAACTGCAAGTTCACTAGGGATTCATAGACTTTGGCCAGGATAGGGAGTTTGGAGATAGGACCATAGTTATTAGCATCTGAGGGAACTCCACCCTTTAGCAGCGGGAGGACATAAGCTGATTTCCAAACAGGTTCAGTAATAATACCAGCTGCTACATTTTAAGGGGTAGGGATCCAGGTTGTCTGGACCTGCATACTTTTTAGTGTCTATTGCCTTTAGTTCTTTATAGACCTCAGCATAAGAAACAGGCTCAAAGTTCAAATGGTTCACGAGGGCCTATATCATAGTTTACTGTAACAGAGCTTACATTAGAGGCCTGGGCACCACCATTATCAAAAACAGAACCAGCAGATATGAAGTGCTTGTTAAAAACCCCTACAATATCAGCTTTATCCTTCACTTCATTAGAATCCATCATTAAATGGTCAGGAAGGCCAGAGGAGACATTAGAACCTAATACTGATCTGATTAGCTTCCAGAACTTGCTAGGGTTGTTTATGTTCTCTGTGACTGCATTTAGATAGAAATCTGATTTGGACTTCCTGATCAATCTTGTGCATTTGTTTCTTAGCGCTCTGAAGGAGGCCCAGTCAACAGGAGCATTTGTATGTCTAGCTTGAGCCCAAGAGATATTTCTCTTTCTAATTAATTCTGCCAAGTTATGTGAAAACCAGGGATTGTCCCTTCCACTGATTCTACATTTCTTCACAGGGGCATGCTTATTACAAATGGACACACATTTAATATAAAATAGTCCAAGGCAATATTATGGTAAGAACGCTTGCTCATAAAATGGTCTAAAATGTATTTTAAAAAATATAACGAGGTTTGGCTTTGGTCATTTTTGTATTTCTAATACAAGCAATTGCACAGTGATCACTGGAATCATTACATAATATCCCAGTCGATGTGTATTTGTGAGGGGGATTCGTTAGAATAACGTCCAATAGCGTTGATTTGTTAGGTGCTCTGGGATTCGGTCTTGTAGGTGAAATAATGAATTGCACGAGATTCAGAGAGTCACACAGTTCTTTAAAAGAGTCTGATACAGATGTAAGCATGTCCCAGTTCAAATCTCCTAAAATAACGAATTCAAAGTCTTTTAGCTTGTGCAGGACACCAGAAAGAGAGTTTAGTGCGTCTCCCGAAGCCGAGGGCGGTCCGTAGCAGCCGAGGGCGGTCCGTAGCAGCCGAGGGCGGTCCGTAGCAGCCGAGGGCGGTCCGTAGCAGCCGAGGGCGGTCCGTAGCAGCCGAGGGCGGTCCGTAGCAGCCGAGGGCGGTCCGTAGCAGCCGAGGGCGGTCCGTAGCAGCCGACTACAGTGATGTGGGAGTCCTTATATACGTTAACTTTAACCGCAAGCGTTTCAAAATGTTTGGCTTTGGTAATTAAGAGAATTTCAGATGTGTTAAACTTGGATTTCACATAAATTGCAACCCCTCCTCCTCTACTTATCCGATCTGCTCTAAAAACCGTGTATTCATCAATAGAAATCAAGTTATTTCACACAGAGTTCTTTAGCCAACTTTCTGATAAAACCATTATATCTGCATTTGTCGTTTTGGCCCGTATTCTAATCATGTCTATTTTTGGAAACTTCTGACATTGACATGCAAGTGGCTGAAACCTGTGCTGTTTTTAAAATCCTAGGGAGTCGGTATAGATTGTATGGTGTCTACCGGACCAGGGGTTGGTCCCATATTACCAGAGATCAACAATACATCTCAGTTGTCCAATGCGTGAGGACTTGGTGGAGCCAGCACCATTGTCTTTCGAGTCTTTCGACACAGAAAAAAAGTTATTCAAGAGTTTGAGATTTTGGAAGAATGCCATCAAGTGTAGTTCCGCGTGTTTGAGAGTGGAACAAATGCAGCTGCAGAGAGAGACCAAGTTCCTGGTGGTATTGACATGATGGTCCCGTCGGAGTGTTTGCAAATTGTAGGGCATAAGGCGAAGATAATTCACTCACCCATTGATCATCCAGCCTATTTAATCCAGGATGGCATTGAGTAAAGAGCAGGCACACTAACAGATACATAATGCCGGTTTTAGGAGGTCTTTCAGCACAGGTGTGCAACGACCAGTAGACGTTGTGTAGAATGACATAGATTTTCACACGGTGCATCAGGTTTTCCAATCTGGCAATCGCTTCTCCGCTCCTAGCCATCAGTGCGCACCTGCGCTCACGTAACAGGCCTTGCGCACAGACAGGCGCTCCTGACTCTGCGCACTCTAACTCCAAAAAGGTGTAGGGCTTCTCAATCAGAAATCAATCAGATATCTTTGTACAAGCAAATTTCGTAAAAACGATCTAAAAATAGTTGTGAAGGTGGATGCTGTATATAACATCAAAAGTATGTCTTAAAACTCTGATCTCAAGGGACAGACTGATTGGCTACCATCTTGGATTGTTATGAGATTAAAGCGAGAAGTTCTCATCTCTCATTTCATGATGGGCATGGAAAGTAGCCTACATCATGGAGGCATCCAAAACAGGTCGTGCATGGCTAAAAAATGTGTAGATAAAAAGGGAATGTCAGGTCACAGTTTTACAAACTTTATATTTGAATAAAGCTTTGGTGATTAAGATTTATTTCCAAGCGGTCTCAGGTGCCAAACCCTTTATCACCAGTCTTGACTACTACAGTCTCGACAGTCTTAGGGCTGGAAAATGCCAGTGCGGCAGTTTCAACACTGTCAAACTAACGTGCGTTTGACACTAGCGCCATCTTAATGCCAGCCAAAAATAAAGCCCCTTGTGTGATTTGACAAATGCAGGATCAGCAGCAATTTAAAATGCTGGAGAGGGGAGAGGCCCATGCTAGCCACCACGCTCACAGCTCATCCCTGAGCCACTTATTATCCTGAAGCTTCGAAAGGATCTCACTCCCTCCCCCCTCCCGGAGGACCTGAGCCTTAGGATCATTCTTCAGGACTACCTGGCCTGATGACTCCTGGCTGTCCCCGTCCCCAGTCCACCTGGTCGTGCTGCTGATGCAGTTTTTGCTGTTTTGCCTGTGGCTATGGAACCCAGACCTATTCACCAGACGTGCTAACTTATCCTGGACCTGCTGTTTGACCATCTCTCTCACTCTCTCTACCACACCTGCTGTCTTGACCTCTGAATGCTCCGCTATGAAAAGTCAACTGACATTTACTCCTGAGGTGCCACTGTGAATATTATTTGACCCTGCTGGTCATCTATGAACGTTTGAACATCTTGAAGAACGATCTGGCCTTAATGGCCATTGTACCCCTCACAGCCTGGTTCCTCTCTAGGTTTCTTCCTAAGTTCCTGTCTTTCTAGGGAGTTTTTCCTATCCACCGTGCTTTTACATCTGCATTGCTTGCAGTTTGGGGTTTTAGGAAGGGTTTCTGTATAAGCACTTTGTGACGTCTGCTGATGTAAAAAGGGCTTTAGAAATACATTTGATTCATTGATTGATTGATTAGCACGTTGGAGTTACAGCTTCTCTGATCTACTGATAGGAGATGGACATGCAAAGAGGGAGTGTCAGGGAGGGAAAGAAATGCAAGAGGGATAATGAGGGAGAGAGATTTGGAGAGCGAGGCAGGCAGGTGGGAAAGAGACGGAGGGAGAAAAGACGGGGAGAGAAGACAGGAGGTAGAGAGGAATGTGTGAATCCGAGTGGAACATTGGAGTTGGCAGTCCTTTTTGGAAAGGGACAGAGGGCATAGATGTGGCTGCCTTCCCCAGTCTATGGGATAGTTTGTGGCCAAACACACACAAACATAAGGGATCTCTCTCTCTCTCTCAAAATAAATATGAGAGAAATACATTACTCACTCTAAATATTTAAGGTTGTGCCAACATGCAAACACCATTTAAATTATCACACAAGAGACGGAGAGGAGAATCAGTGTAAAACATCCCCTTCTATATGATATGAAACCTCAGCGTTCAACACCATAGTGCCCACGAAGCTCATCACTAAGCTAAGGACTCTGGGACTAAACACCTCCCTCTGCAACTGGATCCTGGACTTCCTGACGGGCTGCCCCCAGGTGGTAAGAGTAGGCAACAACACGTCTGCCACGCTAATCCTTAACACTGGAGCCCCTCAGGGGTGTGTACTTAGTCCTCTCCTGTATTCCCTGTTCAGCCACGACTGCATGGCCAAACACGACTCCAACACATTAAGTTTGCTGACGACGCAACATCGACAACAATGAGACAGCATATAGGGAGGAGGTCAGAGAACTGGCAGTGTGGTGCCAGGACAACAACCTCTCCCTCAATGTGAGCAAGACAAAGGAGCTGATCATGGGCTACAGGAAAAGGTGGGCCGAACAGGCCCCCATTACCATCGACGGGGCTGTAGTGGAGTGTGTCGAGAGTTTCAAGTTCCTTGGTGTCCACATCACCAACAAACTATCATGGTCCAAACAGTCGTGAAGAGGGCACAACAAAACCTTTTTCCCCTCAGGAGACTGAAAATATTTGGCATGGATCCCCAGATCCTCAAAAGGTTCTACAGCTGCACCATCGAGAGCATCCTGACTGGTTGCATCACCGCCTGGTATGGCTACTGCTCGGCATCTGACCGTAAGGCGCTACAGAGGGTAGTGCGAATGGCCCAGTTCATCACTGGGGCCATGTTTCCTGCTATCCAGGACCTATATAATAGGCGGTGTCAGAGGAAAGCCCATAAAATTGTCAGAGACTCCAGTCACCCAAATCATAAACTGTTTTCTCTGCTACCGCACGGCAAGCCGTACCGGAGCGCCAAGTCTAGGACCAAAAGGCTCCTCAACAGCCAGAAGACTGCTAAACAATTAATCAAAGCCAGAAGACTGCTAAGCCAGAAGACTGCTAAGCCAGAAGACTGCTAAGCCAGAAGACTGCTAAACAATTAATCAAAGCCAGAAGACTGCTAAGCCAGAAGACTGCTAAGCCAGAAGACTGCTAAGCCAGAAGACTGCTAAGCCAGAAGACTGCTAAGCCAGAAGACTGCTAAGCCAGAAGACTGCAAAGCCAGAAGACTGCAAAGCCAGAAGACTGCAAAGCCAGAAGACTGCAAAGCCAGAAGACTGCAAAGCCAGAAGACTGCAAAGCCAGAAGACTGTAAAGCCAGAAGACTGCAAAGCCAGAAGACTGCTAAACAATTAATCAAAGCCAGAAGACTGCTAAGCCAGAAGACTGCTAAACAATTAATCAAATCGGCACCGGACAATTTACACTGACCATGATCATCAACTAGATTTGTCCGCGGGCTGATTTTTTTCTTGAGCGGATGGTTTGGGCTGGAAAATAATTACTGCAAATTGACCGCAAGAAGCCCAAAAATATATAATATTTGACTAAAACATAATAATTTCAACCCTTGCTACATTTTTATACGATCACATATATTTATATTATGCGTGGAAATACTTTGGAATGGAATTCCAAAATTTCAGTAACTTGGAGCTGATTTGCTGGTGTTTTTACAGTCTTATGTCCAACAATAAAAATGAAAAATACAATAAAAATAAACCTGTATTTTTTTCTCAGAAAACTTGGCTACAGGGAGAGCTAGCGCCTGAGGCTAGTACCAGCATAGCCCAGCGCTAAGCGCTAACCCATTGACCTACATACTGTTTAGTAGCACACTGTTGGTGTTTACTCATCCCTCCATGCTAACTCGCCTACGGCCTGACTGGCGGGTCACAGCTTGGGCCAGTCTGGGGCACAGACACACACTGCCTGTTATGTTCAGTGATCTATAAATCATCTAAACCGCAACTGGGCATAAATGGATCCTTATTGTATAGAGATTCCACTTCTAGCTCAGGGAAAAAAAAGAGTAAATAGGAGGGATAGCAAAGCCAATGGCGTCAACTGCCAGAAGAGAGAGCCAACATGTGGAGAGACCAAATGGTTTCTATGGCGTTTCCGACATTGCATTAGCGTAGGTAATGAATATGGAATACTTAAGGAAGAAGTTGAGGTGTCTTGGTCTGCGTCTCCCCCTTTCTGTCTCTCTTGCTCTTTCTGTATCTAATCCTCCACCTCCCTCTTTCCCTTCCTTCACTCAGCTACATTCTCACCTCAACCCACACACACATCTAATCCTTACTCATTTCTCTCTTGCTCTCTGCCGCCCATCCTCAGACAGAGTTAATTAAGTAGTCAGCGTCTGAAGCAACAACATGGAATCCAAGCAAAGCTAATTGGTGCATTCATAAAGAGGAAAAAAGAGAGACAGGGAGGGAGAGAGACGATGATGGGACATGTGGACCTGCATACATACACTATGCACAGAACACCAGAACACACACACACACACACACACACACACACGGCATATGTTGTGATATTCAATTATACATTCACTGTTTATTTGCTTCATTGTAGAAATGTTTATTTCTATTTTATTTGGATCCCCAATTGTCCAATGCCAATGGCGACAGCTAGTCTTCCCGAGGTCCGACAATGAGCTAGGTAGCAGGTGTGTGTATGTAATGGAAGCATCATCTGGCTCCACAGCTGTTTAGTTATATACTGATGGGGCCATCCCCCACCCCTTTGGAAGCAAAGCGGGGCTCAGGTGAGAGACTTGCTACGGAAAGCCAGGAGGCTCAATAAAAACACTTCTCCTCTTCTGTTATACGACAGATAAGCCACACTTGACCGTGAGTATACATGACAATAAAGGCATCCTCACTGGGAGATTCTGTGCTCACTGTGCCACCAGCTTGCCTTAGTTCAGAAAGACTAGAGTAGATCCCACCTACCACTACAGTTTCACTCTCTCTGCCTGTGGGCTGTTGTGTCACAAAAACCTGTCAACTATACAGAGAGTCTCCAGACCACACTGCTTTGTGGGAACACGTCTAGCTGCTTTGTGTACAGGAAAGAGGTCACTCGTTTTACTATGTTTAGCTCTAGACTGTGCTCAGTGCCTGAGGCAGACAATGGTGTCTTAAAGGCCCAATGCAGCCGTTTTTATCTCCATATCAAATCCTTTCTCGGTAACAGTTAACTACCTTACTGTGATTGTTTTAAATTAAAATGGTCAAAAAGAAACAAAAACCATCATCTTCTTAGCTAAGAGCATTTTCTCAAGCAAGAATTTTGCTAGGACTGTCTGGGAGTGGTCTGGGTGGGGAGATTAAAACTAGCTGTTATTGGCAGAGGTTTGAAACTCTCTTTCTTATTGGTGTATCAACTAATTTACTGCCTGGTGATGTCAGGCTGAAATTTCAGGCGTTCTTTTCAAACAGTTCTTAAAGTAAAAGGGCATTATCATAATTTTCACAATTTCACAGTACGATTCCAACCTCAGTGTGGAAATATATATAAAATACAGGCTATTCATGTTTTTGATTGCGCTGGTGCCTTTAACAGTAGTCATTATATTGTGTTCCCAAGAACACTTCTTCCCTGCTTGAGCTCTGATAAATGTAGAGTTTCTAGAGAATTAAAAAGAGCTTCTAACGTGTTGAAAGACAGTGGGGGAGACGGAATGTGATGGAACACCTACGTGATTTCATACATGATTTTCCCTCCATTTCTTTCTTCCTGAGTGTTCCATTTCCCCCAATCCGTTTCGCCATATTTGCTCACCTAATAGGCTAATAGATTTTCCATGGAAACAGACAGCCGTCACTCACAAACTGAATGAATCAGTCCATGGAGTTTGAATTTAATGTTTTGGTAGTTAGTTACAGCTTTGAATGTTGCTTTAGGGACCTTCGTTTCTAAGAAAAATGTAGAGGAAACCATAGTTTATAAATTCTCTTAGTAGTCTCACTCAAGTAACTTGATGTGAAAGTAAACGGTAACCATGGTTGCAGTTTCTCTGTAGACTTCTACTTGGGCTGATGTCACAGTTGCTCTACTACTTTACCTCCGCTCTATCCATCTGCACACATTCAGGATATGGCTTGATGCATTTATTTCACTCTATATTTCTGTTGTTAAATATATACATTCTCCCCATTCCATCAGTAGGCTATAGTGTTCTTTCATCTTGATCCTGGAGGGTGTGCAGGGTGTGATTCAACTAATCTCACTGCTCATCAAGCACTTGATTGGTTTAATCAGATGTTTTCGCATTGAACAAAAACATGCACACCCTGTGGGTCTCCAGGATCAAGATTGAAGAACACTGTTGTGTGATGTATCAAGCCAAACCCATGTTGGCGATTAAAGAAGATGGGCCAGTATGCTTCTTGACCAAATTTGCCTCATATGACCCAGTCATCTGGACTCAACACCAACCCTACTCTGACTTAGCTCTTCAATGAATAGACTCGGGCAGGAAGTGTTTGACCAGATCCAGACTGTTCTGAAACAACATGCTCTGGCTGACAGTGGAAGAACTCATGTCCTATATGCTCTAGCCCAAACAAAGGTGACCAAAAGCTGTTTATAGCCGCTTTTTTTTATTTTTTAATTGAACCTTTATTTAACTAGGCAAGTCGGTTAAGAACAAATTCTTATTTTCAGTGACGGTCTAGGAACAGTGGGTTAACTGCCTTGTTCAGGGGCAGAACGACTGATTTTTACCTTGTCAACTTGGGGATTCCATCTTGCAACCTTTCAAGTTATACAAAAAGAGTATAACATAACACGTCCAACACTCTAACCACTAGGCTACCTGCCGCCCCAAGGAGATTTGAGGAGATTGCATTATGCGGCGCCATGGCCTTTTCTGTCCTCTCCTGCTACATGAGCTAGCATCGTCAGCGGTGTGTATTCATGCATGACAAGGTAATCCAGGCAAGAAAAAAAACATACTAAATAAATTTATATTTATTCTCACTGTGTTTCATACATTTTCTTCAATTTGCAAGAGGCTGAATGTATCTCACTGGAGAAAGCATCCAAGTCAATTAAACCGCTCCCCTCTGTCTCTCTATGTACAGTGGGGCAAAAAAGTATTTAGTCAGCTACCAATTGTGCAAGTTCTCCCACTTAAAAAGATGAGAGAGGCCTGTATTTTCATAATTTTCATCATAGGTACACTTCAACTATGACAGACAAAATGAGAAAAAAAATCCAGAAAATCACATTGTAGGATTTTTAATGAATTTATTTTCAAATTATGGTCAGCACGGGGAATCCAATCTTGCAACCTTACAGTTAACGAGTCCAACGCAATAACAACCTGCCTCTCTCTCGTTGCACTCCACAAGGAGACTGCCTGTTACGCGAATGCAGTAAGCCAAGTTAAGTTGCTAGCTAGATTTAAACTTATCTTATAAAAAAACAATCAATCATAATCACAAGTTAACTACACATGGTTGATGATATTACTAGATATTATCTAGCGTGTCCTGCGTTGCATATAATCTGACTGAGCATACAAGTATCTGACTGAGCGGTGGTAGGCAGAAGCAGGCGCGTAAACATTCATTCAAACAGCACTTTCGTGCATTTTGCCAGCAGCTCTTCGTTGTGCGTCAAGCATTGCGCTGTTTATGACTTCAAGCCTATCAACTCCCGAGATGAGGCTGGTGTAACCGAAGTGAAATGGCTAGCTATTTAGCGCGCGCTAATAGCGTTTCAAACGTCACTTGCTCTGAGCCTTCTAGTAGTTGTTCCCCTTGCTCTGAATGGGTAACGCTGCTTCGATGGTGGCTGTTGTCGTTGTGTTGCTGGTTCGAGCCCAGGGAGGAGCGAGGAGAGGGACGGAAGCTATACTGTTACACTTGCAATACTAAAGTGCCTATAAGAACATCCAATAGTCAAAGGTTAATGAAATACAAATGGTATAGAGGGAAATAGTCCTATAATAACCACAACCTAAAACTTCTTACCTGCGAATATTGAAGACTCATGTTAAAAGGAACCACCAGCTTTCATATGTTCTCATGTTCTGAGCAAGGAACTGAAACGTTAGCTTTCTTACATGGCACATATTGTACTTTTACTTTCTTCTCCAACACTTTTGTTTTTGCATTATTTAAACCAAATTGAACATGTTTCATTATTTACTTGAGGCTAAATAGATTTTTTTGATGTATTATATTAAGTTAAAATAAGTGTTCATTCAGTATTGTTGTAATTGTCATTATTACAAATAAAATAAAAATTGGCCGATTTAATCGGTATCTGCGTTGACAAATCATAATCGGTCGACCTCTAGTCCAAACCCACCAAGACAGTCGTGAAGAGGGCACGACAACACATTTTCCCCCTCAGGAGACTGAAAAGATTTGGCATGTGTCCCCATATCCTCAAAACGTTTTACAGCTGCATCGAGAGCATCCTGACCGGTTGCATCACCGCCTGGTACGGCAACTGTTCGGCAGTTGGGTAGTGCGTACAGCACTAGGGCCAAGCTTCCTGCCATCCAGGACCTATATACTAGGCAGTGTCAGAGGAATGCCCAGTCACCCAAGTCAGACTGTTCTCTCTGCTACCGGACAGCGGTATCGGAGCGTTAAGTATAAGTCTAAAAGGCTCCTTAACAGCTTCTACACCCAAGCCGTAAGACTGCTGAACAATTAATCAAAATATTGACCTCTCCAAGTAATGTGAATATGGCTTTAGCCTTTCAAAGCATTATCAGAATGTACTTGACTCTGGGCAGGTGTGATGTATGGTAATCCCTATAGGACAACTATGCTGTAGTGTGCCCGGACAGCCAGAGAATAGGGCGACCTTCAAAATATGGTGTCACTGCACAGAACGTGGCCAGAAATGGTCTCTTACCGAGAGGCACAGGCGGTAGTGATGATGTTACTTATTAGATGATCCAAAGAAACTCCCCTTCACTTGATGGGACTGGAGAGGCGACGGAAATATGGTGGACATTGCTTACACATCTACCCAGTAGCCTCATGTCTGTGTCAAGGGGAGTGGATGAGAGCAGGAGGTAAGGGCACAACCATTCAAAATGAAATGCAACAGGGCCCAGCCAGTGCTACTAGACAGCCTCTCTGTCCCCCCCCCCCCCCCTTCAAGCCTCCAGCCGTGTACTGTTACAGCCGACAACTAGGTCACTGCATTTGTCTTCCATTCGGGGTCACCTCTGCGAAGTGAAAAATAAGTTAGTGGAACTCCAGCTCACAGATCCAAACCTTTTTCAAAAGGAGAGATGAAATGATGGTATGTCAAGGATTGGAACACACAACTGGGCTGCTTCAGTCTGGTTTGAGTTGAGATAGAGTAATCTATATCTCCTTATCATCTCCAAGAAAGTTGTATCGCATTTCAGTCCACACAGCCTGAGGGAACAGATTTATTCATTCCCATCATCCTTATCGCTAATGCTAATCAGCATGTACCGGGTTGCGCTATAGCCACAGGGGTAGATAATGTTAGTGCAGATTTATAAACCATTTTGCCCCACATGATGTGACCTTTGCTAGCAGAGTATCCAGCAGGTTTTGCCTCTGTAGGCCCTGGATTGGTTTAGCTTGGAGTAACCTCTGCAGGCTTGGCTTTTCTATCTATCTATCCATCTACCTACCTATCCATCTACCTACCTACCTACCTACCTACCTACCTACACACACACACACACAGTTGAAGTCGGAGGTTTACATACACTTAGGTTGGAGTCATTAAATCATTTGTGGTTTTTCAACCACTCCACACATTTTCTGTTAACAAACTATAGTTTTGGCAAGTCGGTAAGTAATTTTTCCAACAGCTGTTTACAGACAGGTTATTTCACTTATAATTCACTGTATCACAATTCCAGTGGGTCAGAAGTTTACATGCACTAAGTTGACTGTGCCTTTAAACAGCTTGGAAAATTCCAGAAAATTATGTCATGGCTTTAGAAGCTTCTGATAGGCTAATTGACATAATTTGAGTCAATTCGAGGTGTACCTGTGTTTGTATTTCAAGGCCTACCTTCAAACTCAAATTTCAAACATCATGGGAAAATCAAAAGAAATTATCCAAGACCTCAGAAAAAAAATGGTAGACCTCCACACGTCTGGTTCATCCTTGGGAGCAATTTCCAAATGCCTGAAGGTACCATGTTCAGCTGTACAAGCAATAGTACGCAAGTATTAACACCATGGGACCACGCAGCCGTCATACCGCTCAGTAAGGAGACGCGTTCGGTCTCCTAGAGATGAACGTACTTTGGTGTGAAAAGTGCAAATCAATCCCAGAACAGCAGCAAAGGACCTTGTGAAGATTCTGGAGGAAACAGGTACAAAAGTATCTATATCCACAGTAAAACGAGTCCTGTTTTGACATAATCGTAAAGGCTGCTCAGCAAGGAAGAGGCCACTGCTCCAAAACCGCCATAAAAAAGCAAGACTATGGTTTGCAACTGCACATATGGACAAAGATTGTACTTTTTGGAGAAATGTCCTCTCTTCTGATGAAACAAAAATAGAACTGTTTGGCCATAATGACCATCGTTATGTTTGGAGGAAAAGGCGGAGGCTTGCAAGCCGAAGAACATCATCCCAACCGTGAAGCACGGAGGTGGCAGTATCATGTTGTGGGGGTGCTTTGCTGCAGGAGGGACTGGTGCACTTCACAAAATAGATGGCATTATGAGGCAGTAAAATTATGTGGATATATTGAAGCAACATCTCAAGACATCAGTCAGGAAGTTAAAGCTTGGTCGCAAATGGGCCTTCCAAATGGACAATGACACCAAGCATACTTCCAAAATTGTGGCAAAATGGCTTAAGGATAACAAAGTCAAGGTTTTGAAGTGGCCATCACAAAGCCCTGACCTCAATCCTATAAATGTGTGGGCAGAACTGAAAAAGTGTGTGCGAGCAAGGAGGTTGTGTTATTATTTTGTTTCTTTGCTTTGTTTGTAACTTATTGTTTAACTTATTTTGTATATAATGTTGCCGCTCCCGTCTCTATTGACTGAAAATAACTTCTGGACATCAGGACTGCGATTACTCACCACGGACTGGCAGAATCCTTTTTTTCCTTTAACGAATCCGCTGAGCCCGACGTGAATGATGTACTTCTTTCCCGGGAACAGGCCCAGATCCCCGTCATCTTCCTTCCATTCTGCTAGCAAACATGCACTCTTTGGAAAATAAAATCTATTACCTAAACGGAAGATTAAACTACCAACGGGACATTCAAAACTGCAATATCTTTTGCTTCACGGAGATGTGGCTGAACGACGACGTTATCAACATACAGCTGGCTGGTTTTACGCTGTATCGGCAGGATAGAACAGCGGCGTCTGGTAAGACGAGGGGCAGCGGACTATGTATTTTTGTAAATAACAGCTGGTGCACGATATCTAAGGAAGTCTCAAGGTTTTTCTCACCTGAGGTACAGTATCTCATGATAAGCTGTAGACCACACTATCTACTTAGAGTTTTGATCTGTATTTTCGTAACTGTCTACATACCACCACAGACTGATGCTGGCACAAAGACCGCATGTAAAAATACGGCTGTCAGTAGGCTTCGCAAATGCCATACAAATTGAATAGTAAACGCAGGGCTTTCTTCAGCCATTTCCGATTGGTGCCGTCTTTAAAGCAGAAAACCCTCTGTACCACAGAGTTTTTTTGATTTCTGCATAGGATGGAAACAAAAAAATGTTTTTATGTCATCTGACTTATGTCTCTTGAAATAATCAAAAGTTGGTCTGGCATCCTGGCCTTCCCTGACTCTCTCTTCTACTGAAACTGGACTGGGTCTGTCATCAACATCAATGCTCTCTTCTACTGAAACTGGACTGGGCCTGTCATCAACATCAATGCTCACTTCTACTGAAACTGGACTGGGCCTGTCATCAACCTCAATGCTCTCTTCTATTGAAACAGGACTGGGCCTGTCATCAACCTGGATATGAATAAAATAATATATAAATTAACTAATAAAGGCCCAGTTTTGAAAAGTGAATGAATGACGACAACACATTTTTTTTGTGTGTGACTTTACGCGCCGTTCACACGGGACAGTTGGCATGATGATGAGTTTCAATGCATTGTCTAGTATGAGGCGAAGTGGTAGGAATCGTGGCGATGAGGATCATAGCTAGCAAATCATTGTAGCCATATTCTCCCGCACAAAATATGAATTTGATAGGGAAATTACTTGATTGGTTTTACAATATGTATACTATTTGCAGCCAATGGGAGTGCTCCTAATCTCAGT
Source organism: Oncorhynchus mykiss (assembly GCF_013265735.2). NCBI lineage: Eukaryota > Metazoa > Chordata > Actinopteri > Salmoniformes > Salmonidae > Oncorhynchus > Oncorhynchus mykiss. The sequence continues at coordinate 29,721,694 of NC_048592.1, read as the reverse complement.
TTGTTACCTGTATAAAAGACACCTGTCCACAGAAGCAATCAATCATATTCCAAACTCTCCATGGCCAAGACCAAAGAGCTCTCCAAGGATGTCAGGGACAAGATTGTAAACCTACACAAGGCTGGAATGGGCTACAAGACCATCGCCAAGCAGCTTGGTGAGAAGGTGACAACCGTTGGTGTGATTATTCGCAAATGGAAGAAACACAAAATAACTTTCAATCTCCCTCGGCCTGGGGCTCCATGCAAGATCTCACCTTGTTGAGTTGCAATGATCATGAGAACGGTGAGGAATCGGCCCAGAACTACACGGGAGGATCTTGTCAATGATCTCAAGGCAGCTGGGACCATAGTCACCAAGAAAACAATTGGTAACACACCGTGAAGGACTGAAATCCTGCAGCGCCCGCAAGGTCCCCCTGCTCAAGAAAGCACATATACATGCCCGTCTGAAGTTTGCCAATAAACATCTGAATGATTCAGAGGACAACTGGGTGAAAGTGTTGTGGTCAGATGAGACCAAAATGGAGTTCTTTGGCATCAACTCAACTCGCCATGTTTGGAGGAGGAGGAATGCTGCCTATGCTCCCAAGAACACCATCCCCACTGTCAAACATGGAGGTGGAAACATTATGCTTTGGGGGTGTTTTTCTGCTAAGGGGACAGGACAACTTCACCGCATCAAAGGGACAATGGATGGGGCCATGTACTGTCAAATCTTGGGTGAGAACCTCCTTCCCTCAGCCAGGGCATTGAAAATGAGTCGTGGATGGGTATTCCAGCATGACAATGACCCAAAACACACAGCCAAGGCAACAAAGGAGTGGCTCAAGAAGAAGCACATTAAGGTCCTGGAGTGGCCTAGCCAGTCTCCAGACCTTAATCCCATAGAATATCTGTGGAGGGAGCTGAAGGTTCGAGTTGCCAAACGTCAGCCTCGAAACCTTAATGACTTGGAGAAGATCTGCAAAGAGGAGTGGGACAAAATCCCTACTGAGATGTGTGCAAACCTGGTGGCCAACTACAAGAAATCTGACCTCTGTGATTGCCAACAAGGATTTTGCCACCAAGTACTAAGTCATGTTTTGCATAGGGGTAAAATACTGATTTCCCTCATTAAAATGCCAATCAATTTATAACATTTTTGACATGTGTTTTTCTGGATTATTTTCTTGTTATTCTGTCTCTCACTATTCAAATAAACCTACCATTAAAATTATAGACTGATCATTTCTTTGTCAGTGGGCAAATGTAGAAAATCAGCAGGGGATCAAATACTTTCCCCACTAACTGTAGCCTTCCTGATACTTGGAACGCATTCAACAGTCCTTATTCTACAGTCATGGCTAACTGCTGCTAGTGTAGAGTCTGTGTGGAGCAGGCTAATTAAGCTAGTCTAGGTGGCGTCTGATGGTGCCTAAGGCCCATCTCTGTCCTTTCCCATGCCATAAGGTGTCTCCATTCCAACCAATGACCTCTTTTCTCTCCCTATTGCTCTCAGTCTGTCTCCCACTCCTCCTGGCCCAGCCAATCTTTCACAGTCTCTCTCGCTCTCTCTCAACCCTAATCTACCTGTCCACCCTCTCTCTCTCCTCCTTTTCTTTCACATTCTCCCCCTCACCCTCCATCCTCTCTCAGCTCCCGCTCTCTCTGGCTCCACTCCTCTTCTAGCCTGTGATATATACTGTATATTTACTTATATCTACACTACCGTTCAAAAGTTTGGTCACTTAGAAATGTTGTTGTTATTAAAAGAAAAGCCAGCATCTCACAGTCGCCTCTTCACTGCTGACGTTGAGACTAGTGTTTTGCGGGTACTATTTAATGAAGCTGCCAGTTGAGGACTTGTGAGGCGTCTGTTTCTCAAACCAGGCACTCTAATGTACTTGTCCTCTTGCTCAGTTGTGCACCGGGGCCTCCCACTCCTCTTGCTATTCTGGTTAGAGCCAGTTTGCCCAGTTCTGTGAAGGGAGTAGTACACAGCGTTATGAGATCTTCAGTTTCTTGGCAATTTCTCACATGGAATAGCCTTCATTTCTCAGAACAAGAATAGACTGACGAGTCAGAAGAAAGTTCTTTGTGCAAAACTGATAGACATACCCCAAGCGACTTACAGCTGTAATCGCAGCAAAAGGTGGCGCTACAAAGTATTAACTTAAGGGGGCTGAATAATTTTGCATGCCCAATTTTTCAGTTTTTGATTTGTTAAAAAAGTTTGAAATATCCAATAAATGTCGTTCCACTTCATCATTGTGTCCCACTTGTTGTTGATTCTTCACAAAAAAATACATTTTTTTATCTTTGTTTGAAGCCTGAAATGTAGCAAAAGGTCGCAAAGTTCAAAGGGGCCCGAATACTTTCGCAAGGCACTGTATATCTACTTATTTGCATGCAAACTCTCCAGATCAAACAATGAGTGATTCTAACATTCTAACATCTCAAAATGTTTTTTCAATAGCCTAATAATGGGGGACTAATAATGAGAGAGAACAAACAATAATTAGTGGCCTATAGAAAAATCGATTGACAAGTTTAATCAAGCTTATGCTTAGAAAGATATGATCCGTATGGGGAGGAAAAATCCCTCCATGCTAGGTTGAATACCAAGTAGCCAATAACCTATCCATCCTCCTACTAGACCTATCATTAAAGCCAATAACCTATCCACCCTCCTACTAGACCTATCATTAAAGCCAATAACCTATCCATCCTCCTCCTAGACCTATCATTAAAGCCAATAACCTATCCACCCTCCTACTAGACCTATCATTAAAGCCAATAACCTATCCATCCTCCTACTAGACCTATCATTAAAGCCAATAACCTATCCACCCTCCTACTAGACCTATCATTAAAGCCAATAACCTATCCACCCTCCTACTAGACCTATCATTAAAGCTTTAAGACAAGTTAGTCATGAACAGTAGCCTATTTCCAAGTGGTTAGAGGCAGGTAGCCTAGTGGTTAGAGGCAGGTAGCCTAGTGGTTAGAGGCAGGTAGCCTAGTGGTTAGAGGCAGGTAGCCTAGTGGTTAGAGGCAGGTAGCCTAGTGGTTAGAGTTTTGGGCCAGTAACTGAAAGGTTCCTGGATCAATTTCCTGAGGTAAAAATCTGTCGTTCTGCCCCTGAACAAGGCAGTTAATGCACTGTTCCCCGATAGGCCGTCATTGGAAATAAGAATGTGTTCTTAACTGACTTAGTTAGTTAGCCTAGTTAAATAAAGGTAAAAAAAATAAATCTGAATCTACACCATAAGGGAATATTAGAAAATATTTGCCTGTGTTTCCTAAACTTGTTGCCCTAGCCTGTTTTGGTTATTGCCCTAGGTTTTTTGGGTTATTGCCCTAGCCTGTTTTGGTTGTTGCCCTAGCCTGTTTTGGTTATTGCCCTAGCCTGTTTTGGTTATTGCCCTAGCCTGTTTTGGTTGTTGCCTTAGACTGTTTTGGTTATTGCCCTAACCTGTTTTGGTTGTTGCCCTAGCCTGTTTTGGTTATTGCCTTAGACAGTTTTGGCTATTGCCCTAACCTGTTTTGGTTATTGCCCTAACCTGTTTTGGTTATTGCCCTAGCCTGTTTTGGTTATTGCCCTAACCTGTTTTGGTTATTGCCCTAACCTGTTTTGGTTATTGCCCTAGCCTGTTTTGGTTATTGCCCTAGTGCTACACAGCTGATTCAAATAATCAACTCATTAAGCTTTGATTATTGGAATCAGCTGTGAAGTGCTAGAGCAAAAACTAATGTACACCCGGGGGGGAGGCGGGTTTGGGAAACCTTGACCTTAGCCTCTACCCAGGCTTTCAACAACATTCTTTTGTCAAGATTGGTCCAGTTGTAGCATGCTATTCAAATCAAATCAAAGTTTATTTATCACGTGCTCCGAATACAACAGGTGTAGTAGACCTTACCGTGAAATGCTTACTTACAGGCTCTAACCAATGGTGTGGGGAAAAAAAGGTGTGTGTGTGTGTAGGTAAGTAAATAAATAAAACACGCGGTGGTTTTAGCAGATTTTACATTTTTTGGGGGGTGGTTGGTCAATAGGGGGCGATAGCATCAAATCACTATTATTTTATGAATACAGGATCACAATAGGAGAAAGGTTGATATTGTCCAACCCTGCTCCTCGCCTTCGTGCAGGTGGCTCTACACTTCAGCCTCGTGTTCCACTCTGTTTACACTCCACTCACACACCCTTTTCATACATTTTACAGCCTTCATTACAGCAGAAGTGTGTTTGTGTGTATGTGTGTACACTGCCCCCCCCCCCCCAATTACGTTTTACAGCCATGGTTACAAGAGAGGTGTGACCCTCTCCGAATTTAGACTAGAAATACATTTGTCTTCAGCTCATTTTACAGCTGACAAGTAAAGTGTGTACATTTCTAGTCTGTGTTTACACTACAAGCTTTCCCTCTCAGCATGTTTTACACAAGTCAGCTTTTTAGAGTTTTAAACCCTCTCTTTTTCTGTTGTATCTCTCTCTCTCTCTGTTTTGTCCCACCTCTCTTCACCTAATTTTCTCACCACTCACCCCCTCGTATCCTTTTATCTAATCTCTCTCTTTCTCTTCTCTCTCTCTACCTTCTGTCTCTCTACCTTCTGTACCTTCTGTCTGTCTCTGTACCTTCTGTCTCTACCTTTTGTCTCTCTCTACCGTCTGTCTCTCTCTACCTTCTGTCTCTCTCTACCTTCTGTCTGTCTCTCTACCTTCTGTCTCTCTCTACCTTCTGTCTGTCTCTCTACCTTCTGTCTGTCTCTCTGCCTTCTGTCTGTCTCTCTACCTTCTGTCTGTCTCTCTACCGTCTGTCTCTCTACCGTCTGTCTCTCTACCGTCTGTCTGTCTCTCTACCTTCTGTCTGTCTCTCTACCTTCTGTCTGTCTCTCTACCTTCTGTCTGTCTCTACCTTCTGTCTGTCTCTCTACCTTCTGTCTGTCTCTCTCTACCTTCTGTGTGTCTCTCTCTACCTTCTGTCTGTCTCTCTCTACCTTCTGTCTGTCTCTCTCTACCTTCTGTCTGTCTCTCTCTACCTTCTGTCTGTCTCTCTCTACCTTCTGTCTGTCTCTCTCTACCTTCTGTCTGTCTCTCTCTACCTTCTGTCTGTCTCTCTCTACCTCTGTCTCTCTCTACCTTCTGTCTCTCTCTACCTCTGTCTCTCTCTACCTTCTGTCTCTCTGTACTTTCGGTCTCTCTACCTTCTGTCTCTCTCTACCTTCGGTCTCTCTACCTTCTGTCTCTCTCTACCTTCTGTCTCTCTGTACCTTCTCGGTCTCTCTCTACCTTCTCGGTCTCTCTCTACCTTCTCGGTCTCTCTCTACCTTCTCGGTCTCTCTCTACCTTCTCGGTCTCTCTCTACCTTCTCGGTCTCTCTCTACCTTCTCGGTCTCTCTCTACCTTCTGTCTCTCTCTACCTTCTGTCTCTCTCTACCTCTGTCTCTCTCTACCTTCTGTCTCTCTCTACCTTCTGTCTCTCTGTACTTTCGGTCTCTCTACCTTCTGTCTCTCTCTACCTTCGGTCTCTCTACCTTCTGTCTCTCTCTACCTTCTGTCTCTCTGTACCTTCTCGGTCTCTCTCTACCTTCTCGGTCTCTCTCTACCTTCTCGGTCTCTCTCTACCTTCTCGGTCTCTCTCTACCTTCTCGGTCTCTCTCTACCTTCTCGGTCTCTCTCTACCTTCTCGGTCTCTCTCTACCTTCTGTCTCTCTCTACCTTCTGTCTCTCTCTACCTTCTGTCTCTCTCTACCTTCTCGGTCTCTCTGTACCTTCTGTCTCTCTCTACCTTCTCGGTCTCTCTACCTTCTCGTTCTCTCTCTACCTTCTGTCTCTCTCTATCTTCTCGGTTTCTCTCTCTACCTTCTGTGATTCTCTACCTTCTGTGTCTCTCTACCTTCTGTGTCTCTCTACCTTCTGTGTCTCTCTACCTTCTGTGTCTCTCTACCTTCTGTCTCTCTCTACCTTCTGTCTCTCTCTACCTTCTCGGTCTCTCTACCTTCTCGGTCTCTCTACTTTCTCGGTCTCTCTCTACCTTCTCGGTCTCTACCTTCTGTCTCTCTCCCTTCTGTGATTCTCTACCTTCTGTCTGTCTCTCTCTACCTTCTGTTTCTCTCTACCTCTGTCTCTCTCTACCTTCTCGGTCTCTCTCTACCTTCTCGGTCTCTCTCTACCTTCTGTCTCTCTACCTTCTGTCTCTCTACCTTCTCTGTCTCTCTCTACCTTCTGTCTCTCTACCTTCTGTCTCTCTACCTTCTGTCTCTCTCTACCTTCGGTCTCTCTACCTTCGGTCTCTCTACCTTCTGTCTCTCTACCTTCTGTCTCTCTACCTTCTCTGTCTCTCTCTACCTTCTGTCTCTGTACTTTCAGTCTCTCTACCTTCTGTCTCTCTCTACCTTCGGTCTCTCTACCTTCGGTCTCTCTACCTTCTGTCTCTCTCTACCTTCTGTCTCTCTGTACCTTCTCGGTTTCTCTGTACCTTCTCGGTCTCTCTCTACCTTCTCGGTCTCTCTCTACCTTCTCGGTCTCTCTCTACCTTCTCGGTCTCTCTCTACCTTCTGTCTCTCTCTACCTTCTGTCTCTGTACCTTCTCGGTCTCTCTACCTTCTCGGTCTCTCTACCTTCTGTCTCTCTCTACCTTCTGTCTCTCTCTACCTTCTGTCTCTCTCTACCTTCTGTCTCTCTCTACCTTCTGTCTCTCTCTACCTTCTCGGTCTCTCTCTACCTTCTGTCTCTCTCTACCTTCTGTCTCTGTACCTTCTCGGTCTCTCTACCTTCGGTCTCTCTACCTTCTGTCTCTCTCTACCTTCTGTCTCTCTCTACCTTCTGTCTCTCTCTACCTTCTGTCTCTCTCTACCTTCTCGGTCTCTCTCTACCTTCTCGGTCTCTCTCTACCTTCTCGGTCTCTCTCTACCTTCTCGGTCTCTCTCTACCTTCTGTGTCTCTCTACCTTCTGTGTCTCTCTACCTTCTGTCTCTCTCTACCTTCTGTCTCTCTCTACCTTCTGTCTCTCTCTACCTTCTGTCTCTCTCTACCTTCTCGGTCTCTCTACCTTCTCGGTCTCTCTACTTTCTCGGTCTCTCTACTTTCTCGGTCTCTCTCTACCTTCTCGGTCTCTACCTTCTCGGTCTCTACCTTCTGTCTCTCTCCCTTCTGTGATTCTCTACCTTCTGTCTGTCTCTCTCTACCTTCTGTTTCTCTCTACCTCTGTCTCTCTCTACCTTCTCGGTCTCTCTCTACCTTCTCGGTCTCTCTCTACCTTCTGTCTCTCTACCTTCTGTCTCTCTACATTCTCTGTCTCTCTCTACCTTCTGTCTCTCTACCTTCTCTGTCTCTGTACTTTCGGTCTCTCTACCTTCTGTCTCTCTCTACCTTCGGTCTCTCTCTACCTTCTGTCTCTCTCTACCTTCTGTCTCTCTCTACCTTCTGTCTCTCTGTACCTTCTCGGTTTCTCTGTACCTTCTCGGTCTCTCTCTACCTTCTCGGTCTCTCTCTACCTTCTCGGTCTCTCTCTACCTTCTCGGTCTCTCTCTACCTTCTCGGTCTCTGTACCTTCTCGGTCTCTGTACCTTCTCGGTCTCTCTACCTTCTGTCTCTCTCTACCTTCTCGGTCTCTCTCTACCTTCTGTCTCTCTCTACCTTCTCGGTCTCTCTACCTTCTCGGTCTCTCTCTACCTTCTCGGTCTCTCTACCTTCTGTGTCTCTCTACCTTCTGTGTCTCTCTACCTTCTGTCTCTCTCTACCTTCTGTCTCTCTCTACCTTCTCGGTCTCTCTACCTTCTCGGTCTCTCTACTTTCTCGGTCTCTCTACTTTCTCGGTCTCTCTACTTTCTCGGTCTCTCTCTACCTTCTCGGTCTCTCTACCTTCTGTGTCTCTCTACCTTCTGTGTCTCTCTACCTTCTGTGTCTCTCTACCTTCTGTCTCTCTCTACCTTCTGTCTCTCTCTACCTTCTCGGTCTCTCTACCTTCTCGGTCTCTCTACTTTCTCGGTCTCTCTACTTTCTCGGTCTCTCTACTTTCTCGGTCTCTCTCTACCTTCTCGGTCTCTACCTTCTGTCTCTCTCCCTTCTGTGATTCTCTACCTTCTGTCTGTCTCTCTCTACCTTCTGTTTCTCTCTACCTCTGTCTCTCTCTACCTTCTCGGTCTCTCTCTACCTTCTCGGTCTCTCTCTACCTTCTGTCTCTCTACCTTCTGTCTCTCTACCTTCTCTGTCTCTCTCTACCTTCTGTCTCTCTACCTTCTCTGTCTCTGTACTTTCGGTCTCTCTACCTTCTGTCTCTCTCTACCTTCGGTCTCTCTACCTTCTGTCTCTCTCTACCTTCTGTCTCTCTGTACCTTCTCGGTTTCTCTGTACCTTCTCGGTCTCTCTCTACCTTCTCGGTCTCTCTCTACCTTCTCGGTCTCTCTCTACCTTCTCGGTCTCTCTCTACCTTCTGTCTCTCTCTACCTTCTCGGTCTCTCTACCTTCTCGGTATCTCTACCTTCTGTCTCTCTCTACCTTCTGTCTCTCTCTACCTTCTGTCTCTCTCTACCTTCTCGGTCTCTCTCTACCTTCTGTCTCTCTCTACCTTCTCGGTCTCTCTACCTTCTCGGTCTCTCTCTACCTTCTGTCTCTCTCTACCTTCTCGGTTTCTCTCTCTACCTTCTGTGATTCTCTACCTTCTGTTTCTCTCTACCTTCTGTCTCTCTCTACCTTCTGTCTCTCTCTACCTTCTCGGTCTCTCTACCTTCTCGGTCTCTCTACTTTCTCGGTCTCTCTACTTTCTCGGTCTCTCTCTACCTTCTCGGTCTCTACCTTCTCTCTCTCCCTTCTGTGATTCTCTACCTTCTGTCTGTCTCTCTCTACCTTCTGTCTGTCTCTCTCTACCTTCTGTCTGTCTCTCTCTACCTTCTGTCTGTCTCTCTCTACCTTCTGTCTCTCTGTACTTTCGGTCTCTCTACCTTCTGTCTCTCTCTACCTTCGGTCTCTCTACCTTCTGTCTCTCTCTACCTTCTGTCTCTCTGTACCTTCTCGGTCTCTCTCTACCTTCTCGGTCTCTCTCTACCTTCTCGGTCTCTCTCTACCTTCTCGGTCTCTCTCTACCTTCTCGGTCTCTCTCTACCTTCTCGGTCTCTCTCTACCTTCTCGGTCTCTCTCTACCTTCTCGGTCTCTCTCTACCTTCTCGGTCTCTCTCTACCTTCTGTCTCTCTCTACCTTCTGTCTCTCTCTACCTTCTGTCTCTCTCTACCTTCTCGGTCTCTCTGTACCTTCTGTCTCTCTCTACCTTCTCGGTCTCTCTACCTTCTCGTTCTCTCTCTACCTTCTGTCTCTCTCTACCTTCTCGGTTTCTCTCTCTACCTTCTGTGATTCTCTACCTTCTGTGTCTCTCTACCTTCTGTGTCTCTCTACCTTCTGTGTCTCTCTACCTTCTGTGTCTCTCTACCTTCTGTCTCTCTCTACCTTCTGTCTCTCTCTACCTTCTCGGTCTCTCTACCTTCTCGGTCTCTCTACTTTCTCGGTCTCTCTCTACCTTCTCGGTCTCTACCTTCTGTCTCTCTCCCTTCTGTGATTCTCTACCTTCTGTCTGTCTCTCTCTACCTTCTGTTTCTCTCTACCTCTGTCTCTCTCTACCTTCTCGGTCTCTCTCTACCTTCTGTCTCTCTACCTTCTGTCTCTCTACCTTCTCTGTCTCTCTCTACCTTCTGTCTCTCTACCTTCTGTCTCTCTACCTTCTGTCTCTCTACCTTCTGTCTCTCTCTACCTTCGGTCTCTCTACCTTCTGTCTCTCTACCTTCTGTCTCTCTACCTTCTCTGTCTCTCTCTACCTTCTGTCTCTGTACTTTCAGTCTCTCTACCTTCTGTCTCTCTCTACCTTCGGTCTCTCTACCTTCGGTCTCTCTACCTTCTGTCTCTCTCTACCTTCTGTCTCTCTGTACCTTCTCGGTTTCTCTGTACCTTCTCGGTCTCTCTCTACCTTCTCGGTCTCTCTCTACCTTCTCGGTCTCTCTCTACCTTCTCGGTCTCTCTCTACCTTCTGTCTCTCTCTACCTTCTGTCTCTGTACCTTCTCGGTCTCTCTACCTTCTCGGTCTCTCTACCTTCTGTCTCTCTCTACCTTCTGTCTCTCTCTACCTTCTGTCTCTCTCTACCTTCTGTCTCTCTCTACCTTCTGTCTCTCTCTACCTTCTGTCTCTCTCTACCTTCTCGGTCTCTCTCTACCTTCTGTCTCTCTCTACCTTCTGTCTCTGTACCTTCTCGGTCTCTCTACCTTCGGTCTCTCTACCTTCTGTCTCTCTCTACCTTCTGTCTCTCTCTACCTTCTGTCTCTCTCTACCTTCTGTCTCTCTCTACCTTCTCGGTCTCTCTCTACCTTCTCGGTCTCTCTCTACCTTCTCGGTCTCTCTCTACCTTCTCGGTCTCTCTCTACCTTCTGTGTCTCTCTACCTTCTGTGTCTCTCTACCTTCTGTCTCTCTCTACCTTCTGTCTCTCTCTACCTTCTGTCTCTCTCTACCTTCTCGGTCTCTCTACCTTCTCGGTCTCTCTACTTTCTCGGTCTCTCTACTTTCTCGGTCTCTCTCTACCTTCTCGGTCTCTACCTTCTCGGTCTCTACCTTCTCGGTCTCTACCTTCTGTCTCTCTCCCTTCTGTGATTCTCTACCTTCTGTCTGTCTCTCTCTACCTTCTGTTTCTCTCTACCTCTGTCTCTCTCTACCTTCTCGGTCTCTCTCTACCTTCTCGGTCTCTCTACCTTCTCGGTCTCTCTACTTTCTCGGTCTCTCTACCTTCTCGGTCTCTACCTTCTGTCTCTCTCCCTTCTGTGATTCTCTACCTTCTGTCTGTCTCTCTCTACCTTCTGTTTCTCTCTACCTCTGTCTCTCTCTACCTTCTCGGTCTCTCTCTACCTTCTGTCTCTCTACCTTCTGTCTCTCTACCTTCTCTGTCTCTCTCTACCTTCTGTCTCTCTACCTTCTGTCTCTCTACCTTCTGTCTCTCTACCTTCTGTCTCTCTCTACCTTCGGTCTCTCTACCTTCTGTCTCTCTACCTTCTGTCTCTCTACCTTCTCTGTCTCTCTCTACCTTCTGTCTCTGTACTTTCAGTCTCTCTACCTTCTGTCTCTCTCTACCTTCGGTCTCTCTACCTTCGGTCTCTCTACCTTCTGTCTCTCTCTACCTTCTGTCTCTCTGTACCTTCTCGGTTTCTCTGTACCTTCTCGGTCTCTCTCTACCTTCTCGGTCTCTCTCTACCTTCTCGGTCTCTCTCTACCTTCTCGGTCTCTCTCTACCTTCTGTCTCTCTCTACCTTCTGTCTCTGTACCTTCTCGGTCTCTCTACCTTCTCGGTCTCTCTACCTTCTGTCTCTCTCTACCTTCTGTCTCTCTCTACCTTCTGTCTCTCTCTACCTTCTGTCTCTCTCTACCTTCTGTCTCTCTCTACCTTCTGTCTCTCTCTACCTTCTCGGTCTCTCTCTACCTTCTGTCTCTCTCTACCTTCTGTCTCTGTACCTTCTCGGTCTCTCTACCTTCGGTCTCTCTACCTTCTGTCTCTCTCTACCTTCTGTCTCTCTCTACCTTCTGTCTCTCTCTACCTTCTGTCTCTCTCTACCTTCTCGGTCTCTCTCTACCTTCTCGGTCTCTCTCTACCTTCTCGGTCTCTCTCTACCTTCTCGGTCTCTCTCTACCTTCTCGGTCTCTCTCTACCTTCTGTGTCTCTCTACCTTCTGTGTCTCTCTACCTTCTGTCTCTCTCTACCTTCTGTCTCTCTCTACCTTCTGTCTCTCTCTACCTTCTCGGTCTCTCTACCTTCTCGGTCTCTCTACTTTCTCGGTCTCTCTACTTTCTCGGTCTCTCTCTACCTTCTCGGTCTCTACCTTCTCGGTCTCTACCTTCTCGGTCTCTACCTTCTCGGTCTCTACCTTCTCGGTCTCTACCTTCTGTCTCTCTCCCTTCTGTGATTCTCTACCTTCTGTCTGTCTCTCTCTACCTTCTGTTTCTCTCTACCTCTGTCTCTCTCTACCTTCTCGGTCTCTCTCTACCTTCTCGGTCTCTCTACCTTCTCGGTCTCTCTACTTTCTCGGTCTCTCTACTTTCTCGTTCTCTCTCTACCTTCTGTCTCTCTCTACCTTCTGTCTCTCTCTACCTTCTCGGTTTCTCTCTCTACCTTCTGTGATTCTCTACCTTCTGTGATTCTCTACCTTCTGTGATTCTCTACCTTCTGTGTCTCTCTACCTTCTGTGTCTCTCTACCTTCTGTGTCTCTCTACCTTCTGTGTCTCTCTACCTTCTGTGTCTCTCTACCTTCTGTCTCTCTCTACCTTCTCGGTCTCTCTACCTTCTCGGTCTCTCTACTTTCTCGGTCTCTCTCTACCTTCTCGGTCTCTACCTTCTGTCTCTCTCCCTTCTGTGATTCTCTACCTTCTGTGTCTCTCCCTTCTGTGATTCTCTACCTTCTGTGATTCTCTACCTTCTGTGTCTCTCTACCTTCTGTCTCTCTCTACCTTCTGTGTGTCTCTCTACCTTCTGTGTGTCTCTCTACCTTCTGTGTCTCTCTACCTTCTGTGTCTCTCTACCTTATGTCTCTCTCTAATTTCTCGGTCTCTCTACCTTCTCGGTCTCTCTCTACCTTCTCTCTCTCTACCTTCTCTCTCTCTACCTTCTGTGATTCTCTACCTTCTGTCTCTCTCTAGCTTCTGTCTCTTTCTACCTTCTGTCTCTTTCTACCTTCTCTCTCTTTCTACCTTCTCTGTCTCTCTGTACCTTCTCGGTCTCTCTACCTTCTCGGTCTCTCTTTATCCCCTTTCTGTCTCTCTACACTTTCTGTCTCACTCTGCTCTGACCTGCCCTCGCTCTACCCTCTTAGGTCAGAAACTGCACAGTCAGTGTGTTCTCTGGTAATGAGGACTCAAGTTGGTAGGGGGTGGATCGGACACACACACACACACACACACACACAATACCACACTGACTACCTTCTGTCTCTCTCTACCTTCTGTCTCTCTGTACCTTCTCGGTTTCTCTGTACCTTCTCGGTCTCTCTCTACCTTCTCGGTCTCTCTCTACCTTCTCGGTCTCTCTCTACCTTCTCGGTCTCTCTCTACCTTCTGTCTCTCTCTACCTTCTGTCTCTGTACCTTCTCGGTCTCTCTACCTTCTCGGTCTCTCTACCTTCTGTCTCTCTCTACCTTCTGTCTCTCTCTACCTTCTGTCTCTCTCTACCTTCTGTCTCTCTCTACCTTCTGTCTCTCTCTACCTTCTGTCTCTCTCTACCTTCTCGGTCTCTCTCTACCTTCTGTCTCTCTCTACCTTCTGTCTCTGTACCTTCGGTCTCTCTACCTTCTGTCTCTCTCTACCTTCTGTCTCTCTCTACCTACTGTCTCTCTCTACCTTCTGTCTCTCTCTACCTTCTCGGTCTCTCTCTACCTTCTCGGTCTCTCTCTACCTTCTCGGTCTCTCTCTACCTTCTCGGTCTCTCTCTACCTTCTCGGTCTCTCTCTACCTTCTCGGTCTCTCTCTACCTTCTCGGTCTCTCTCTACCTTCTCGGTCTCTCTCTACCTTCTGTCTCTCTCTACCTTCTCGGTCTCTCTACCTTCTCGGTATCTCTACCTTCTGTCTCTCTCTACCTTCTGTCTCTCTCTACCTTCTGTCTCTCTCTACCTTCTCGGTCTCTCTCTACCTTCTGTCTCTCTCTACCTTCTCGGTCTCTCTCTACCTTCTGTCTCTCTCTACCTTCTCGGTCTCTCTACCTTCTCGGTCTCTCTCTACCTTCTGTCTCTCTCTACCTTCTCGGTCTCTCTACCTTCTCGGTATCTCTACCTTCTGTCTCTCTCTACCTTCTGTCTCTCTCTACCTTCTGTCTCTCTCTACCTTCTCGGTCTCTCTCTACCTTCTGTCTCTCTCTACCTTCTCGGTCTCTCTCTACCTTCTGTCTCTCTCTACCTTCTCGGTCTCTCTACCTTCTCGGTCTCTCTCTACCTTCTGTCTCTCTCTACCTTCTCGGTTTCTCTCTCTACCTTCTGTGATTCTCTACCTTCTGTGTCTCTCTACCTTCTGTCTCTCTCTACCTTCTGTCTCTCTCTACCTTCTCGGTCTCTCTACCTTCTCGGTCTCTCTACTTTCTCGGTCTCTCTACTTTCTCGGTCTCTCTCTACCTTCTCGGTCTCTACCTTCTCTCTCTCCCTTCTGTGATTCTCTACCTTCTGTCTGTCTCTCTCTACCTTCTGTCTGTCTCTCTCTACCTTCTGTCTGTCTCTCTCTACCTTCTGTCTCTCTCTACCTTCTGTCTCTCTGTACTTTCGGTCTCTCTACCTTCTGTCTCTCTCTACCTTCGGTCTCTCTACCTTCTGTCTCTCTCTACCTTCTGTCTCTCTGTACCTTCTCGGTCTCTCTCTACCTTCTCGGTCTCTCTCTACCTTCTCGGTCTCTCTCTACCTTCTCGGTCTCTCTCTACCTTCTCGGTCTCTCTCTACCTTCTCGGTCTCTCTCTACCTTCTCGGTCTCTCTCTACCTTCTGTCTCTCTCTACCTTCTGTCTCTCTCTACCTTCTGTCTCTCTCTACCTTCTCGGTCTCTCTGTACCTTCTGTCTCTCTCTACCTTCTCGGTCTCTCTACCTTCTCGTTCTCTCTCTACCTTCTGTCTCTCTCTACCTTCTCGGTTTCTCTCTCTACCTTCTGTGATTCTCTACCTTCTGTGTCTCTCTACCTTCTGTGTCTCTCTACCTTCTGTGTCTCTCTACCTTCTGTGTCTCTCTACCTTCTGTCTCTCTCTACCTTCTGTCTCTCTCTACCTTCTCGGTCTCTCTACCTTCTCGGTCTCTCTACTTTCTCGGTCTCTCTCTACCTTCTCGGTCTCTACCTTCTGTCTCTCTCCCTTCTGTGATTCTCTACCTTCTGTCTGTCTCTCTCTACCTTCTGTTTCTCTCTACCTCTGTCTCTCTCTACCTTCTCGGTCTCTCTCTACCTTCTGTCTCTCTACCTTCTGTCTCTCTACCTTCTCTGTCTCTCTCTACCTTCTGTCTCTCTACCTTCTGTCTCTCTACCTTCTGTCTCTCTACCTTCTGTCTCTCTCTACCTTCGGTCTCTCTACCTTCTGTCTCTCTACCTTCTGTCTCTCTACCTTCTCTGTCTCTCTCTACCTTCTGTCTCTGTACTTTCAGTCTCTCTACCTTCTGTCTCTCTCTACCTTCGGTCTCTCTACCTTCGGTCTCTCTACCTTCTGTCTCTCTCTACCTTCTGTCTCTCTGTACCTTCTCGGTTTCTCTGTACCTTCTCGGTCTCTCTCTACCTTCTCGGTCTCTCTCTACCTTCTCGGTCTCTCTCTACCTTCTCGGTCTCTCTCTACCTTCTGTCTCTCTCTACCTTCTGTCTCTGTACCTTCTCGGTCTCTCTACCTTCTCGGTCTCTCTACCTTCTGTCTCTCTCTACCTTCTGTCTCTCTCTACCTTCTGTCTCTCTCTACCTTCTGTCTCTCTCTACCTTCTGTCTCTCTCTACCTTCTGTCTCTCTCTACCTTCTCGGTCTCTCTCTACCTTCTGTCTCTCTCTACCTTCTGTCTCTGTACCTTCTCGGTCTCTCTACCTTCGGTCTCTCTACCTTCTGTCTCTCTCTACCTTCTGTCTCTCTCTACCTTCTGTCTCTCTCTACCTTCTGTCTCTCTCTACCTTCTCGGTCTCTCTCTACCTTCTCGGTCTCTCTCTACCTTCTCGGTCTCTCTCTACCTTCTCGGTCTCTCTCTACCTTCTGTGTCTCTCTACCTTCTGTGTCTCTCTACCTTCTGTCTCTCTCTACCTTCTGTCTCTCTCTACCTTCTGTCTCTCTCTACCTTCTGTCTCTCTCTACCTTCTCGGTCTCTCTACCTTCTCGGTCTCTCTACTTTCTCGGTCTCTCTACTTTCTCGGTCTCTCTCTACCTTCTCGGTCTCTACCTTCTCGGTCTCTACCTTCTGTCTCTCTCCCTTCTGTGATTCTCTACCTTCTGTCTGTCTCTCTCTACCTTCTGTTTCTCTCTACCTTCTCGGTCTCTCTCTACCTTCTCGGTCTCTCTACCTTCTCGGTCTCTCTACTTTCTCGGTCTCTCTACTTTCTCGTTCTCTCTCTACCTTCTGTCTCTCTCTACCTTCTGTCTCTCTCTACCTTCTCGGTTTCTCTCTCTACCTTCTGTGATTCTCTACCTTCTGTGATTCTCTACCTTCTGTGATTCTCTACCTTCTGTGATTCTCTACCTTCTGTGTCTCTCTACCTTCTGTGTCTCTCTACCTTCTGTGTCTCTCTACCTTCTGTGTCTCTCTACCTTCTGTGTCTCTCTACCTTCTGTGTCTCTCTACCTTCTGTCTCTCTCTACCTTCTCGGTCTCTCTACCTTCTCGGTCTCTCTACTTTCTCGGTCTCTCTCTACCTTCTCGGTCTCTACCTTCTGTCTCTCTCCCTTCTGTGATTCTCTACCTTCTGTGTCTCTCCCTTCTGTGATTCTCTACCTTCTGTGATTCTCTACCTTCTGTGTCTCTCTACCTTCTGTGTCTCTCTACCTTCTGTCTCTCTCTACCTTCTGTGTGTCTCTCTACCTTCTGTGTGTCTCTCTACCTTCTGTGTCTCTCTACCTTATGTCTCTCTCTAATTTCTCGGTCTCTCTACCTTCTCGGTCTCTCTCTACCTTCTCTCTCTCTACCTTCTCTCTCTCTACCTTCTGTGATTCTCTACCTTCTGTCTCTCTCTAGCTTCTGTCTCTCTCTACCTTCTGTCTCTTTCTACCTTCTCTCTCTTTCTACCTTCTCTGTCTCTCTGTACCTTCTCGGTCTCTCTACCTTCTCGGTCTCTCTTTATCCCCTTTCTGTCTCTCTACACTTTCTGTCTCACTCTGCTCTGACCTGCCCTCGCTCTACCCTCTTAGGTCAGAAACTGCACAGTCAGTGTGTTCTCTGGTAATGAGGACTCAAGTTGGTAGGGGGTGGATCGGACACACACACACACACACACACAATACCACACTGACTCTGTTTGCACACACACTTAATTTATGAGCAAGAGAGCGTGAAAGAGGAAGATGGAGGGAAGCTGTCATCTCCTGAATACGAAGGTGACCGAGACTCTGATCCAGTTAGTTCTCACATATGGCTCCCCCATTCTCCCCTCTTCATCTTTCCCACGTACATTTTTCTCTCGCTCTTGTGCTGTCTCTCTGTCCCCCTCGCTCACTCCCTCTCTCTGTCCCCCTCGCTCACTCCCTCTCTCTGTCCCCCTCTCTCTGTCCCCCTCTCTCTGTCCCCCTCTCTCTGTCTCCCTCTCTCTGTCTCCCTCTCTCTGTCTCCCTCTCTCTGTCTCCCTCTCTCTGTCTCCCTCTCTCTGTCTCCCTCTCTCTGTATCCCTCTTTCTGTCCCCATCTCTCTGTCCCCCTCTCTCCACTCACTCTCTCACTCTCTCAAACATCAATCCTGTGCATGCTGTGTCTTAAATTTGGTCAATTTATTTTATTTTTTTCTCCACAGGGTGTCTGACTTCCCTCTGTTTTTGTGAAGGGCTTTTAATTCCCTATCAAACCACTGTTACTCATCCCCCCCCCCATAAGCCTAATGATGAGAACAATACCACTGTTACTCACCCCTCACCCCCATAGGTCTAGTGATGAGAACAATGCCACCGTTACTCACCCCTCACCCCCATAGGCCTAGGAATGAGAACAATACCACTGTTACTCACCCCTCACCCCCATAGGCCTAGTGATGAGAACAATACCACTGTTACTCACCCCTCACCCCCCATAAGCCTAATGATGAGAACAATACCACTGTTACTCACCCCTCCCCCCCATAAGCCTAATGATGAGAACAATACCACTGTTACTCACCCCCCCCCCCCCCCCATAAGCCTAATGATGAGAACAATACCACTGTTACTCACCCCTCACCCCCATAAGCCTAATGATGAGAACAATACCACTGTTACTCACCCCTCACCCCCATAAGCCTAATGATGAGAACAATCTGAATAAGCTGATGGAATAAGATATATGCCGACTTCAGCCCTAGCCCAGTCTCAAACCTGTTTGCGCTGTCTTACCAACTCTTATGGTCAATGTAACGCCAAGGGCAAGAGACTAGCACAAACGGATCTAGTAAGGATTTTGTTGGATGGTACCGTGCGTATCCCGTACATATGACCCATAAAACATGAACAACTTTGTCTGGGACCAGGCTACTTCAGTCCTGCTTGGTGAAGGGCATCCCAGGGACAGGCTACCTTTACAGAACCAACAACTGTTAACAGATTTGCTGTAATTAGGGAGGGAGGGTGGAAACCTATGGCCAGCGAGGGCTTTAAAAATAATGTGACAAAGGTTTATTACCCCTCTCCCTGTTCCTGCTCTGTCTCTGAGGGGTGCAGGGCACTGGATGTTTGTTGACATGGCTGGCAGGAAGAGCAGGAAGCTGGTGTTGTTGGTAGAGGAGGAAGCTGGTGTTGTTGGTAGAGGAGGAAGCTGGTGTTGTTGGTAGAGGAGGAAGCTGGTGTTGTTGGTAGAGGAGGAAGCTGGTGTTGTTGGTAGAGGAGGAAGCTGGTGTTGTTGGTAGAGGAGGAAGCTGGCGTTGTTGGTAGAGGAGGAAGCTGGTGTTGTTGGTAGAGCAGGAAGCTGGTGTTGTTGGTAGAGCAGGAAGCTGGTGTTGGTAGAGGAGGAAGCTGGTGTTGTTGGTAGAGGAGGAAGCTGGTGTTGTTGGTAGAGGAGGAAGCTGGTGTTGTTGGTAGAGGAGGAAGCTGGTGTTGTTGGTAGAGGAGGAAGCTGGTGTTGTTGGTAGAGGAGGAAGCAATGTGTTCTGAGATGTCGCCGACATGTCTTCATTACAGTGTGTGTTCCACCACCTTTGTATTGTTTTATTGAGGACATTTATGCATGTGTGTGTGTGTGTGTGTGTGTGAGCGCTTCTGTATCCTCGAGAGACAGTTTCTCCCTAATTTGTTATTGTTTGTTATTATTGGGGAACAGTAGGCTATAAAAGCTGTTTTATATTGCCAACCTCTGATAGTATCACAAAGGAATTACAAACATGGATTCCAAATGCTTTATGTAATCTTGGAGTAGCCCCCAGCCTTGCCATGCCTATGAGTTTACATGAGCAAAATCAAGTGAGTAGTTCTTTCAGCCCAATCTTACTCATAAATGGTGATGCCAAGGCCTTGTCCCATGCTTCCAGTTAGCCGGGCCTTGGTTGCTTTAATTCCGTAACCTTTGTTTATGTCCCGAACCTTATTGGATGCCTTCCTATTTACTGGCTGTGTCTGTGTTTGTATGACTCCCGTTGGAGAGGGAGAGACCCCCTTTGGCATTATATTGCACTGTGTCGAGGAAAAAGGACTATTTGTCTCGACAAAAACACACACACATTGATACTGTACACACACACACACACACATTGATACTGTACACACACACACATTGATACTGTACACACACACACATTGATACTGTACACACACACACACATTGATACTGTACACACACACACACACATATCGGACCCCGGATTGATGGATACTTCCACACGAGACACATCCATTTCCAGTGAGGCCACTGTGACACAGCATCCCCAAGTGTGCCAGCCTCTCTCCAGCTCTCTGTCGGTGTGACAGAGCTGTTTACCATGCTGCGGAAGGACTCAATCACTGTTTACCATGCTGCGGAAGGACTCAATCACTGTTTACCATGCTGCGGAAGGACTTAATCACTGTTTACCATGCTGCGGAAGGACTCAATCACTGTTTACCATGCTGCGGAAGGACTCAATCACTGTTTACCATGCTGCGGAAGGACTCCAGCACTGTTTACCATGCTGCGGAAGGACTCCAGCACTGTTTACCATGCTGCGGAAGGACTCCAGCACTGTTTACCATGCTGCGGAAGGACTCCAGCACTGTTTACCATGCTGCGGAAGGACTCCAGCACTGTTTACCATGCTGCGGAAGGACTCCAGCACTGTTTACCATGCTGCGGAAGGACTCCAGCACTGTTTACCATGCTGCGGAAGGACTCCAGCACTGTTTACCATGCTGCGGAAGGACTCCAGCACTGTTTACCATGCTGCGGAAGGACTCCAGCACTGTTTACCATGCTGCGGAAGGACTCCAGCACTGTTTACCATGCTGCGGAAGGACTCCAGCACTGTTTACCATGCTGCGGAAGGACTCCAGCACTGTTTACCATGCTGCGGAAGGACTCCAGCACTGTTTACCATGCTGCGGAAGGACTCCAGCACTGTTTACCATGCTGCGGAAGGACTCCAGCACTGTTTACCATGCTGCGGAAGGACTCCAGCACTGTTTACCATGCTGCGGAAGGACTCCTGCACTGTTTACCATGCTGCGGAAGGACTCCAGCACTGTTTACCATGCTGCGGAAGGACTCCAGCACTGTTTACCATGCTGCGGAAGGACTCCAGCACTCTTTAAACTATGCTTGTATGTCTATGCAAGTTTTCCCAGAAAATTCTATAATTGTTTGCATAACGCTACTGTATGTGAATTTCCCTCAGGATCTGCAGGAAATGTTAGCCAGCAAATGAGCATGTGATTGCTACTGTATTCCTGGCCAATGGAAAGTGCCTTGGTCCTGTTTTTTTTACCTTTATTTTACTAGTTTTTTACTACTACAGTTAAGAACAAACTCTTATTTTCAATGACGGCCTAGGAACAGTGGGTTAACTGCCTGTCCAGGGGCAGAACGACAGATTTTTACCTTGTCAGCTCTGGGATTTGAACTTGCAACCTTTCGGTTACTAGTCCAATGCTCTAACCACTAGGCTACCCTGCCGCATGAGTCCTGATGAATCTGTAATCAGCCCCAGCCATTCCTCTCTCACCTATACTGTAACTAGTATCTACCACTGTGATGTACAGGGATCAGAATAGAGACTTTATGTCTATACTGGGGATGAGGAGAGACTTTCTGTCTATACTGGGGATGAGGAGAGACTTTCTGTCTATACTGGGGATGAGGAGAGACTTTCTATCTATACTGGGGATGAGAAAATATTTTCTGTCTATACTGGGGATGAGGAGAGACTTTCTGTCTATACTGGGGATGAGGAGAGACTTTCTGTCCATACTGGGGATGAGGAGAGACTTTCTGTCTATACTGGGGATGAGGAGAGACTTTCTGTCCATACTGGGGATGAGGAGAGACTTTCTGTCCATACTGGGGATGAGGAGAGACTTTCTGTCCATACTGGGGATGAGAAGAGACTTTCTGTCTATACTGGGGATGAGGAGAGACTTTCTGTCCATACTGGGGATGAGGAGAGACTTTCTGTCCATACTGGGGATGAGAAGAGACTTTCTGTCTATACTGGGGATGAGGAGAGACTTTCTGTCTATACTGGGGATGAGGAGAGAATTTCTGTCCAAACTGGGGATGAGGAGAGACTTTCTGTCCAAACTGGGGATGAGGAGAGACTTTCTGTCCATACTGGGGATGAGGAGAGACTTTCTGTCCATACTGGGGATGAGAAGAGACTTTCTGTCCATACTGGGGATGAGGAGAGACTTTCTGTCCATACTGGGGATGAGGAGAGACTTTCTGTCCATACTGGGGATGAGGAGAGACTTTCTGTCCATACTGGGGATGAGGAGAGACTTTCTGTCCATACTGGGGATGAGGAGAGACTTTCTGTCCATACTGGGGATCAGTTCTCATTTGTCCTTGAAGAGCGCCTCAAAGCCGCCTCGGCTTGCCTCTGTAAATATCCCAATGGCCGAACTGGGAAGCTGGTCAAATATTAACTCAGCAAGTAATTTGGTCTTGTGGTAATGGGTGGCAGTGTGTGTGCCTGTTTACAATTTTATTTGCACTTGTGTGTGTTTATCAGCAAGTGTCTATATGTCTGTGTGTTTGTAGACATGTCTTCTCATAAATCATTCCCGAGACATTAAATCCATAACCAACTGCCTCCAAGGTGACCCAGCTAAATTAGACCCAGAGGAGGACGATCAACTCCATTATCATTTGTATATTGTCACATACACTGGTATAGGAAATGTGTTGTTTTACAGGGTCAGCCGTAGTAGTACGGTGCCCCTGGGACAAATTGGGGTTAAGTGCCTTGCTCAAGGGCATATCGTCAGATTTTTCACCTTGTCAGCTCGGGTATTCAAACCAGCGACCCATCAGTTACTGGCCTAACGCTCTAACCGCCAGGCTACCTGCCGCCCCATTCATTGCAATGTCAAAAAGTAATCATTGAACACCCCGATGCGGCCTATTTGGAATTATCATTCTGTAGCTGCAGGACTCTGTAGGTCATGATAGATGTGTTTACTGTATGTGCATTGAATGCAAAAGGCATGGAATTGGATGCTGTTGGATGCTTTGGAATAATGTGACGCTTGGGTGCTTTTCCACGCTAATCACTAATGGTAGCCTCAGGGGAGAACATGTGTGTGCCTCTTCACAGTACTGTGTATGTAGAAAAACCACCGTGACTGCCATCGGTGCAGTACTAGCAGACTGTGAGGCGATTCTGTGACCTTGGGAAAGAGGAAGAGACTAAGAGGACTTCACTCTTGTTAACAGCGCCTCTCCTTCCTAAGTCCCGCAGCATCGTAAAGGACCCCCCACACACACCAGCCACGAGCTGTTCACTCCGTTACTGTCTCTGAGCCTATCTACAAGCTATCAGACTGCTGAGCACTTAAACTGGACTGACCTCCTGCACTCTCCACATCTTAACACACATGCACTCTCTCACACACACACACGCTACACACACATCACAACTGCTGCTACCAGACTGCTGCTATCTGTCTTTGTGCCAGTTTGTTCAACACACCCCGTTCAACACACCCGATACACACAGTGGAAAACCTCCCATCTCTGTAGACCTGCTGCCTATACTGTCTGACAAAATTACTATTTTAGTAGTTCCATTCCTCTCGATCCTTCTCCATCCTTCTCTATCCCACTTTATTCTCTCAGTTTCCAGGCCGGACAGTAGGCGCACAATTAATTATGGTCGTTGTAGTTAATTACCACATTTTCTGCGCTAAACAACTCTATATATACAAAAGTTTATGGACCCCCCCCCCCCTTCAAATTTGTGGATTCGGCTATTTCAGCCACACCCGCTGCTGACAGGTGTGTTAACTCGAGCACACAGCCATGCAATCTCCATAGACAAATATTGGCAGTAGAATGGCCTTACTGAAGAGCTCAGTGACTTTTAACGTGGCACCGTCATAGGATGCCACCTTTCCAATAAGTCAGTTCGTCAAATTTCTGTTTCTGTGCTGTTATGGTGAGGTGGAAGTGTCTAGGAGCAACAACGGCTCAACCGCGAAGTGGTAGGCCACACAAGCTCACAGAACAGGACCACCAAGTGCTGCACTTGTAAAAATCATCTGTCCTCAGTTGCAACACTCACTACTGAGTTCCAAACTGCCTCTGGAAGCATCTCTGGAGCTTCATGAAATGGGTTTCCATGGCCGAGCAACAGCACATAAGCCTAAGATCACCATGAGCAATGCCAAGCGTCGGCTGGAGTGGTGTAAAGCTTGCTGTTATTGGAATCTGGAGCAGTGGAAACGTGTTCTCTGCCTGTTTGCATAGTGCCAACTGTAAAGTTTGGTGGAGGAGGAATACTGGTCTGGGGTTGTTTTTAATGGTTCGGACTAGGCCCCTTAGTTCCAGTGAAGGGAAATCTTAATGCTACAGCATACAATTACATTCTAGACAATTCTGTGCTTCCAACCTTGTGGCAACAGTTTGGAGAAAGCCCTTTCCTGTTGCAGCAATACAATGCCCACATGCACAAAGCGATGTCCATACAGAAATGGCTTGTCAAAATATGTGTGGAAGAACTTGACTGGCCTGCATTGAGCCCTGACCTCAACCCCATCAAACACCATTGGGATGCGGGCCTAATCGCCCAACATCAGTTCCCGCCCTCACAAATGTTCTTGTAGCTGAATGGAAGCAAGTTCCTGCAGCAATGTTCCAACATCTAGTGGAAAGCCTTCTCAGAAGAGTGGAGGCTGTTATAGTAGCAAAGGGGGGACCAACTCCATATTAATGCCCATGATTTTGGAATGATATGTTCGAAAAGCAGGTATCCACATACTTTTGGTCATGTATTGTTTGTAGAATATTGGCCTGTTGGAAACTACAACCCCCCTACTACATTGTACAGTTCAGACTTGTCCTGATTTATCTCTAGAGAAACTGCGCATTGGGCCCCGAAAAAAATTAAAAATAACAGAAAAATTGGTTAAACAAAACATTAGGAACACCTGCTCTTTCTATGACAGACTGACCAGGTGAATCCAGGTGAAAGCTATGATCCCTTATTGATGTCACTTCTTAAATCCACTTTAACCAGTGTAGATTAAGGGGAGGAGACAGGTTAAAGAAGGATTTTTAAACCTTGAGACAATTGAGATGGATTATTTGTGTGCCAATCAGAGGGTCAATGTGCTAGAAAAAATATTTAAGGGCCTTTGAATGGGGTATGGTAGTAGGTGCCAGGCGCACCGGTTTGAGAGTGTCAAGAGCTGCAACGCTGCTGGGTTTTTTGTGCATGAAGAATGGTCCACCACCCAAAGGACGTCCAGCCAACTTGACACAACTGTGGGACGCGTTGGAGTCAACATGGGCCAGCATCCCTGTGTGTGTAGGGTGCGGTGTACAGCTCAATATTAGGAAGGTGTTCCTATTGTTTTGTACACTCAGTGTATATCCAAACATTTGGGGGCACAGAAAGAAAGCTAATTTCTACAACTTTGAATCCGCCCAGCACTTGTGCAGTTCTCCCACCCCTTAATTCGATCTTAAGTTGTCTGATGAGTTTGTCCTTTTGATGAATTCTATGATCCATCCTTTCATTAATCAAAGACTAGCTACACTAATAATCACTCAGGACTTCATCACTTTGATTGATTTGATCTCAAATTCTTAGTTTAGAGTATCTGCCTTTTTTAAGTTTTTTAAAAGTTTTTTTCTGGAACCTTCTCTCTCATTCTATAACATCCAGTGCTCCACCAAGGAGCGTTCTAGAACCATCCAGTGCTCCACCAAGGAGTGTTCTAGAACCATCCAGGGCTCCACCAAGGAGCGTTCTAGAATCATCCAGTGCTCCACCAAGGAGCATTCTAGAACTACCCAGTGCTCCACCAAGGAGCGTTCTAGAACCATGCAGTGCTCCACCAAGAAGAGTTCTAGAACCATGCAGTGCTCCACCAAGAAGAGTTCTAGAACCATCCAGTGCTACACCAAGGAGAGTTCTAGAACCATCCAGTGCTCCACCAAGGAGAGTTCTAGAACCATCCAGTGCTACACCAAGGAGAGTTCTAGAACCATCCAGTGCTACACCAAGGAGAGTTCTAGAACCATCCAGTGCTCCACCAAGGAGAGTTCTAGAACCATCCAGTGCTACACCAAGGAGAGTTCTAGAACCATCCAGTGCTACACCAAGGAGAGTTCTAGAACCATCCAGTGCTACACCAAGGAGAGTTCTAGAACCATCCAGTGCTCCACCAAGGAGCGTTCTAAAACTATCCAGTGCTCCACCAAGGAGCGTTCTAGAACCATCCAGTGCTACACCAAGGAGAGTTCTAGAATAATCCAGTGCTCCACCAAGGAGAGTTCTAGAACCATCCAGTGCTACACCAAGGAGAGTTCTAGAACTATCCAGTGCTCCACCAAGGAGCGTTCTAGAACCATCCAGTGCTCCACCAAGGAGCGTTCTAGAACCATCCAGTGCTCCACCAAGGAGCGTTCTAGAACCATCCAATAGTCCACCAAGGAGTGTTCTAGAACCATCCAGTGCTCCACCAAGGAGCGTTCTAGAACCATCCAGTGCTCCACCAAGGAGCGTTCTAGAACCATGCAGTGCTACACCAAGGAGCGTTCTAGAACCATCCAGTGCTACACCAAGGAGAGTTCTAGAACCATCCAGTGCTCCACCAAGGAGCCTTCTAGAACCATCCAGTGCTCCACCAAGGAGCGTTCTAGAACCATCCAGTGCTCCACCAAGGAGCATTCTAGAACCATCCAGTGCTCCACCAAGGAGTGTTCTAGAACCATCCAGTGCTCCACCAAGGAGCGTTCTAGAACCATCCAGTGCTCCACCAAGGAGCGTTCTAGAACCATGCAGTGCTCCACCAAGGAGAGTTCTTAGTTCTACTGGTGACTCCGTCTTCCCTAAGCTCCCGAGACGGTTGCTGCTTTAGAAAAGTCTCCAGGTTACAGAGCACTAAAGAGCTCAAATTAATTGGATTCACTCCGAAAGGGACCACTTTGATATGTTCAGTCCCTCGGTTTGTCAATCAGGCTCCAGAAATTGCTCAAGCAATAATTATAATGATGAAGCCGAACAATCCAATCCTTCCCCCTCCCTCAAATAGTTATTTTGCAGAAGAACTGCAGAAGAACAAATTATATTTTTTTCCCCCAGCTAATGGGCCAGACAGTGGATGTCATAGATGAAGTCTGTCAGACGCAGGAACGAGTGCATCCCTCAAACAGATGGAGTGAAGTCTACTGTCTAAAGGTCTGCACTCTCTCTGAACAGTCTGCCCGGAGTATTTGGAAGTTTGGAAGACTTTACTCTGGAGAACAATTAGCCTCAATAACTGGCTGAATACTTTTCCTTTCACAATGCTCCATTGTTGACTGTGGAATGGTGGTCCACGGCTCCGGATGGTCCTCAAGGGCCGCAGTGTCTGCTAGTTTTCATCCTTTTCTGTTATACCTGAGTGACCAAGTCGGTAGACGCTCTAGCCAAACAATAACAGTCATATACGTTCCAGGGAGAAATGAAACCAGCAGGACTGTGGCCCATGGAAGAGTTGTGCACTGCTGTCTTAATAAGACAAGGAAGCAGACTGTCAACCAAGTTCTAGGGTACAGTGACATTGTAGCATGTTAATCTGTCCTTCGCTAAGCCTCCTCGCTTCAGGTAAGACCAGGGCTTAAACCACACACCAAGCAATGGAGGCCCCTCAGAGGAGGAAGGGGAGCACCGACCACCTCTGACACCAAGCCTTGTGTACGTGATAAGGATAAACAGTGCCTTGCAATGGTATTCAGACCCCTTGGATATATCCAACTGTTATTGTGTTACAAAGTGGGATTATTATTGATGTAATTTGTTTGTGATCTACACACAATAATCCTATGTCAAATTGGAAGAAAAATGATATATTATTTGGTGTGTTGCCGTTTAGAGCAAGACTCCCAGCTAGAAGATAGGCCTTACTACCGTCAATAGGCGCTTAAGGTAGTATATATAACTACAATATAGTATTCAGCTATCTGAGTCAATACATGTAAGAAACACCTTACAGATGTTGTATGTTTGGGGGACAGAGTCATTAAACCATCACGTCATGCCCTATTATTTACACAGAGTGAGTCCATGGAACTTATGTGATATGTCAAGCCAAATGTACTCCTGATCTAATTCAGGCTTGCCTAAACAAAAGAGGCAGAATACTTATGCAGCGACTATATTTTAGTTATGAGTGTTTTATTTATCAATATTTTTGTCTACTTTGACATGAGAATATTTTGTATAGATTGTTGACAAAAAAGTCACATCCAAATCCATTTCTTTCCCACTTTGCAACACAATAAAATGTGAAGAAATCTAAGGGGTCTGATTTGCAAAGGAACCATATGGAACATTTTAGGATGTATAGCTCCTGATTTTCACACTGGTCCAATTTTTTTCAATTTTCAGAAGAAATTCCAGCTGAAAGACAATAAGAGCAAAGTGCCAAACCAAGGACATGGAGAACTATTCAGATCCTCTAACGAAAATAGAAATTCATTGTTAACAAGTGTAAAGGCATAGTCTTGCCCACACTGTTGCAGTGCGTCTGAAATGCTTTTAAGGTTTGGAAGATATAGGAAAATACCAGTCTTTATACCCTCAGAGCTAGCACGACAGAGTAGCCTCCATTGGCTAGGGTCTTGACAAATGGTAGGTCTACTGTACCATTTGAAAACTGATTGCTCTCTACAGTGCTACCCTGAGGACAACATCGAGAAACTTTGTTCCAATACACCATTCAAACTCCTTATTCTAATCATCAACACCTTTTTCAGCTGAATCTGGAGTGTAAGTGCTGTTCTTGAGCAAAAGCCTGCACACACTATATTTTCACGGCCAGTGTTTTTGACTAGTGGTATACTGTATAGACTTAGTAGGCAGGTTTTTAGAAAGTACCTCAGTGTTCCTTAAAAAAGGCCTTCAATGAGTGTCGAGTCAAACGTTTCTTTGTCTATCTTTTTGTCTTAGCTGAGTAAGGCTGCTGGTGTGCTTTCACAAGCACATTCAACTTTCTGCTCTCACTTTAATTCTCTCCAAGAGACTCTCTCACACACACACACACACACACACACACACAGCTATGTCTTACTATACTTGATGACTTTTTGCGGACCAACAACCTAACCTTAACTCTAACCTAAACTCCTTAACCTAATCCCTAAACCTAATCCTAACCCTAATTCTGCACCTAAACCTAACCCCTAAACCTAAAATAGAGAAGAATGGCAAAATGTCCTCACTTCTCTGAATTTTTGTTGGTTTACTATTGTTGTGAGGTACTCACAAGTATAGTAACACGTGTACACACACAACACTCAGTACCTGGGGGTAGCAGCAAAGCCATTTTAGCACCTGTCGTTATTCTGTTGTCTAAATCTAGATAATGAGGGCCTTGTTTTTTTGCGATTCTGGTTAAGTCCAGTAGTAACCTGACACAGTGTACAGAGCTGGTTCTCATGTTCACACTCCCTGTGGTGTGCGTGTTATTATAGTTTTTATTACTTTACGTATTACATTTCTATTTAGTTTTTCTATAATTTAGTTTTAGTGTTTGGTGTTTGGGACAGAAAGTGGCAAGTCAGCTTGTCTTCATCCTGACATTCTTTGTAGGTGCTGTTAGATGAACTTTGAGGTTGGTTGTGTTTTTGGTTTTTGGTATTTATCTCTGTTCCACGCATCTTCTGACAATTGCTTTTGTCCTCTTCAGCGATGTACTTAAAATAATCCCATATGGGGCTTTGCCATTTGCGACCAACCACTGCTGATGTTGGGTTTGATGTCGTCATTGTTCACGCCTTTGGGTCACGATCATGCTCCACGCTCGCCCTTAGATTTCTTCCCTTTTGGCAACTGATAGCTAGTTATAGTGATGCACAAGCTAGGCCTATATGAAACACCTCCAGATTCAGAAGCTCGAAAACCCCATTAGAAAAAAAACCTTGAAAACCCCATTAGATTTTTGCCCAAAGTTTACAATGGGAAAAAAAGTTAAACTAAACAACATTTATGATGGTTTTTATTTTGTTGTTGTTAGTTTTGCTGTTAAAGATAGCAGTTTTAGTACAGCGGCAGGTAGCCTGGCGGGTAGAAGTGTTGGGCCACTGGCTCAAATCCCCAAGCTGACAAGTTAAAAATCAGTTGTTCTGACCCTGAGCAAGGCACTGTTCTCCGGGCGCAGATGTCGATTAACACAGCCCCCTGCACCTCTCTGATTCAGAGGGGTTGGGTTAAATGTGGAATGTGGACACATTTCAGTTGAATGCATTCAGTTGTACAGTTGACTAGGTAACCCCATTCCCTAATTTTTGCTTTTCCAAAGTTTATCTTACTAAATAGTTTTTCACCAATTTGAGTTTTTAATTTAGTTTCAGTTTTGGTCAACTATAATAACCTTGGTGTGTGTGCGACCGTGTGTAATGTGGTGCTTTACTCACCCATTGTAATTGATATCGTGTATCCTCTAATCACTAGAATATTCATGTTGGTTGAACCCATCTAGTCTCGCCCACTATAATGTCATGCATTTGCTTTCTATTATTTGATAGTTAACTGACAAAATCAAAGAAACACTTGAGTAAATCAGGGATACAAGGTATATTGAAAGCAGGTGCTTCCACACAGGTGTGGTTCCTGAGTTAAGCAGTTAACATCATCATGCTTAGGGTCATGTACAGTTGAAGTCAGAAGTTTACATACACTTAGGTTGGAGTCATTAAAACTCAGTTTTCAACCACTCCACAAATTTC
Source organism: Oncorhynchus mykiss (assembly GCF_013265735.2). Lineage (NCBI taxonomy): Eukaryota > Metazoa > Chordata > Actinopteri > Salmoniformes > Salmonidae > Oncorhynchus > Oncorhynchus mykiss. The sequence goes on along the minus strand of NC_048592.1, from coordinate 29,691,687 downwards.
TTGTTAACAAACTATAGTTTTGGTAAGTCGGTTAGGATATTTACTGTGTGCATGACACAAGTAATTTTTCCCAAAATTGTTTACAGACAGATTATTTCACTGTCTCACAATTCCAGTGGGTCAGAAGTTTAAACAGCTTGGAAAATTCCAGAACATGATGTCATAGCTTTAGAAGCTTCTAATAGGCTAATTTACATCATTTGAGACAATTGGAAGTGTACCTGTGGATGTATTTCAAGGCCTACCTTCAAACTCATTGCCTCTTTGCTTAACATCATGGGAAAATCAAAATAAATCAGGCAAGACCTCACAAAAAAAATTGTAGACCTCCACAAGTCTGGTTCATCCTTGAGAGCAATTTCCAAATGCCTGAATGTACCACGCTCATCTGTACAAACAATAGTACGCACGAATAAACACCACGCAGCCGTCATACTGCTCAGGAAGGAGACGCGTTCTGTCTCCTAGAGATGGACGTACTTTGGTGCGAAAAGTGCAAATCAAACCCAGAACAACAGCAAAGGACCTTGTGAAGATTCTGGAGGAAACAGGTACAAAGTATCTATATCCACAGTAAAACGAGTCCTATATCGACCTAACCTGAAAGGCCGCTCAGCAAGGAAGAAGCCACTGCTCCAAAACCTCGATTAAAAAAGCCAGACTACGGTTTGCAACTGCACATGGGGACAGCGATTTTACTTTTTGGAGAAATGTCCTCTGGTCTGATGAAACAAAAATAGAACTGTTTGGCCATAATGACCATCGTTATGTTTGGAGGAAAAGGGGGATGCTTGCAAGCCGAAGAACACCATCCCTACCATGAAGCATGGGGGTGGCAGCATCATGTTGTGGGGGTGCTTTGCTGCACGAGGGACTGGTGCACTTGACAAAATAGATAGCATCATGAGGCAGGAAAATTATGTGGATATATTGAAGCAACATCTCAAGACATCAGTCAGGAAGTTAAAGCTTGGTCGCAAATGGGTCTTCCAAATGAACAATGACCCCAAGCATACTACCAAAGTTGTGGAAAAATGGCTTAAGGACATCACCGTCAAGGTATTGGAGTGGCCATCACAAAGCCCTGACTTCACAAAATTTGTGGGCAGAACTGAAAAAGCGTGTGCGAGCAAGGAGGCCTACAAACTTGACTCAGTTATACCAGCTCTGTGAGGAGGAATGGGCCAAAATTCACCCAACTTATTGTGGGAAGCTTGTGGAAGGCTACCTGAAGCGTTTGACCCAAGTTAAACAATTTTAAGGTAATGCTACCAAATACTAATTGAGTGCATGTAAACCTCTGACCCACTGGGAATGTGATGAAATAAATAAAAGCTGAAATAAATAATTCTCTATACTATTATTCTGACATTTCACATACTTAAAATAAAGTGGTGATCCTAACTGACCTAAGACAGGGAATTGTTACTAGGACTAAATGTCAGGAATTGTGAAAAACTGAGTTTAAATGTATTTGGCTAAGGTGTATGTAAACTTCCGACTTCAACACTTCAACTGTATGTAAATGCCCAGTTGCCCATTATTTTGGCTACCATGGCTAGAAGAAGAGAGATCTCAGTGACTTTGAAACAGGGTTCTCAAAGGAGCATAGGGGTTAAAGGGTGTGTTTGTGTGTCTCAGTCACCAGATTTAAAACCAATCAAACACTTATGGGAGATTCTGGAGCGGCACCTGAGACAGCATTTTCCACCACCGTCAACAAAACACCATATTATGGAATTGCTTGTGGAAGAATGGTGTCGCATCCCTCCAATAGAGTTCCGATGGGCGCTCTGTGTGTTGTTGTGATGGGCGCTCTGTGTGTTGTTGTGATGGGCGCTCTGTTGTGATGGGCGCTCTGTGTGTTGTGATGGGTGCTCTGTGTGTTGTTGTGATGGGCGCTCTGTGTGTTGTTGTGATGGGCGCTCTGTTGTGATGGGCGCTCTGTGTGTTGTTGTGATGGGCGCTCTGTTGTGATGGGCGCTCTGTGTGTTGTTGTGATGGGTGCTCTGTTGTGATGGGCACTCTGTGTGTTGTTGTGATGGGTGCTCTGTTGTGATGGGTGCTCTGTGTGTTGTTGTGATGGGCGCTCTGTGTGTTGTTGTGATGGGCGCTCTGTTGTGATGGGCGCTCTGTGTGTTGTTGTGATGGGCGCTCTGTTGTGATGGGCGCTCTGTGTGTTGTTGTGATGGGCGCTCTGTTGTGATGGGCGCTCTGTGTGTTGTTGTGATGGGCGCTCTGTTGTGATGGGCGCTCTGTGTGTTGTTGTGATGGGCGCTCTGTTGTGATGGGCGCTCTGTGTGATGTTGTGATAGGAGCACTGTGGGTTGTTGTGATGGGCGCTATGTGTGTTGTTGTGATGGGCGCTCTGTGTGTTGTTGTGATAAGAGCACTGTGGGTTGTTGTGATAGGAGCACTGTGGGTTGTTGTGATAGGAGCACTGTGGGTTGTTGTGATAGGAGCACTGTGGGTTGTTGTGATGGGAGCACTGTGGGTTGTTGTGATGGGAGCACTGTGGGTTGTTGTGATGGGAGCACGGTGGGTTGTTGTGATGGGCACACTGTGATTGTGTGATGTTGTGATGGGCGCACTGTGATTGTGTGATGTTGTGATGGGCGCACTATGTGATGTTGTGATCGGTTCACTGTGTGATGTTGTGATGGGCTCACTGTGTGTTGTTTCTGATGGGCGCTCTGTGTGTTGTCAGTCTCCTCCAATGACGCCATAGCTATCCAGGTCTAATGTTAGGAAAGGTTACGTCAATGTTATAACTGACATTTCCCTTGACTTGAGTCAATTTGGGAATTAGTCATTTTGGTCAACTCTGAGACAGACGTGAAATTTGTTGCATTTACTTAGTACAGGGGTAGGCAACTAGATTCAGCTGCGGGATGATTTTTGTCAGGGAGGGCTGAACATAATTATAATAATTAGTACACTGCAAATTGATCACAACCAAGCCCAAAAATAGATTATATTTGAAAATAGCTATAAAACATATAAATAAATATTTGTGGAAATATTTGCAACAGTGGGATGTAATCTTACTGCGGGCATCACTGCAATAGACTCCTCACGAGTTCTCTCTCTCTGTCTCTCTCTCTGTCTCTCTCTCTCTGTCTCTCTGTCTCTCTGTCTCTCTGTCTCTCTCTCTCTCAGTGATGGCGAGGGTCACAGAGTTTTGTGGGCAAGGACATGCCCCTCCCATCCACCCAGCCGTGTGATGCAATTAAGCCAATCAAAAGTTTAGAATATGAGCTAATGGGCGAATCAGAGAGCAGTATGAGCTAACAAGCTCATGACAAGGGTGAAATAAAACATGTCATTTCTGTTAGTTAGATTACAAGGTTGCTGTCCCAATACAATACCCAGCAAAAGCAGTGTAGCCATTACCATCCCTTCTGGTTTGGCATAGAGTCTTGAATAATTAGCCTAAACTAGAGCAGGATGAGTACAAACAAAAAAGCTATTCTGGGATATTTTTCTAATGCATGACTAATATGAATACATGCAATGTGATCAATGTTAATCGACTCCGGCAATCTCCCTGATTTTGATTTCAGTCCAAGTTGGCAGCCCTATATGAAAGGGTCTCATAATTCACTAGCAACACTTCCTTTCAACAAGACCTGCAGGAGACGAGCCAAACAGAACTGCGAAAATTAACTCTGTCCTTTTTAGATTGGCATTTGCAATTAGTTTCTCCAAAGGTGGCTCCACTCTACTAATAAGATATACATTTACATTAGGTAATAGCTACCTGCCCTTGTCTCCTCCTTCACGCTACCGGTATGATAACATCCATTATTTTCACATACTAGTAGTCCAGACTCCAGAAGGAAAGGAGACTGGTAAAGACATTGAAGAGTATTGGGATGCCACCCAACTTTTCTCCTATAATGATAGGCAAGAGTGAAAGGACACCAGTAAAGTTCTAAAATGGCGGATCAGACGACGAGTGGCTAATCTGCCTTTGCCTTCCGTCTTGCTAGCTAACGTTCAATAGCCGGAAAATAAATGGGACAAACTGAAAGCATGTATATCCTACCAACGGGACATTAACAACTATAATATCTTATGTTTCACCAAGTCGTGGCTGAACGACGACATTCAGAATATACAGCTGGTGGTTTATACACTCTATCGGCAGGATAGAACGGCAGCCTCTGGTAAGACACGGGGCGGAGCCTATGTATACATGTAAACAACAGCTGGTGGTTTATATACTCTATCGGCAGGATAGAACGGCAGCCTCTGGTAAGACACGGGGCGGGGCCTATGTATACATGTAAACAACAGCTGTTGGATTATACACTCTATCGGCAGGATAGAACGGCAGCCTCTGGTAAGACACGGGGCGGGGCCTATGTATACATGTAAACAACAGCTGTTGGTTTATACACTATCGGCAGGATAGAACGGCAGCCTCTGGTAAGACACGGGGCGGGGCCTATGTATACATGTAAACAACAGCTGGTGGTTTATATACTCTATCGGCAGGATAGAACGGGAGCCTCTGGTAAGACACGGGGCGGGGCCTATGTATATATGTAAACAACAGCTGTTGCTCGATATCTAAGGAGGTTTTGCTCGCCTGAGGTAGTGTGGTCTACAGCTTATTATGAAATACTCTATCTACCTAGAGAGTTTTCATTTGTATTTTTTGTAGCTGTCTACATACCACCACACACCGATGCTGGCACTAAGACCGCACTGAATGAGCTGTATACCGTCATAAGCAAACAGGAAAACGCTCATCCAGAGGCGGCGCTCCTAGTGACCGGCGACTTTAATGCAGGGAAACTTAAATCAGTTTTACCTCATTTCTATCAGCATGTTAAATGTGCAACCAGAGGGGGGGAATTTCTAGACCACCTTTACTCCATACACAGAGACGCGTACAAAGCTCTTCCTTGCCCTCCATTTGGCAAATCTGACCATAATTCTATCTTCCTGATTCCTGCTTACAAGCAACAATGTAAGCAAGAAGCACCAGTGACTCGGCCTATAAAAGTGGTCAGATGAAGCAGATGCTAAACTACAGGACTGCCTTGCTATCACAAACTGGAACATGTTCCGGGATTCTTCCGATGACATTGAGGAGTACATCACATCAGTCACTGGCTTTATCAATAAGTGCATTGATGACGTCGTCCCCACAGTGACTGTATGTACATATCCGAACCAGAAGCCATGGATTACAGGCAACATCCACACTGAGCTAAAGGGTAGAGCTGCTGCTTTCAAGGAGCGGGACTCTAACCCGGAAGCTTATAAGAAATTCCTCTATGCCCTCCGACGAACCATCAAACAGGTAAAGTGTCAATACAGGACCAAGATCGAATCGTACTACACCGGCTCTGACACTCGTCGGATGTGGCAGGGCTTGCAAACTATTACAGACTATGAAGGGATGCACAACCGAGAGCTGCCCAGTGACATGAGCCTACCAGACGAGCTAAGTAACTTCTATGCTCGCTTTGAGGCAAGTAACACCTGAAACATGCATGAGAGCATCAGCTGTTCCAGATGACTGTGTGATCACACACTACGCAACCGATGTGAGTAAGACCTTTAAACAGGTCAACATTCACAAGGCCGCAGGGCCAGGCTGATTACCAGGACGTGTACTCCGAGCATGCGCTGACCAACTAGCGAGTGTCTTCACTGACTTTTTCTGTGATACCAACATGTTTCAAGCAGACCACCATAGTCCCTGTGCCAACAACACTAAGGTTACCTGCCTAAATGACTACCGACCCATAGCACTCACGTCTGTAGCCATGAAATGCTTTGAAAGGCTGGTCATGGCTCACATCAACACCATTATCCTAGAAACCCTAAACCCACTCCAATTTGCATACCGCACCAACAGATCCGCAGATGATGCAATCTATATTGCACACCACACTGCCCTTTCCCACCTGGACAAAAGGAACACATGTGAGAATGCTGTTCATTCTGTTCAGGTGCTTCTACACCTGCATTGCTTGCTGTTTGGGGTTTTGGGCTGGGTTTCTGTACAGCACTTTGAGATATCAGCTGATGTACGAAGGGCTATATAAATTTGATTTGATTTGATTTTGATTTGATTTGATTGACCTCAGCCCAGTGTTCAACACCGTAGTGCCATCAAAGCTCATCACTAAGCTAAGGACCCTGGGACTAAACACCTCCCTCTGCAACTGGATCCTGGACTTCCTGACGGGCCGCTCCCAGGTGGTAAGGGTAGGTAACAACACATTCTCCATGCTAATCGTCAACACGGGAGCCCCTCAGGGGTGCATGCTCAGTCCCCTCCTGTACTCCCTGTTTACTCATGACTGCATTGTCAGGCACGACTCCAACACCATCATTAAGTTTTCTGATGACACAACAGTGGTAGGCCTGATCACCGATAACGATGAGACAGCCTATAGGGAGGAGGTCAGAGACCTGACTGTGTTGTATAAGAACAACAATCTCTCCCTCAACGTGATCAAGAAAAAGAGATGGTTGTGGACTACAGGAAAGGAGTACTGAGCACGCCCCCATTCTCATCGACGGGGCTGTAGGGGAGCAGGTTGAGAGCATCCAGTTCCTTGGCGTCTACATCACCAACAAACAACCATGGTCCAAGCAGTCGTGAAGAGGGCACAACAAAACCTATTCCCCCTCAGGAGACTGGCATTTTTTGGCATGGGTCCTCAGATCCTCAAAAGGTTTTACAGCTGCACCATCGAGAGCATCCTGACGGGTTGCATCACTGCCTGGTATGGCAACTGCTCGGCCTCCGAGCGTAAGGCACTACAGAGGGTAGTGCCAGTACGTCACCGGGGCCAAGCTTCCTGCCATCCAGGACCTCTATACCAGGCGGTGTCAGAGGAAGGTCTTAAAAATGGTCAAAGACTCCAGCCACCCTAGTCAGACTGTTCTCTCTGCTACCGCACGGCAAGCGGTACCAGAGCGCCAAGTCTAGGTCCAAGAGGCTTCTAAACAGCTTCTACCCTCAAGCCATAAGACTCCTGAACACCTAATAAAATGCCTACCCAGACTATTGCACCCGCACCCCTCTCACACTCTGTTATTATCTATGCATAGTCACCTTAATAACTCTGCCTACATGTACATTTTATCTCAGATACCTCGACTAACCGGTGCCCCCTAACATTGACTCTCTACCGGTACCCCTGTATATAGCCCCGCTATTGTGATTTGCTGCTGCTCTTTAATTATTTGTTATTCTTATCTCTTACTCTTTTTTGTGGTATTTTTTAAAAACTGCATTGTTGGTTAAGGGCTTGTAAGTAAGTATTTCACTGTAAGGTATACATACACCTGTTGTATTCGGCGCATGTGACAAATACAATTTGATTTCATTTGAACATGGTCAGAGAGACTTGTTTCTACTGTAGATGATGTCTTTATGGGAAACGGGTATAGGCAGATGGGAGACGATAGTGTCACTCTACCAGGCTGTGAAACGGAGCAGGCACTAAAGGTGATATTAAATATTTAGAGGGGAGCATCAGCTGGGGAGTGGGTGGGAGAGGAGGGGAATTTACAACAACGCTAGCACGCTCTCTTTTGTGCATTCAAACACGTACACATTAACACAGATGCAGTCGCATGCATGCACTGTTCTGATCCACATGTGCAATGGAACACAAAACCAACCACGCACTCACTGTCGGAGATCCTCTTCCCTTGTCACACACATAAAAAAGTTACATCTGCATTTTGCTAACTTTTTACCTTGTAAAAACCACCAACTAACCTTTCCTCTTCTCTTCCTGGTTACAGCGGAGCCCCTCCCCCTGATGGACCTGTGTCGTCGGGCCGCCCGGGTCGCGTTGGGTCGAGAGCGCCTCCAGGAGATAGAGACCCTGCCCTTACCACAGTCTCTCAAAAATTACCTTCAGTACCAATGACCAGAACCGTACCGCCTGACCAGACCCGTACCAATGACCAGACCAGTACCGCACACTACCAACTGGGACCATCCGAACAGAAACCATGATGAACTAAGTGTAATGGAAGAACGAGAGGGGGGTTGAATGAACGCGGGCAGACAACGGAAGCGGAATGTTTACACTGTGAGCTGTAGCTCTGCGATTAATGGATGGACACTTGAGTTCAGATTTTTGACGGGAGGATGATGGATACTCGAGTATCGGGTTTGGACCCATTTTGGACTTTTTTAATGATTGATGGCTGTAGCTCTCCTCCAATGAAGACCATATTTGACAGAATGGTATGGTCCACAGTCACTTTTAAGTATGGCAATAAGTGGTGGTTTTAGGAGGCTACCTGCTGGTTGGAGTGAGAACTGCACCTAGAAAGCACACAAACTGTCCCGGGAGGCTTTTGAACTCAGATCACTGCTACTGGGTACACTATACTCAAGGTCTCCTACCATGTCAGTCCAATCAGCAGACAGACACAGGACATTTCTACAGGGCTCAAATGTGTCCATTTTGAGTTCAACGGGCCTGGAGTCCACTGGTACCATACAATATCTTCCCTGCTGTGTTTAAAGGACCCATTAAAGGACAATGCCAGTCTAGGCAAACCTAGTTTTTCTGGATCTACATCAAGTAATGCAAGGGGAAACTGTAGTACACAACTACATGAACAATGGCACAGCAGCCATTTGGGGAGGGGGGTGGGTTCAAGGATGGTTATGGATGACCACACACACACCTAGCAATCATTTTTTTTCTCAAAAAACTTGAGTCACTTTTGTTACTTCTAAGTTTGTACCCTATATTTTATAGTGAGTGTGGATTATAATTTTGATGACGATGATGATATGATGATGATGTTATTTATTTATCATGAGGTAGTTCCTTTTTAAAATTGATCATGATGGTTACGTTCAGGTAAATATACTACACCAATATGGGAGATGATGATCAGCTCTGTCACCCTAAGGCTTTTCTTAACAGGATGCTGCTTTTATTATTATGATCGCTGATGGTTTTAATCTATATCTGCCTGCTGGGATGAGACACCCGGGTCATACTGGGGCACACAGTGGAATGTATGGACAGTGATGTCATTAGCAGATCTGAAATGTGAATAAAAGCAAAGTGAATGAAAAATGTTTTCTGGGACGGTGATCTCTGTGGCACAAGGTTGGGCTGCCAGCTGTGTGTTTGTTTAGGGAGGCTGGGGAAGGTGCGTGTGTGTGCTTGCCTTTCCAGGGAGGAAGATTTTTTTTTGCTGTGTTTTTTTTCTCTGTATGTTTACACTGTCAGTCACGCTCAGAGGAACCAGGTCATCCTCAAATCCATCTGTGACAGTTTGTGTAACCTCATCGACCCTCGACCTCAGCTGACTTAACTCCTTACCCCCGTTTTTATCTGCACCCAGATCTCTCTTCTCTACCTACCTCTCTCTTTATCTACTTACAGTTGAAGTTTGCATACACCTTAGCCAAATACATTTAAACTCAGTTTTTCACAATTCCTGATAATTTAATCCTAGTAACAATTCCCTGTCTTAGGTCATTTAGGATCACCACTTTATTTGAAGAATGTGAAATGTCAGAATAATAGTAAAGTGATTTATTTAAGCTTTTATTTATTTCATCATATTCCCAGTGGGTCACAAGTTACATTCAATTAGTATTTGGTAGCATTGCCTTTAAATTGTTTAACTTGGATGAAATGTTTCGGGTAGCCTTCCACAAGCTTCCCACAATAAGTTGGGTGAATTTTGGCCCATTCCTCCTGACAGAGCTGGTGTAACTTAGTCAGGTTTCTAGGCCTCCTTGCTCGCACATGCTTTTTCAGTTCTGCCCACAAATTTTCTATGGGATTGAGGTCAGGGCTTTGTGATGGCCACTTCAATACCTTGACTTTGTTGTCCTTAAGCCATTTTGCCACATCTTTGGAGGTATGCTTGGGGTCATTGTCCATTTGGAAGACCCATTTGCGACCAAGCTTTAACTTCCTGACTGAAGTCTTGAGATGTTGCTTCAATATATCCACATAATTTTACTGCCTCATGATGCCATCTATTTTGTGAAGTGCACCAGTCCCTCCTACAGCAAAGCACCCCCGCAACATGATGCTGCCACCCCCATGCTTCACGGATGGGATGGTGTTCTTCGGCTTGCAAGTCTCCCCCTTCTTCCTTGCTGAGCATCCTTTCATGTTTTGTCGATATAGGACTCGTTTTACTGTGGATATAGATACTTTTGTACCTGTTTCCTCCAGCATCTTCACAAGGTCCTTTGCTGTTGTTCTGGGATTGATTTGCACTTTTCGCACCAAAGTACGTTCATCTCTAGGAGACAGAACGCGTCTCCTTCCTGAGCGGTATGACATGGTCCCATGGCAGTTACAAGCGGAGGAGTTTTCCCCCTAGTGATAATTTTCTAAGATCCCTCGAAATTATTAGAGATATTAAGTGGACGATCAGTGCTGAATTTAAGTGGACACTTCCTTGGAACATCTTCAATAAGTTTGAAGAGGATTTACCCTCTTGAGAATGGCCGAGGCCAGCAAATTGGCTTCCGCTCCACTAAGCTCAGCCATTGAATCTCAAAGCCTGCAATTTTATTTTACATTTTAACAAAAGTGCATTTTTATGCGTTGATCAGACAGCTAACTATAAATATAGCTGGTTCAGCCTATAGCTTAGCACGGATACATGGACCCGTGCTAAGCTAATACATGGACTTGTGCGTAAGTTAAAATTATAGATATTCAAAGGGAGCACTAAGTGCACATCCCACATGTGGCAGTCGGGATAATGGAGCAGACATCTGCCAGACCGGGGCTTACATCTCTGTTGTACAATGTGACATCAGAGTTTCACATCCGCTCAAGTCTCCAGTCTCCCTATCTCGATATGTAAGGGATTGCTGTATTGGAAATCAATGCCAGACAGCGTGATACTACTCTTCCGTGCCGGCCTTGAAATGGGCTCGGGTTTCTTTTTTCTCTCCCCAACTCGTGTTTTGGAAGCAGCTCAAATGTAATTGAAAAACAAAAGACTACATGGGGTTTGATCAAAGGTCTGTCGACATCATTCTGTTTGAGTGCAAGGACACGTGGAGGATATATATATATATATATTTATTGATCACTCTCCAAACTCTCATTTACTCTTCTCTTTAAAACAGTGTTCTTTAATCCTGGTCCTGTGGATCCGATGAATTCACAAGTGGGTATAGGAACTTACAGGAACTTACAGGAACTTCTAGGAACTTCTTGTGAAGGGGTATTGTTAAAGATCCTGAACATCAATTTGGATGAAACCAGTTAACCAAAGTAGGTTGATCCAAGTATGAAAAATGACGGTAGATGTTACAATACTTGAATTTAGGAGGCAGGCCTTACTTCCTGCATTATGAAACGTCATGTATTTTCTGACATTTTATACACCAATGGTACAACGCCTTAATAACCGTCATCACGTGCGCATCATACGGCTTTGTTTAAAAAACGTAAGATGGCTGATACTGGTAACTAACCCCTTTTCATCTGTTGTGACTTCAGAAAGTATTCAAACCTTGTTTCAATTCATTTTAGAATAAGATGTATAGTTTTTTCCCCCTCATCAATCTACACACCCCATAATGACAAAGCAAGTTTTAAAAAAATAATTTAGCAAATGTATAAAATAAAAAAAACTCACATTTATATAAGTATTCAGGCCCTTTACTCAGTACTTTGTTGAAGCACCTTTTGCAGCGATTACAGCTTTGAGTCTTCTTGGGTATGACGCTACAAACTTGGCACACCTGTATTTGGGGAGTTTCTCCTATCCTTCTCTGCAAATCCTCTCAAGCTCTGTCAGGTTGGATGGGGAGCGTTGATGCACAGCTATTTTCAGGTCTCTCCAGAGATGTTTCGATCGGGTTCAAGTCCGGACTCTGGCTGGGCCACTCAAGGACATAAAGAGACTTGTCCTGAAGCCACTCCTGCGTGGTCTTGGCTGCGTGCTTTGGGTCGTTGTTCTGTTGGGAGGTGAACCTTCGCCCCAGTCTGAGGTCCATGCTTCACCATAGGGATGGTGTCAGGTTTCCTACAGATGTGACGCTTGGCATTCAGGCCAAAGAGCCTGTCTTGGTTTCATCTGATCAGAGAATCTTTTTTCATGGTCTGAGATTCCTTTTGGCAAACTCCAAGCAGGCTGTCATGTGACTTACATCTGGCTTACGTCTGGCCACTCTGACATAAAGGCCTGATTGGTGGAGTACTGCAGAGATGGTTATCATTTTGGAAGGTTCTCCCATCTCCACAGAGGTAGTCTGGAGCTCTGTCAGAGTGACCATCGGGTTCTTTGGCAACCTCCCTGACCAAGGCCGTGCTCCTCTGATTGCTCAGTTTGGCTGGGCAGCCAGGTCTAGGGGAGTCTTGGTAGTTCCAAACTTCTTCCATGGAGGCCACTGTGTTCTTGGAGACCTTCAATGCTGCAGACATTTTTTCGTACCCTTCCGCAGATTTGTGCTTTGACAAAATACTGTCTTGCCGCTTTATGGACAATTCCTTAGACCTCATGGCTTGGTTTTTGTTCTGAGAGGAGGGAAGAGGGAGAGGGCTGTCAACTGTGGGACCTTATAGACAAGTGGGTGTCTCTTCAAATCATGTCCAATCAATTGAATTTGCGACAGGTGGACTCCAATCGAGTTGTAGAAACATCCCAAGGATCATCACTGGAAACAGGAATCATTTATTATTTTTTTACACACCCTTTTGTCCCCAATTTCGTGGTATCCAATTGTCAGTAATTACTATCTTGTCTCATCGCTACAACTCCCGTACGGGCTCGTGAGAGACAAAGGTCGAATGCCATGCGTCCTCTGAAACACAGCCCAACCAAGCCGCACTGCTTCTTAACACAGCGTGCATCCAACCCGGAAGCCAGCCGCACCAATGTGTCAGAGGAAACACCGTGCACCTGGCGACCTGGTTAGCGTGCACTGCGCCCGGCCCGCCACAAGAGTTGCTAGTGCGCGATGTGACAAGGATATCCCTACCGGCCAAGCCCTCCCTAACCCGGACGACGCTTGGCCAATTGTGCGTCGGCCCATGGAACTCCCGGTCGCGGCCGGCTGCGACAGAGCCTGGGCTCGAATCCAGAGTCTCTGGTGGCACAGTGCACTAGACCACTGCGCCACCCGGGAGGCCTGAGCTCAATTTAGAGTCTCATAGCAGAGGGTCTGAATAAATAAGGTGTTCCTGTTTGACACTTTTTTTCATATTTCTAAAATCCGTTTTTGGCTTTGTTATGGGGTATTTTGTGTAGATTGAAGAGGAAAATGTTTTAATTCATTCATTTTAGAGTAAGTCTATCATAACAAAATGTGGAAGTCGTCAAGGGGTCTGAATACTTTCCGAATGCACTGTAGCTTGTGTCATTGTGTCTTTCCACTATCATCAAGCTGTAATGATAGACATTTTAGAAAATTCAACATTGACTCTGTCTGCACAGCTTCCCAGACAAACACACCAGCAGGAATGCTGTGATACAAAATCAGTTTTCCCAAGGCAAAGAAGACGGGATAAGCTGTGAAGACAGACCCAGCATACTGTCATATTAGTGGACCTGTCAGCTTCCCAGACAAACACACCAGCAGGAATGCTGTGATACAAAATCAGTTTTCCCAAGGCAAAGAAGACGGGATATGCTGTGAAGACAGACCCAGCATACTGTCATATTAGTGGACCTGTCAGCTTCCTAGGCCACTATCACGACATATTGCTTGTTTGTTTTTTGCTCTTGAAGAGCTTTGAGATTCCATGAAAAGAAGTATAGAAATGTCAGCATTTCAGGCACACATATTCCAAATACAAACATTGAAAAGTTTAACCAAAAAGTGCACGACCAAATATTGCATATTTGAAATTGAGTATTTCAAAAATACCAGAAAACACATTGTAGAATGAGTAGATCACTACATCAATAAATTGATAGCATCAGTAAATAAAAGGAAATGAAATTCACTCCCCATTTAACAAACATTTCACTTTTCAAAAACACAGGCTACGTAGAAAGGCTCCTGGATCTCCTCCCCAGCGAGGTCACTGATCAGCACCGTATGTGGGGAAGCTGTGCGAGCTGCCCATCACAGGACCCGTCTGCCCAGTGAGAGAGGCCTGACAAGGAGGAGGCCACAGCTGGATTTGTCTTCTGCTTTCATCTTGGGGAAGCCAAGTGGGTGACTAAAGCCAAGTGAGTGGGTTACTGAAGCCTGCTTGATTGAAGCTGGGTACCTGGGTACCCTTCCTCTCCTGCTCCCCATCAATCTCTGTAGTTGGCTGCTTTACCTAAAGTCTAAGTAATTCACTCTTACGTGATATGACATTATACTTTGTTACTTTGAGTTGGGTTTTTTTAAGCATTCGGACGGGAGATGAGTCTTACAAATTCTATGAATCACTGGGGTCCTGTACACTGTAGGGTGGCCAGGTGCCTATATTTGGTTTTTGGCTCCAATAAAAAAAAATCCTGTCAATTGTTTTCCCACCTTTTATTTCTCATGAGTGTTCATGTTGATCAATACATTGGCTATGCTGGCCAATTGTAAATGATCAAATGCATGACTGATCCATACAATGCTGAACATATTACATTGGTGATGCTAGTGCAGAGGCACCAATAAAGTGTCCAGTACGCTTATTGTATGCTGTTTTCATGTATATTCCCGTATGTCTAAAAAAATGTAAGGGTGGGGATCAGAAAACCAGTCAGTGCCTGGTATGACAACCATTTGCCTCATGCAGCACGACACATCTCCTTCGCATAGAGTTGATCCGGCTGTATCGGCTTCCAGGAATTGTGTGCAGATCCTTGCGACATGGGGCCGTGCATTATTATCATGCTGAAACATGAGGTGATGGCGGCAGATGAATGACACAACAATGGGCCCCAGGATCTTGTCACGGTATCTCTGTGCATTCAAATTGCCATCAATAAAATTGAATTGTGTTCATTGTCCGTAGCTTATACCTGCCTAACCATAACCCCACTCCCACCATGGGGCACTTTGTTCACAACGTTGACATCAGCAAACCACTCACCCACACAACGCCATCTGCCCGGTACAGTTGAAACCGGGATTCATCCGTGAAGAGAACACTTCTCCAGCGTCCGGTGAGCATTTACTCACTGAAGTTTATTACAACACGGAACTACATGAAGTGCTTTGAGAGACCAGTCAAGGACCATATCACCTCCACCCTACCTGACACCCTAGACCCACTCCAATTTGCTTACCGCCCAAATAGGTCCACAGACGATGCAATCTCAACCACACTGCACACTGCCCTAACCCATCTGGACAAGAGGAAAACCAATGTGAGAATGCTGTTCATCGACTACAGCTCGGCATTTAACACCATAGTGCCCTCCAAGCTCGTCATCAAGCTCGAGACCCAGGGTCTCGACCCCGCCCTGTGCAACTGGGTACTGGACTTCCTGACGGGCCGCCCCCAGGTGGTGAGGGTAGGCAACAACATCTCCACCCCGCTGATCCTCAACACTGGGGCCCCACAAGGGTGCGTTCTGAGCCCTCTCCTGTACTCCCTGTTCACCCACGACTGCGTGGCCACGCACGCCTCCAACTCAATCATCAAGTTTGCGGACGACACAACAGTGGTAGGCTTGATTACCAACAACGACGAGACGGCCTACAGGGAGGAGGTGAAGGCCCTCGGAGTGTGGTGTCAGGAAAATAACCTCACACTCAACGTCAACAAAACTAAGGAGATGATTGTGGACTTCAGGAAACAGCAGAGGGAACACCCCCTATCCACATTGATGGAACAGTAGTGGAGAGGGTAGTAAGTTTTAAATTCCTCGGCGTACACATCACAGAGAAACTGAATTGGTCCACCCACACAGACAGCATTGTGAAGAAGGTGCAGCAGCGCCTCTTCAACCTCAGGAGGCTGAAGAAATTTGGCTTGTCACCAAAAGCACTCACAAACTTCTACAGATGCACAATCGAGAGCATCCTGTCGGGCTGTATCACCGCCTGGTACGGTAACTGCTCCCCCCACAACCGTAAGGCTCTCCAGAGGGTAGTGAGGTCTGCACAACGCATCACCGGGGGCAAACTACCTGCCCTCCAGGACACCTACACCACCCGATGTCACAGGAAGGCCATAAAGATCATCAAGGACAACAACCACCCGAGCCACTGTCTGTTCACCCCGCTATCATCCAGAAGGCGAGGTCAGTACAGGTGCATCAAAGCTGGGACCGAGAGACTGAAAAACAGCTTCTATCTCAAGGCCATCAGACTGTTAAACAGCCACCACTAACATTGAGTGGCTGCTACCAACACACTGGCTCAACTCCAGCCACTTTAATAATGGGAATTGATGTCAAATATATCACTAGCCACTTTAAACAATGCTACCTAATATAATGTTTACATACCCTACATTATTCATCTCATATGTATACGTATATACTGTACTCTATATCATCTACTGCATCTTTATGTAATACATGTATCACTAGCCACTTTAACTATGCCACTTTGTTTACATACTCCTCTCATATGTATATACTGCACTCAATACCATCTACTGTATCTTGCTTATGCCGCTCTGTACCATCACTCATTCATATATCTTTATGTACATATTCTTTATCCCCTTACACTTGTGTCTATAAGGTAGTAGTTTTGGAATTGTTAGCTAGATTACTTGTTGGTTATTACTGCATTGTCGGAACTAGAAGCACAAGCATTTCGCTACACTCGCATTAACATCTGCTAACCATGTGTATGTGACAAATAAAATTAGATTTGATTTACAAGTCAGGTCAAGACCCTGGTGAGGACAACGAGCATGCAGATGAGCTTCCCTGAGACGGTTTCTGACAGTTTGTGCAGAAATTCTTTGGTTGTGCAAACCCAAAGTTTAATCAGCTGTCCCCAGGAGAAAAAACCTGATTTGGAGGTCCTGGGCTGGCGTGGTTACACGTGATCTGCAGTTCTGAGGCCGATTGGATGTACTGCCAAATTCTGTAAAACGTCATTGGTAGAGAAATTAACATGAAATTCTATGGCAACAGCTCTGCTGGACATTCCTGCAGTCAGCATGCCAATTGCACACTCCCTCAAAACTTGAGACATCTGTGGCATTGTGTTGAGTGACAAAACTGCACATTGTAGAGTGGCCATTTATTGTCCCGACACAAGGTGCACCTGTGTAATGATCATGCTGTTTAATCAGCTTCTTGATATGACACACCGTCAGGTGGATGGATTATCTTGGCAAAGGAGAAATGCTCACTAACGGATGTAAACAAATTTCTACACAAAATATGAGAGAAATACGCCTTTTGTGCGTAAGGAACAATTCTGGGATCTTTTTATTTCCGTGCATTTAACATGGAACCAACATTTTACAATGTTGTGTTTATATTTTTGTTCAGTATATTTAGGCTTGGAATGATGTGGTCAATTGTTTACCTTGTCTTCAAGGACGTCAAATCATACAAAAAATGTACTAGTCACACGTGCCGAATACAACCTTACATTGAAATGCTGAAAACAACAGGTGTAGACCTTACAGTGAAATGATTACTTACGAGCCCCTAACCAACAATGCAGTTACAAAAAATACAGATAAGAATAAGAAATAAAAGTAACAAGTAATTAAAGCGAAGCAGTAAAATAACAATAGTGAGACTATATACGACGGTGTACCGTCAATGTGCGGGGGCACCGGTTAGTTGAGGTAATATGTACATGTAGGTAGAGTTATTAAAGTGACTATGCATAGATGGTAACAACAGCGAGTAGGGGAGTAAAATGGGGGAGCAATGCAAATAGTCTGGGTAGCCATTTGATTAGGTGTTCAGGAGTCTTATGGATTGAGGGTAGAAGCTGTTTTGAAGCCTGTTGGACCTAGACTTGGTGCTCCGGTACCGCTTGCCGTGCAGTAGCAGAGAGAACAGTCCATGACTAGGGTGTCTTAGGGCCATTTTTTAGGGCCTTCCTCTAACACCGCCTGGTATAGAGGTCCTGGATGGCAGGAAGCTTGGCACTACCCTCTGTAGTGCCTTGCAGTCAGAGGCTGAGCAGTTGCCATACCAGGCAGTGATGCAACCAGTCAGGATGCTCTTGATGATGCCTTTTGAGGATCTGCCAAATCTTTTCAGTCTCCTGAGGGAATAGGGTTGTGTCGTTCCCACTTCACGACTGTCATGGTGTGCTTGGACTATGTTAGATTGTTGGTGATGTGGACACCAAGGAACTTAAAGCTCTCAAGCTGCTTCACTGCAGCCACGTCGATGAGAAGGGGGGCGTGCTCGGTCCTCTTTTGCCTGTAGTGTGTCCCATTGTTTACCTTGTTATCTGGCAATGATCACAAGGGTTTTTTAAGAGCTGTCAGTCAAGGAGAGCTCAGACTTCCTAATAGTTAGAGATGAGGAAAAGGTATAATTTCTTAAATTCTGAGCATTTTTATAGAGTACAAATATTATGGGTGATGTTTTGGCCATTCAAAAGCTATTTTTACTTGGGAAATAGGATGATTGTGCGGGACCTTTAATAGGAAGGATCGAAATAGGGCTATTCAGAATTATGTCTATGGACTATTGCTTTAGCTTTCACAGATATGAATAAACTCTGGCAGTCGGCCTAGAACTAATTCAATGGTTGCTCGCATCTCTGCAAGGCTCTCGGGTACGTACCTTACTAATGGATGTATACAACTGTAAAGCCTATAAAGCCAAATTGTTACCAACAGAATAAAACGGGAGAATAACCTTGGAAACAGATACTTCATCTCTCCTCCCATATGCTTTGTGGACATAATCCAGCATCCATTTTCTCTTAAGTGGTAAAATGGTGATAAAGCAGCATTTAGCTGCTGTTGAGGGACCTTGGCAGACAAGGCGTGAAAAGGGTCAAGATGCAAATCTCTTCTGGAGATTGTGACTTTCCTTGGGGAGGATGGGAATTGCAGGGGTGCAACTTTTACTGGGCAGAGGGACTTGACCCCCCCCCCCCCCCCTCCCCCAGTTTTATAACTGCAGTGTGATACAAAACATGGCCCCGGTGTGCTTTAGGACCATGCGGACGCCACAGAGAGGTTGGGGTGACCCTGCTGTATTGTGTGCAAGTAAAAAGAGCTATACAGTACTATTAGAACTATGATATTCATTCATTATTCATTTCTTATTTCACCTTTATTTAACCAGGCAGGCCAGTTGAGAACAAGTTCTCACTTCACTAACAGAGTTACACATGGGATAAGCAAACGTACAGTCAATAACACAATAGAAAAATCTACATACAGTGTGTGCAAATGTAGTAAGATTAGGGAGGTAAGGCAATAAGTAGACCATAGTGGCAACATATAATTACAATTTAGCAACTAAACACTGGAGTGATAGATGTGCAGAAGATGAATGTGCAAGTAGAGATACTGGGGTGCAAAGGAGCAAAAGAGAAGTTGGCTTTGGGGGTGACCAGTGAAATATACCTGCTGGAGCGTATGCTACGGGTGGGTGTATGCTACGGGTGGCGTATGCTACGGGTGGGTGCTGCTATGGTGACCAGTGAGCTGAGGTAAGGCGGGGCTTTACCTAGCAAAGACTTATAGATGACCTGGAGCCAGTGGGTTTGGCGACGAATATGAAGCGAGGACCAGCCAACGAGAGCATACAGGTCGCAGTGGTGGGTAGTGTTTGGGGCTTTGGTGACAAAACGGATGGCTCTGTGATAGACTACATCCAATTTGCTGAGTAGAGTGTTGGATGCTATTTTGTAAATGACATCGCCGAAGTCAAGGATCGGTAGGATAGTCAGTTTTACGAGGGTATGTTTGGCAGCATGTGTGAAGGATGCTTTGTTGCGAAATAGGAAGCTGATTCTAGATTTAATTTTGGATTGGAGATGCTTAATGTGAGTCTGGAAGGAGAGTTTACAGTCTAGCCAGACACCTAAGTATTTGTAGTTGTCCACATGTTGTAAGTCAGAACCGTCCAGAGTAGTGATGCTGGTCGGGCGGGCAGGTGCGGGCAGTGATCGGTTGAAGAGCATGCATTTAGTTTTACTTGTATTTAAGAGCAATTGGAGGCCACGGAAGGAGAGTTGTAATGGCATTGAAGCTCATCTGGAGGTTTGATAACACAGTGTCCAAAGATGGGCCAGAAGTATACAGAATGGTGTTGTCTGCGTAGAGGTGGATCAGAGAATCACCAGCAGCAAGAGCGACATCATTGATGAATACAGAGAAAAGAGTCGGTCTGAGAATTGAACCCAGTGGCACCCCCATAGAGACTGCCAGAGGTCCGGACAACAGGCCCTACGATTTTACACACTGAACTAGTTGGTGAACCAGGTGAGGCAATCACTTGAGAAACCAAGGCTGTTGAGTGTGCCGATAAGAATGTGGTGATTGACAGAGTCGAAAGCCTTAGCCAGGTCGATGAATACGGCTACACAGTATTGTCCCTTATCGATGGCGGATATGATATCGTTTGGGACCATGAGCGTGGCTGAGGTGCACCCATGACCAGCTCGGAAACAAGATTGCATAGCGGAGAAGGAACAGTAGGATTCAAAATGGTCGGTGATCTATTTGTTAACTTGGCCTTCGAAGACTTTAGAAAGGCAGGGTAGGATAGATATAGTCCTGTAACAGTTTGGGTCTAGAGTATCACCTAATTGGAAGAGGGGGATGACCACGGCAGCGTTCAAATCTTTGGGGATCTCAGACGATACGAAAGAGAGGTTGAACAGGCTAGTGATAGGGGTAGCAAGAATTGCAGCGGGTAATTTTAGAAAGAGAGGGTCCAGCTGATTTGTAGGGGTCCAGATTTTGCAGCTCTTTCAGAACATCAGCTATCTGGATTTGGGTGAAGGAGAAATGGGGAGGCTTGGGACAGTTGCTTTTGGGGATGCAGAGCTGTTGACCAGGGTAGGGGTAGCCAGGTGGAAAGAATGGCCAGCCGTAGAAAAATGCTTATTAAAATGCTCAATTATCGTAGATTTATCGGTGGTGACAGTGTTTCCTAGCCCAGTGCAGTGGGCAGCTGGGAGGAGGTGATCTTAGCCTCCATGGATATTAATTATATGGAGGGTGTACTGTTTCTGTGTTCATGTGTTTGTGTGTTTTATAAAACCTTTGTTTTCCAAATCTTTCCTTGAGACATAAAAAAAAAGATGGAAAGGAAGTTGTGTTGGGGAGAGAGTTGAGTTATTGACTAGGCTGGTGGGGGTTGGGCGTGCAGGCGGCTCGGGCTGTCTCGGCCGTCTGGCTGAAATTTGATATGGATGATCTTAATAAAGACCATCAAAGGTCTTTGTACTTTCTTTGTAAGAGTTGTTCATATGTTAGGCTATTGGTTCAAGGTGCAACACTATTGATTATTGAATTATCATTGATCTAGTTCAGCCTTATCAATCACTTAAACATATTTAAAAATGTTGTTATGTTGTTCTAAATAGAGACGGCTAGAAGGGTCATGGATCATATTAGATTGTGTAGAAATGCAGAAAATTAGCTTTAGATTCCCCCCAAAATGGGAGGAAACCCAGACCCCCCCCTCCAAGTTATGTCCCCCCACTTTTAAAACCAAAGTTGCGCCCCTGGGGAATATAAATAGAAGGATGGTTATTCCAGCCTCAGTCATGAGTAAGGCCCTGGGTTTTCCCTGGTTGTGAAATGGACAGGAAAATCTTGGGACCTTAGACCCTACAAACAGCAGCTGCATACAGGGCTCATAAACTGTAGTAAAATGCCAAAGGTTATTGGACACTATTCAATTCCAGTTGACAGTGGCTGAGCTGTTCTCATTAAAATTAATCTTTGTGTAACATCTGGACCACACATTCTGACAGGACACAAGGGGACCTCTGGCCACTCCTCTGGTCACACTGACGTTGGAAAGACCAGCAACAAGTCCTCCCGGAGGTGTTTACAATTGTGAGAAATATCTTTAAGTGAAACGAGAGACATGTTCAATTCAATACACTTTATTTCTCCTCAAGAGGCCAATTAATGAGGAGTAGAAACACAGATATGAACTGCAGGGAAAGAGGACTGGTAAGAGAGCTGGAGAGAGATGGAGACTGTCAACCTATTTCGACGGTGTCCTGCAAAAAGTCTGGGCTCCACTTGCTCTTTCCTTGTTTGCCGATCCAGTTCATGTATTTTAGTCGTCAACCCCATTTACCCCTCCCTCTCTTTTAAACAATATCTACTTCTGATTAGCCCTCTTTCCATTTTAACTGACACATACCTGCTATTTGGAAAATTTCTCAATATGGAAGTATTGTCAGAGTCGGTGATGTCACTATACCCAATAATGTCTCAAGTCCTACAATTACTCACCAGACATATTGAATAAACACAGCTTCCCCAAACTGGAGAGAACCCAGGTTGCCAAGGAAACTATGTTGAATGTAAGAGAAGGGCAAGAAATAGGATGACAAGGAAACGAGGGGATGCCACGTGTCGATGACAGCGTTGCTATTACGACTAATAGTTCTCATAAGTTGAGAGGTGTGTATATGTTTGTGCTAGAGATAGATAGATATATACTGTAGATAGATAGATTGTGCCTGTGTGTTTGTGCTATGGACAGACAGCCAGCCAGACAGACAAGGGAATTGTTTTGCAACTACTGTTGTCATTTATTTTAATATGGAGGTGTGTTCCAAAACTTCAATGCCAGTTTCATTGGTGTTCTAGTGCCAGTGACACATTTTCACTGGTCTGATTTCACACCAACAAAGCATTCTCGTGCCAACACTCCAGCACACAAGTCACCTTAGTTTGGAACTATGTACTGTGCATTTGGCGTATGTGTTCTCTCTTACAGCACTGGAGAATCTCAAATAAGGTTATCCCCCTTGTTGCCAGGAAGAGAATTTAATGAGATCTAACCTGCCCTGCTTCAGTGAACACACGCATGCACACTCGTAAAAACACACATACCATGTACACACCAAGTACACATAGTTATATACACATGCACTACACTTACACACACACAATTACATAACATTTCAGTTCATTTAATCTGTGTATTTTTACGGTAACACTGTTAAAAGACACCAACCTTCGCCTATGGAATTGTGTAATCATCAACATCACATTTATTTCCACTGAAAACCATTTACACACAAACAAACACAGCTCAGTGCCCTTAGTAGTGAATAGTAGGTGTGTGATTTGTGTGTGTTATGTCCCGTAGATGACATGCACGGCCACTCAAGCTCAGTAATAGATCCCTGTTTTTATGACCTCAGATGAGGCGAGGGACTGTGTGTGTGCAGTATCTGTAAGTGAGTGTGTGTGTGTCTGTGCATATATGTGTGTGCTAATGTGTGTTTGTGTGCTCAGGTGTATGTATGTATATGTGTGCTTGTGTATGTTTGTGTGTGTGTGTGTGCCTGTGTGTGTGCTTGTGTGTTTGTGCATATGTGTGTGTGTGGGTGTGCCTGTTTGTGTGTTTGTGTATATATGTGTTTGTGCACCTGTGTGTGTGCCTGTGTGTGTCCATCCAGTACCCATCCAGGGTCTATCCGTGGGCTCAAGGCATGTGTGTGATGGTGAAGGAATGGTCATAAAAGTTAATAGCTTAATAAATTGTGACCCATAAACGGCAGCTCCGTCCCGGAGGATGAACGGATGTGACGGATTAGACCTGGGACAGGACCTGCACAGGAAAGGACAGAAAGGACACACACACACAAACGGATGGATTGATGGATCAACTGGCCGAGAGACATAGAGATACAGACACAAGGAATCAGGGAACTGTATATAGAGTTCTATTAGAAGTTGTGACTGGTCCTGTGATATATACTGTACTGGCAGTGACGTTAAACCAGAGGAGAGAGGCAGCACTGGATGCCTTTTATAACGGTTTACATAAAACTGCGCTCGGATCCTCTCCCAGCCCAAGAAAGGTAGTGCTCTCCCTCTTCTGGCCTTCTTCGGTAAGTACATCTTTGTATTCTACGCATGCCGACCTTGGAATAGTGAAATATAATCGCTTTGGGGCAATGCTTTGGACTGAACTTTTTTATAAACAGTCAATTGTTCTTTCCAGTGTTACTTTTCAAGTGGACACAAGTCTATTGGATCTAGTAAGAAGTCTATTGGATCTAGTGAGAAGTCTATTGGAGCTAGTGAGAAGTCTATTGGAACTAGTGAGAAGTCTATTGGAGCTAGTGAGAAGTCTATTGGATCTAGTGAGAAGTCTATTGGAGCTAGTGAGAAGTCTATTGGAGCTAGTGAGAAGTCTATTGGAGCTAGTGAGAAGTCTATTGGATCTAGTGAGAAGTCTATTGGATCTAGTGAGAAGTCTATTGGAGCTAGTGAGAAGTCTATTGGAGCTAGTGAGAAGTCTATTGGAGCTAGTGAGAAGTCTATTGGAGCTAGTGAGAAGTCTACTGGAGCTAGTGAGAAGTCTACTGGAGCTAGTGAGAAGTCTACTGGAGCTAGTGAGAATTCTATTGGAGCTAGTGAGAATTCTACTGGAGCTAGTGAGAAGTCTACTGGAGCTAGTGAGAAGTCTACTGGAGCTAGTGAGAAGTCTACTGGAGCTAGTGAGAAGTCTACTGGAGCTAGTGAGAAGTCTACTGGAGCTAGTGAGAAGTCTACTGGAGCTAGTGAGAAGTCTACTGGAGCTAGTGAGAAGTCTACTGGAGCTAGTGAGAAGTCTGTGTGTCTGTGTGGAGCTGTAAAAAGAAAAAAGGGGGGGGGGGGGGGAAAGGTAGGAACAAATCGAACTGAAGAGGGATATATTATGCATTTGAAAACTATTCAGACCCCTTAACTTTTTCCACATTTTGTTACATTACAGCCTTATTCTAAAATTGATTTATTAAAAATAAAAAACAGAAATACCTTATTTGCGTAAGTATTCAGACCCTTTGCTATGAGACTCGAAATTGAGCTCAGGTGCATCCTGTTTCCATTGATCATCTTTGAGATGTTTCTACAACTTGATTGGAGTCCACCTGTGGTAAATTAAATTTATTGGACATGATTTGGAAAGGCTCAAACCTGTCTATATAAGGTCCCACAGTTGACAGTGCATGTCAAAGCAAAAACCAAGCCATGAGGTCGAAGGAATTGTCTGTAGAGCTTCGAAATCTGTGGAAGGTACCAAAACATTTCTTGAAGAACTGAAGGTCCCCAAGAACACAGTGGCCTCCATCATTCTTAAATGTAAGAAGTTTGGAGCCACCAAGAATCTTCTTAGATCCATGCTGCCTAGCCAAACTGGTGACCAAGAACCCGATGCTCACTCTAACAGAGCTCCAGAGTTCCTCTGTGGAGATGGGAGAGCCTTCCAGAAGGACAACCATCCATGCAGCACTCCACCAATCAGGCCTTTATAGTAGTGGCGGAAGCCACTCCTCAGTAAAAGGCACATGACAGTCAGCTTGGAGTTTGCCAAAAGGCACCTAAAGGACTCTGACCATGAGAAACGAGATTCTCTGTTCTCATGAAACCAAGACTGAACTCTTTGGCCTGAATGCCGAGCATCATGCTGTGAGGATGTTTTTCAGTGGCAGGGACTGGGAGACTAGTCAGGATCAAGGGAAAGATGAACGGAGCCAAGTAAAGAGAGATCCTTGATGAAAGCCTGCTCCAGAGTGCTCATGACCTCAGACTGGGGCAAAGGTTCACCTTCCAACAGGACAACGAACCTAAGCTAGCAGCCAAGACAACGCAGGAGTGGCTTCGGCACAAGTCTCGGAGTAGCCTTGAGTGGCCCAGCCAGAGCCCGGACATGAACCGATCAAACATCTCTGGAGAGACCTGAAAATAGCTGTGCAGCGACACTCCCCATCCAACCTGAAAGAGCTTGAGAGGATCTGCAGAGAAGAATGGGAGAAACTCCCCAAATACAGGTGTGCCAAGCTTGTAGCGTCATACCCAAGAAGACTTGAGGCTGTATTCGCTGCCAAAGCTGCTTCAACAAAGTACTGAGTAAAGGGTCTGAATACTTATGTAAATGAGATATTTATGTTTTTTATTTTTAATACATTTGCAGGAATGTATTAATGTCTGTTTTTGCTTTGTCATTATGGGGTATTGTGTGTAGATTGATGAGAGGAAAAAAAAAATTAAACAATTTTAGAATAAGGCTGTAACGTTACAAAATGTGGAAAAAGTCAAGAGGTCTCAACACTTTTCATAATGCACCGTATTTTATTTGGATGTTGTAGCGTCACTTGCATTTGTGAGGGATAACTTGGCTATAACTGTGGTCTTGGTAGGCCCTCAACTTCATACTACCTGTGCAGTGAGTTATGGGAACATATACAGTGGGGCAAAAAACGTATTTAGTCAGCCACCAATTGTGCAAATTCTCCCACTTAAAAAGATGAGAGAGGCCTGTAATTTTCATCATAGGTACACAAAATCCAGAAAATCACATTGTAGGATTTTTCATGAATTTATTTGCAAATTATGGTGGAAAATAAGTATTTGGTCACCTACAAACAAGCAAGATTTCTGGCTCTCACAGACCTGTAACTTCTTCTTTAAGAGGCTCCTCTGTCCTCCACTCGTTGTCTGTATTAATGGCACCTGTTTGAACTTGTTATCAGTATAAAAGACACCTGTCCACAACCTCAAACAGTCACACTCCAAACTCCACTATGGCCAAGACCAAAGAGCTGTCAAAGGTGCCCTGCACCAGGCTGGGAAGACTGAATCTGCAATAGGTAAGCAGCTTGGTTTGAAGAAATCAACTGTGGGAGCAATTATTAGGAAATGGAAGACATACAAGACCACTGATAATCTCCCTCGATCTGGGGCTCCACGCAATATCTCACCCTGTGGGGTCAAAATGATCACAAGAACGGTGAGCAAAAATCCCAGAACCACACAGGGGGACCTAGTGAATGACCTGCAGAGAGCTGGGACCAAAGTAACAAAGTCTGCCATCAGTAACACACTACGCCGCCAGGGACTCAAATCCTGCAGTGCCAGACGTGTCCCCCTGCTTAAGCCAGTACATGTCCAGGCCCGTCTAAAGTTTGCTAGAGAGCATTTGGATGATCCAGAAGAAGATTGGGAGAATGTCATATGGTCAGATGAAACCAAAATATAACTTTTTGGTAAAAACTCAACTCGTCGTGTTTGGAGGACACAGAATGCTGAGTTGCATCCAAAGAACACCATACCTACTGTGAAGCATGGGGGTGGAAACATCATGCTTTGGGGCTGTTTTTCTGCAAAGGGACCAGGACGACTGATCTGTGTAAAGGAAAGAATGAATGGGGCCATGTACCGTGAGATTGAGTGAAAACCTCCTTCCATCAGCAAGGGCATTGAAGATGAAACGTGGCTGGGTCTTTCAGCATGACAATGATCCCAAACACACCGCCCGGGCAATGAAGGAGTGGCTTCGTAAGAAGCATTTCAAGGTCCTGGAGTGGCCTAGCCAGTCTCCAGATCTCAACCCCATAGAAAATCTTTGGAGGGAGTTGAAAGTCTGTGTTGCCCAGCAACAGCCCCAAAACATCACTGCTCTAGAGGAGATCTGCATGGAGGAATGGGCCAAAATACCAGCAACAGTGTGTGAAAACCTTGTGAAGACTTACAGAAAACGTTTGACCTCTGTCATTGCCAACAAAGGGTATATAACAAAGTATTGAGATAAACTTTTGTTATTGACCAAATACTTATTTTCCACCATAATTTACAATTAAATGAATAAAAAATTCTACAATGTGATTTTCTGGATTTTTTTTCCTTCTAATTTTGTCTGTCATAGTTGAAGTGTACCCATGATGAAAACTACAGGCCCATCATCTTTTTAAGTGGGAGAACTTGCACAATTGGTGGCTGACTAAATACTTTTTTGCCCCACTGTATGCTCTTGGGTCGACTTCATCTCTGTTACCTCAATGACTTTAGATGTATCTCTCGTCTATGGTCGTTTACATTGGTGAGGCTGAGAGATGAGTTATTAGTTAGAAAAGGAAGACAAGGACAAAGCCATTGGCCATGCAGGCAGCATGCTTCATAATAACACTGGTTGTGCCTCATCATTGGGCTTTAACAGCCCACTAATACAAATGCAATTAACCTCAACGACCATCAAGGGGATACAGTAATTGACTGTTAACATTTGCTGTCTGGCCAAGGTTTTGGAGTTTCTAATTAACATTATCAGTAATGATGCGATTAGGCTGCGGCTCCCGCCACAATGAAAACAACCGAGAAGCTGTAATGTAATTATTTTTCAAGATGTAGCCTACAAAGCATCATCTATGAGGCTGAGATCTCATCATTCCTTTTTTTGGCTGTGTTTATTGTTGTAAAACTTCCGTCTGCCTCATTGTGCTTGCTAGTATAGGCCGAATGCTTTCTCTCATGACTATAATGATATTCACAGGAATGATGATGCACTACTGTGCTCACCTGTATTTCTCTGTATAAGCAACTTTTGAAATGCATGTCTTTTTATTGTACCATACTGTATATGAAAATAAAAAATATTTCTATGAAAGATTCATTGAAAGACATGCATAGAAAAGAGAACATTGGAGCAGGTGAGATTATGTAATTCTTAGTCCAGTCACCTTGTTTTTAACCTCAGCGGTGTCGTCGCCAAGGCTATCGGTGCTGAGCTGTGAAAAATGTATATTTTTAAAATGAATACACACCTCGCAATCTCCTGTTCCCTCACTGAAACAGTGGCTCCATAATGGGAGCCAATAAAACGTGAGAACAGTACGGGCCCCGGGTGTGAGGGTTCTTCAGGAATATCTAGCAGTAATTGAGCTCGCAGGTCTGGCAGAATTTCACTGCTCGCCTGCCCATGTGGCACAAACCACAAAGGGACTTCCTCCCCCCTGGTTGACTCTGTCTCACAGCCATATCATTCTGCTCTGTCAGGTGCTGGAGGACATGTCCTACCAGTGGGAAGTCCCACTCTGAAGAGGGTAGGTTGGGAAACAGTTTGTGGCACTCTGGGCATTGGCCGTGTGACTGCGCGTCCTCACAGTAGCAATCCCTTTCAACGGTGCTCATGCACAGGTCACATGTGAAGTGGCCACAGAGGAGAGGGAATATTCTGTGGAGGCCTTTGGCACATGATGGGCAGTGTAGGTGAGAGACTATAGCATGGGCAAAAATTTTCTCATTGCGAGTTGTTGATGCACAAGATGCTGGCAATCTGAGCTGAAATTGAAATGCAGCCCATCTATTTATGTAGGCTGTTTTTCATGAAAAAGCCTACAGCTTCAAACAAGATCCACATTCAGTATAATTTTTTTATATTTTTAACTTAAAATGTAACCTTTATTTAACTAGGCAAGTCAGTTAAGAACAAATTCTTATTTACAATGACAGCCTACCCCAGCCAAACCCGGACAACGCTGTGCCAATTGTGCGCCGCCTTATGGGACTCCCAATCACGGTCGGATGTGATACAGTCTGGATTCGAACCAGGGACTGTAGTGACCCCTCTTGCATTGAGATGCAGTGCCTTAGACCGGAAGCCCATTCATTATTTTAGAATGAAGGAGCGGGGGACCGGTGGGCGATGTGTTCATGGGCGAGGGACGAGCGGTACCAACTTTGGAGAAAACTGAACTGTATGTAAATACTCCGCAAGATCGCATTTTTATATAAGCGCACTATTTTCCAAACCCTATTGAATTGGCTGTTGATACCTAGCTCAACCTAGCTTGCTTGCTAGCACCAATATTAGGGTACTAAGGGGTAACTAGCCCCCCCTGAGAACAATGTCTAATTGCTAACACAAAAAATCAACGTTTGTAACTCTCTTATGGTCTGCTATTGCACAATTCTAATTTGTACCTGTACGTCACAAATAAAGCTATCTCCAGTCAAATTGGAGCAGAGTCGTACTGTAAAATGTAGCCTATCAAATTCCTTATACAATTCTAGGCGTACTAGGTTATGAGGCAGCCAGACAGGACATCACACATTATTGTCCTCACATATAGAGAGAAGACACATATACTGTAGATTCTAAAACAAGTCTTTATTGGTCAATGTACAGAAAGTGCTGCTGTGACCACCAAAGAGAAGAAGAAAAAAACTTTACAAAAACAAAAATAAATGAAACATATATATAAAATAACTGTCTTTAACTGTTTTGACACAGTTTATATGCAAAAGTTTATTTTTACTCCTCTATGACACATTTGGTGTAAAGATGGGGTGAAACAAGGCAATGGGAAAGGCTCGTCTCACGATGATGACATCACAACCACAGGCATTAAGGCCGACGGGGAAGAGTTCTAACCACTGCTACAGACATAAACATGTAACGGATGCAGAGTTTAGAGTGGCATTCTGGGAAAATCAAGGGGTCAGAAAGGAGTTGGCTAGATTCAGCTACAGCAGCCCTGTTACAGGCCACCAGAGAATGAGAGGATCAATAGTTTCTGGTTTCTTACAGTGGCACTCCTGACAGAGGTGGTTTATCATAGAACAACAACAACATGAGAGGGTATCTCAATAGTCAGAAGTGGATTCCTCTCTTTGTCTCCTTTCCTTAATCTGTATGGACATGAAGTGAGCTGGTGAAAGCAAAATTTGGGTAGGCAATGGAACCCATCAGTTTGCTTTCACCTTACCGGTGTTTTCGATGGACATGTGAAGGAAAGGAGACAAGGTGAAGAAGACAATTCAGCCCTTTGAGATGCACCCAGGCAGCCCATTTTGGGGTTTTCCACTAATTGGTCATTTGACCAATCATATCTTTTCATATCAGATATTTTTCAGAGCTGATCTGATTGGTCAAAATACCAATCAATATATATACAATGATTTAACACAGAAATTCCACAAGTGTTGAAAGGTGCCATGTGCAGAAATTGCTCCATTTCCTGGTTTCTAAAATGTGCCTAATTTCATTGTGAAGAGAATCATTTTACCATCTAAACCGCTTTGAAATGTATTTTCCATAACCAAACATATCGTATTTTCAGCTGTTTGAAGCTGGTGTACAAAACCACAAGCAAAAGATGCAAAAACAAAACTTAAGAACGGGAAGCATAGAAAAAGTGCACATAGAACTGAACTACCACTTCTTAGACTTGCTTTCAATGAATGACAGCTCCATAACTCATATTTCTATGTGAATTTGGTTGTGTCCCCAAAAATGGGCTGCCTGTGTAAAGACAGCCAAAGAGAATGTGATAAATTGTCTCTGCCCAGGCTAAAAATGCCAACCTGTCAAACCGAGAATAGGGATTTTGTATGATGTTGCCCCCAGGTGGTGACTAAAGGGATAGTTCACCCCAAAATGATCTGTCAGACCCATACTCCTTGTTTTAAACAACACATGGCATGAAACATTTACACAACTTATGGACTTTATACCACTTTTGATGTATAAAAACAACGGACAAACTTTATTATGGGGTTAACTATCCTGTTAAGTGTCTATTCTCAGGCCCTCATCTCAGCCTAAGAAGTAGATGGACACAAGTCAACGGCAAATACAGATAGAGGCATGACCATGAGTGCTGATCTAAGGTCAGTTTTGCATTTTCCTTTCTAACGGTTAAAGTTAGGTGAAGGAGGGTAAGCTGATCCTAGATCTGTGGTTAGGAGAAACTCAACTACTCAAAATGCCCTGCCTCTGATGCAAGCAAGTTTAAACATACAGTTTGAGGAGAGGTAGGTGGGAGACAAGGGGCTCGATTCAATCCGTAGCGCTGAAGATCTGCGCTATAGTGCGATTGGTAAAGGTAATTGAGCCATCCTATGCAGCGTTGAATGCAAACTCTGCGAACATTGCCTTTACATATGTTGCGTGTTGAAGCGCAGGTCTTCAACGCCACGGATTGAACCAGGCCCAAGGTGAATGATAGTTCAGCTACACTACTTGCTATATTCACGAGGGATTTATAAAAACATACAGGAACTTCTCTTGGTTTCATATGTCCAAGAACATGAACCAGGCAGACAAAGAAAAATGAGACTATCAAAAATGTTCAAAATTAGTTTTGTAAATACATTGGCTCTTAAAATACCTTAAATAAATTAAATATGCTAATGATAATTTGTAAGTCCGTTTTTCAGAAGACCTCAAATATATTTCCAAGATTTCAAATGAATGAAATACAATCTCAAAATCCAAAGAAATGCATAATTTTGTATTAATGCAAAAGAAGGTATTTACAATGAATGCATTCAACGATCTTTTTGTATTAGTAACTCAACAGCAATTGAGGAAGATAAGAGGAAAATGTGCTGTCCAATGTTTCGTGTCCAAACCCAGAAATAATGAAACACAGATGAACGAGCCATTGGATATAAGGTGGAAATGTGCTTATGCAACTGAATTTTCAATTGGCCCTACCTATTGTGTTGTCAATGATGGTTTTAAATAGGAACAAGTAGTTACACCAAAATATGAGAAAATAAGCTCCACTGGTTAGTCAGAAAACAATGAAACCTTTTGTGTGTAATGCCTTATTTTGACCAGAAGAGAGCGACATTGGACATAAAACATTGGACAGTGGCAAACTTGATGGGTAGCTGTTTTCACAACTGATTGACTGACTCAGCAAATTCTGTATATGTAAGTGTGTGTGTGTGTATGTGCATGTCCGCATGCGTGAAAGATTAATATGTTATCGAAGAGCTATCCCATTCCAGCTTGCTCTTCAGCTTGCTCTCCTTCACTTCCTTCTCGTCGTCCTCCTCTTCCTCTGTTTCATCACTGTCATCAGACTCTGCACTCGTGATGTCGCCTGCCTGTTCATCTTCCTCTTCCTCATTTACCTCCTCCTCCACCGTCTGAGGCTCTCTGACGTTCTACGGGAAAGAACACAGTGGAACACACTTTAAAAATACTGTAATATAAGGGCGTGTCTGTAAAAACATCCAAAATGACTCATTCAAGGCAGAGAGTTGGGGCACTCAACGAAAATGGTAGAGATTTATTTATTTTTGCTCACTTGAATCCATTGTTCAGGATGAGAAGTACAGGTGAATGACATGATGTCAAGCTGACATCTTCCTCAGTGTTACCTGCATTGCACTTAGCTCCTATTTATAGCCTAGTGGTTTACTGAGACACAGCAATGTAAATAACATGATTCAAGGTGAATGGCAAATAATAGCACAAAATAATAATAGGAACAATCTTAGACACCATGGATCCTAAGATTTAGGGTAATAGAAAGTGAATAATAATTACCCTACATGTTTTAGGGTCTCTGTACCGCTGCTTTCACAGACAACCAAATATTTGTGTTACAGAAGGAATTTTAAATGGATTACATTTAGATTGTTGAATTTTTACCACTGACATTTTTTTTTTTACCAATTAATTAAAAATGAAAAGCTGAAATGTCTTCAGTCAGTAAGTATTCAACCCCTTTGTTATGGCAAGCCTAAATAAGTTCAGGAGTAAAAATGTGCTTCATAAATTGCATGGATTTTTTGAATGACTCTCTGTACCCCAAATACAATTAATGACCTGTAAGGTCCCTCAGTCGAGCAGTGAGTTTCAAACACAAAGGCCAGGGAGTTTTTTTTATGCCTCGCACCTATTGGTAAATGGTGACTTTAAAACATTTACAGAATTCAATGTCTGCGATAGGAGAAAGTAAGAGTGGAAGGAAGCCTGTACAGAATAAAAATATTCCAAAACATGCATCCTGTTTGCACTAAAGTAATACTGCAAAAAATGTGGCAAAGCAATTCACCTTTTGTCCTGAATACAAAGTGTTATGTTTGGGGCAAATCCAATACAACACATTACTGAGTACCACTTTCCATATTTTCAAGCATAGTGGTGGCTGTATCATGTTATGGGTATGCTTATAATCGTTAAGGACTGGGTCATTTTTCAGGATTAAAAAAGAAGTGGAATGGAGATAAGCACAGGCAAAATCCTAGAGGAAAACCTGGTTCTCTCTGCTTTCCACCAGACACTGGGAGATTAATTCACCTTTCAGCAGAACAATTACCTAAAACATAAGGCCAAATCTACACTGGAGTTGTTTACCAAGAAGACAGTGAATGTTCCTGAGTGGCCGAGGTACAGTTTTAATCTACTTGAAGATCTATGGCAAAACTTGAAAATGGCTGTCTAGCAATGATCAACAACCAATTTGACAGAGCTTTGTTAATGAGCTAGAAACTTACTGTTTAAGAAGGTTTGAATCCTAAGCAACTTGCATACACATTGTTTGAAGTACAATAGACCGACATAGCTACTGTAGTAGGTCAAAGCTGTGTGCTGGAAAACCTTGGAAGAGCATGGGTGGAATAGGCATTGTGGTGCTGGAAAACCTTGGTAGAGCATGGGTGGAATAGGCATTGTGGTGCTGGAAAACCTTGGTAGAGCATGGGTGGAATAGGCATTGTGGTGCTCACTTGAATTTACTTTATTTTTCGGCTTCAAACCAATGCTTACTTCTCACCAATCACCAACACCTTGAATTAGTCTTTGACAGTTTTTTCTTGGCAAGCCATGGTTGAATTTCTGTCATTGTTGTCGAGCACCCCTCCTATTTATATGTTTGTTGTTGTGCGGAGGCCTACCTGAACACTTAAAAGCTATAGATCAGAAATAATTGATAATATAACTTATCAATGGACAAAAATAATGTCCTTGCTACAAAACCCAAACCCTAAATATAATACCAAAACAGGTTTGACGTAATAAATGTAATGAAACACATCAACCCCTAGCCATTCCACTAGACCAATAGTAGGCCTAATCAATCATTCAACCCCTAGCCATTCCACTAGACCAATAGTAGGCCTAATCAATCATTCAACCCCTAGCCATTCCACTAGACCTAGAGTAGGCCTAATCAATCATTCAACCCCTAGCCATTCCACTAGACCTAGAGTAGGCCTAATCAATCATTCAACCCCTAGCCATTCCACTAGACCTAGAGTAGGCCTAATCAATCATTCAACCCCTAGCCAATCCACTAGACCTAGAGTAGGCCTAATCAATCATTCAACCCCTAGCCATTCCACTAGACCAATAGTAGGCCTAATCAATCATTCAACCCCTAGCCATTCCACTAGACCAATAGTAGGCCTAATCAATCATTCAACCCCTAGCCATTCCACTAGACCTAGAGTAGGCCTAATCAATCATTCAACCCCTAGCCATTCCACTAGACCTAGAGTAGGCCTAATCAATCATTCAACCCCTAGCCATTCCACTAGACCTAGAGTAGGCCTAATCAATCATTCAACCCCTAGCCATTCCACTAGACCTAGAGTAGGCCTAATCAATCATTCAACCCCTAGCCATTCCACTAGACCTAGAGTAGGCCTAATCAATCATTCAACCCCTAGCCATTCCACTAGACCTAGAGTAGGCCTAATCAATCATTCAACCCCTAGCCAATCCACTAGACCTAGAGTAGGCCTAATCAATCATTCAACCCCTAGCCAATCCACTAGACCTAGAGTAGGCCTAATCAATCATTCAACCCCTTCACATATTCAGTCAATTCAATAGGTCTCAACAATTCAGATTTTCACAAGTGCCTTTGAATTGATTTTAGTTGACAATGCCTTCTCTGGGAATTCCTTTGTGTAATGTCCTCTCACCTCCATAGGGTTGACTGTGATGGTGAGGGTGGAGTCGTCCCAGTCCATCTCTGGGTCCTTGGCTTCATCCTCCTCACTCTTGGAGCTGTCCTGGTGGGTACTGTGGAGCCTGTAGATGCCTAGCACCACTATACACACCAGGGCGGCGATACAGATCACTACCACGACTGTGGCAGCTGGAGGGGTGCCTGTGGGGGGAGAAATGTGTTTAAAAGATAAGTTCATCTGAAATTACAAAATCACTTCACTGTTTCATTACATTGAAAGTAGTGTATATTAGTATTATTAATGTAATATAAAAAAA
Source organism: Oncorhynchus mykiss (assembly GCF_013265735.2). Lineage (NCBI taxonomy): Eukaryota > Metazoa > Chordata > Actinopteri > Salmoniformes > Salmonidae > Oncorhynchus > Oncorhynchus mykiss. Next base: position 29,655,873 of record NC_048592.1, on the reverse strand, counting down.
AGTATGGAGGGACTGGCTTTCTGTTCTTGTGGTAAAACCGTAGAAATCTGCTGCCACATTCTTTCCATTGAGTTGTGTCTCTACACTCGGTTCTCTCTGTACACAATAGGGCAGAGATTCCCAGTTCCTCTGCCATGTGCTCTGTCCTCCCTACCCTTGGGAGGATCACTCAGTCCTGTGTATGTGTGTGTGTGTTTGCCTGTGTGTGACCCTGAGAGAGGGAGACAGAGACAGCATGTGTCTGTATGATCTGAAGGCTTAGCCTAATCTGGATCCCCCTCCAGTTCAACCAAACACACCCTCAGGTCTTCACCGTGTGTGTGTGTGTGTGTGCGTGCGAACTGCTGGGTGCCTTACCTGAGATGTGGGAATTGACAGAGTGCACCATCAGTGGATGATGCACTGACCGCATGTACTGGGATTGGACAGCCATGTGATTGACATGCTCTACGGGTGCTGCGTTGTGAACGAGGCTAACCTGAGGGCGGGACAAAGAACATATCAGTCAGTATGGAGATGACACTGATGCAGACAAAGACAGACAGGGATAAAGGGTAAATGGGGCTGGGTGATAAGTGATGGTGCAGAAATGTGGCGAGAAAGAGTGTTCAGGAGTGTGAGAAAAGGAGAGAGAGGTGTTAAAATAGGTATGAAGACAGAAGAGAGGCAGTGGTGGAAATATGAGAGAATAGAATGTGTGAGTGGGGGTGAAGTAGAAAAGAGAAAAAGTTTCATCCCTGACCTCCAAGTTAAACTCATTACTGGTGTAGCGTCCATTGAGCTCAGAGCAGGTGAGCCTGAACCTCCTGTTACTCAGGGTCGCCGGGCGCCAGTTCCTGTAGCGCACCTGCCTGAGGGCCTCCTCATAATGGGCCATGGAGTCCACACCTAGGGAAAAAGACAGGAGAAAAGGCATTATTACCAAGGGTGTTCCTGGTGTTCCCAACCAAATATAGATGGTGTCCCCCAGGGCTCAGCACTGGGCCCAGTGTTTTTCTCAAGACACTAATATAAATATCTTGACCTCAATCCCATAGAAAATTTGTGGGCAGAACTGAAAAAGCGTGTGCGAGCAAGGAGGCTTACAAACCTGACTCCGTTACACCAGCTCTGTGAGGAGGAATGGGCCAAAATTCACCCAACTTATTGTGGGAAGCTTGTGGAAAGCTACCCGAAACGTTTCACCTAAGTTAAACAATTTAAAGGCAATGCTACCAAATTGAGTGTATGTAAACTTCTGACCCACTGGGAATGTGATGAAATAAATAAAAGCAGAAATAATCACTCTACTATTATTCTGACATTTCACATTCTTAAAATAAAGTGGTGATCCTAACTGACCTAAGACAGGGATGTTTTACTCTGATTAAATGTCAGGAATTGTGAAAATGTATTTGGCTAAGGTGTATGTAAACTTCCGACTTCAACTACACGTACCATATATGGATATTCCTGAGGTGGAGTTCGTGGCGTCCAGGTGTTTCCCCATTAGAGAGCTGTGGTGAATCTCCAGACTCTCTTGCTCCGGGTTGAGCTCCTCTCCGATCACCAGGACATCACAGTAATCCAGGTTGTGCATCGCCTCCAGAACACCAGGCCTGTAGACTACACACATACACACAAACGCACACAAAATCAAACACAGACATGGATGCACAAACACACGCTTTTACAACTTGACTACTTGGGATCACATCATGCTGATCAACATGTATCCACGGTATCCGGCCCCTCATCCACCTGCGCTGAATGGCACACCGTCACCCTTGGTTACAGTGCTGGTGATGCGCAGCTCCTTGAAGGGTGCCACGCCCATGGCTCCACGCAGGTCGGCGGCAGGCCTGACGAGTTGATCTGAACCAGCGATGGTGATCCGTGGCTCGCTGGGTGGCAGGACCATTACTAAAGCCTTAATGTCTGGGATGGAGATGCATATGTCCTCCCCGAAACACCTGAGCTCCCAGGAGGAGAAGAGAAAAGTAGTAGAAAATAGAGATAGACATTAGTGTATTGACAGATGATGCAAAAAGTGCACCGTGTTTTCCCTCAGGTCACGATTGTTCAGGGCAGTTTTTGTAGATAATTGGCCTACAGATAAGGAACAAGAAGGTAAGAGAGATTAGGGGAACATAATTGCCATTTGATACTGGAATCAGAATAAATTGCATTGTGTGGCACCATTAATGAGAGCTTTCAACCAAGAGGACACAGCCTAAATACTCTTTCTGGTCCTGGTAATGAATGACTTGGCACTTTTAATTTTAATTTCAGAGATCAGAGACAGTTACTGTAAAGACAGATTGTGATAGAGGCAACTGTGAAAGTGGACATCAAATTGTTTTTGCAAGTGGTCTCTGTTGGCAACAAACTCTACAGCTTTTCAGAATATTTGGGAGTGAGTGATGTGCTTTTGAGACAGATGGCTCGAAACTGCCTATTTCCAATAACATACACTTTCACATTTGTATACTAATTATCACATTTTCTCATCAACACAATTTAACACTTTCTCAGCAAACGGTTAACATGAAAACCCCAAACAAAGAAACATTTGAATGTTATATTTCTACATTCACTGTACCTACCTCCTACACACTTGTGCCTAGGGGTAAGGGCTTAGGGGCTAGGAGTTGTTTCTGGATTTGACATTCTCTCCAACACCTTTCACAGTTACTACTGTTTAAGTAGTCCTCAGACGAAGTTGCCCCTAGTCACTGATTTAAGATCAATTTTTCACTTATCCATACTGGATTACGACTTAAGGGTAAGGGTAAGCTGAACCTAGATCTGGGATCTACAGTGCCTTGCGAAAGTATTCGGCCCCCTTGAACTTTGCGACCTTTTGCCACATTTCAGGCTTCAAACATAAAGATATAAAACTGTATTTTTTTGTGAAGAATCAACAACAAGTGGGACACAATCATGAAGTGGAACGACATTTATTGGATATTTCAAACTTTTTTAACATATCAAAAACTGAAAAATTGGGCGTGCAAAATTATTCAGCCCCTTTACTTTCAGTGCAGCAAACTCTCTCCAGAAGTTCAGTGAGGATCTCTGAATGATCCAATGTTGACCTAAATGACTAATGATGATAAATACAATCCACCTGTGTGTAATCAAGTCTCCGTATAAATGCACCTGCACTGTGATAGTCTCAGAGGTCCGTTAAAAGCGCAGAGAGCATCATGAAGAACAAGGAACACACCAGGCAGGTCCGAGATACTGTTGTGAAGAAGTTTAAAGCCGGATTTGGATACAAAAAGATTTCCCAAGCTTTAAACATCCCAAGGAGCACTGTGCAAGCGATAATATTGAAATGGAAGGAGTATCAGACCACTGCAAATCTACCAAGACCTGGCCGTCCCTCTAAACTTTCAGCTCATACAAGGACAAGACTGATCAGAGATGCAGCCAAGAGGCCCATGATCACTCTGGATGAACTGCAGAGATCTACAGTTGAGGTGGGAGACTCTGTCCATAGGACAACAATCAGTCGTATATTGCACAAATCTGGCCTTTATGGAAGAGTGGCAAGAAGAAAGCCATTTCTTAAAGATATCCAGAAAAAGTGTCGTTTAAAGTTTGCCACAAGCCACCTGGGAGACACACCAAACATGTGGAAGAAGGTGCTCTGGTCAGATGAAACCAAAATTGAACTTTTTGGCAACAATGCAAAATGTTATGTTTGGCGTAAAAGCAACACAGCTCATCACCCTGAACACACCATCCCCACTGTCAAACATGGTGGTGGCAGCATCATGGTTTGGGCCTGCTTTTCTTCAGCAGGGACAGGGAAGATGGTTCAAATTGATGGGAAGATGGATGGAGCCAAATACAGGACCATTCTGGAAGAAAACCTGATGGAGTCTGCAAAAGACCTGAGACTGGGACGGAGATTTGTCTTCCAACAAGACAATGATCCAAAACATAAAGCAAAATCTACAATGGAATGGTTCAAAAATAAACATATCCAGGTGTTAGAATGGCCAAGTCAAAGTCCAGACCTGAATCCAATCGAGAATCTGTGAAAAGAACTGAAAAAAGCTGTTCACAAATGCTCTCCATCCAACCTCACTGAGCTCGAGCTCGAGCTGTTTTGCAAGGAGGAATGGAAAAAAAATTCAGTCTCTCGATGTGAAAAACTGATAGAGACATACCCCAAGCGACTTACAGCTGTAATCGCAGCAAAAGGTGGCGCTACAAAGTATTAACTTAAGGGGGCTGAATAATTTTGCACGCCCAATTTTTCAGTTTTTGATTTGTTAAAAAAGTTTGAAATATCCAATAAATGTCGTTCCACTTCATGATTGTGTCCCACTTGTTGTTGATTCTTCACAAACAAATACAGTTTTATATCTTTATGTTTGAAGCCTGAAATGTGGCAAAAGGTCGCAAAGTTCAAGGGGGCCGAATACTTTCGCAAGGCACTGTAGATTCTAAGGATATCCTATCCAGAGCGAGGAGCTGCCCTGCCACCCAGACCGTCTGGGGGAAACAAGCTGGCTGTCGTCTAAGTTCATTACAGTTTGAGGGGGCAGTGAAGTCTCTCAGGATTAATACAAACGCTGGCGCCTAAAGCCTTGAAATTACGCTTTTCAAGGGTCGGTGAAAAGTGCTCTTCACTAACTTATTTATTCATATATTTACTTTCCCACGCTAATTAAAAACAGTCTATTTGTTTATATGATAACAGTGCTTCTGGCTTTACTAGCTAAACTTACTGATTGGACTGCTTTCCCATGGTAATTACTTGCACTAAGTCTAGGCCTAAATAAAGAGTGTACTTAGATGCATTGTTCTCCTTAACTAAATAACAGACTGGCTTTGAATGGGGTGTATGTGTATGTGTGTGTCTGTGTATTTACATGTATTGGAATAGGAAGAGTGTGTGTTGTGTGTGTCAAATCAAAATCAAATCAAATGTATTTGTCAAAGGCGCTGAATATAACAGGTGTAGACTTTACTGTGCAAGGCTTACTGATGAGCCCTTTCTCAACAATTCAGAGTTAAAACGTAAGACAAATGATCAAAAAAGGAAATAGTAACACAAAATAACAATAACGTGGCTAAATACAAGGAGTACCGGAACAAAGTCAATGTGCAGGGGTATGAGGAGTTGAAGTAATATGTACATGTAGGTAAGTGTAAAAGTGACTAGGCAATCAGGATAGATAATAAACAGAGTAGCAGCAGTGTGTGTGTGTGTGTGTGTGTGTGTGTGTGTGTGTGTGTGTGTGTGTGTGTGTGTGTGTGTGTGTGTGTGTGTGTGTGTGTGTGTGTGTATATATAGTCAGGTGAGTGTGCATAGAGCCAGCCAGTGCAGAGTCTGGGCCAAAATACCCCAGGATCAATGCACACCAGTATGTACTTGCACATCCTCATCTGCACATCGATCACTCCAGTGTAAATTGCTAAATTGTAATTACATCGCTACTATTGGCCTATTTATTGCCTTACCTCCTTACTTAATTTGCACACACTGCATACAGATTTGTCTATTGTTTATATTGACTGTATGTTTGTTTATGTGTAACTCTGTGTTGTTGTTTTTGTCGCACTGCTTTGCTTTATCTTGGCCAGGTCGCAGTTGTATATGAGAACTTGATCTCAACTGGCCTACCTGGTTAAATAAAGGTTAAACAAATACATTATTTTTAAAAATGTATGTATGTGTGTGTATGTGTATGTCTGATTAGTTGATCTCCATAATTACCTAACAAACTGGCTTTGAATAGGAAGTGTGTGTGCGTGTGTGTGTGTGTGTGCCTGCGTGCGTGCACCTGCAATCGTGTGTGTAGATTTATCCGATAAGCAAAATTGTCTGTAACTCCACAAACAATTACCCTGAACAACATCGGTAAAATATTTGTGGGGTGTAGCAAAGTCTCCACACTAAACTAGGGCCTGTCATGCCAAATAGTGTCCCTCGGCCAAATTGTGTCCTCTCTGCGTCACAATGGGATCCGGACCTCACTAAATAAATGCCACTTGACCAGAAACACTACTAAGGGGTTGCTTCCCAAACAACACCCTGTTGCCTACATATTCCCTATGAGCCCTGATCACAAGTAGTGCACCATGTAGAGTATAGGGTGCAGTTTGGGACATAGCCAGGGACATATTTCTGCTGAGTAGGAGGAGCCGTCTCTCTCTATACAAGGCAGCGGTCTGAATTCTGAGTTTGAATAATCCTATTACAGCTCCTGTGACAGGAGTCCACTATCCACCACAATCGTCCATTTTGATTTGGCCGACCCCTCCCTCACTGTTTAACTGTGAACAGGTGTAGACACGTATACAGGGGGCGCACACACACACACACACACACACACACTACACTCACACACACAAACACACACAGACAGACTCACACACATACTACACTCACACACACACTACACTCACACACACACACACACACACACACACACTACACTCACACACACACACACACACACACACACACACACACACACACACACACACACACTACACTCACACACACAAACACACACAGACAGACTCACACACATACTACACTCACACACACACTACACTCACACACACACACACACACACACACACACTACACTCACACACACACACACACACACACACACACACACACACACACACACACACACACTACACTCACACACACAAACACACACAGACAGACTCACACACATACTACACTCACACACACACACATACTACACTCACACACACACACACACTACACTCACACACACACACACACACATACTACACTCACACACACACACCTTTTTGACTTTTCTCCCAATTCTTTCTCATCCCTGTTCTTATTTGGGCCTGTTTCATTCCTTATATCACACTATTTCTTTCTCTCCACTCATCCACTCTCACTTCCTGTCTTGGGCCTGCATTTGTTTACCAATACATTTCATTTACTCCTATAAGACTGTACAAGTCTCTCTCTCTCTTCTCTTCTCTCTCTCTCTCCTGTTAGGTAATGGCGTAAACACATGAGCTGTTACAGATACATGCAAAACATTGAAATCATTGAAGCATTGAAAGCATTGAAATCCAATAACTTTCTTGAAATGGTGACTAGAGGAGGGGGAGAGAAAGACAGAGGGGATAAGGGAATAGAGGGAGACAGAAAGAGAGACAGAAAACGAGCCCGCCAGTCAGCCAGTCACCCACCCACCCACCCAGCCAGTCACCCACCCACCCAGCCAGTCAGCCACTCAATCAGCCAGCCAGTCACCCACCCACCCAGCCAGTCACCCACCCACCCAGCCAGTCAGCCACCCAATCAGCCAGCCAGTCACCCACCCACCCAGCCAGTCACCCACCCACCCAGCCAGTCAGCCACCCAATCAGCCAGCCAGTCTTAACAGAGCTATATTTGTCTAATGATCAACTTTCCCTCTCTGAGTGCTCTCTGGCGTGAGAAACCCTGACATAGCAGATTGCTTCATGGCCCTCATTCATATCCTCATCATCAGCTGATGAGATGTTGGCCCCTGTGCCACAGCTCCATGGCAACCACGGCGCAACGGCATCCCAGCGGCCCTCTCAGCCGTGGCGTGGTGGGTTGGAATGGAGTGGTTACTGAGGGGAGATGTAAAGAGAGGGACATGCCTCTCCCCTCTAACACTCCTGATTAGCACATCAGACACAGAGAGACCACAGTCCGCGCCAGACAACAGACCCACACACAACCTGGAACGTACGCATGTACACACTAACCTTGAGGGCGCGCCACAAACATGGATACACACTGACCCGGGGACACACAGTGAGCAAAGGCACACCCCCACACCCACACCACACACTAACCCGAGGACATGCATTTGAAGGACTCCACTTTCACACAGTAGATTCTCTATCTTTTCTCTCACTCTCCCACCATCAAAACACTTCCCCCTCTCTTTCCCCAGAGAACCACATTTCTTTACCTCTGCTGTATTTGTTTGTGTGAAATACACAAATGAAGGCTTGATAAACACATTCTGTGAAGGGATACAAGTCTTTCTGTGTGCTTGGTGTGAAACATGTTTGTGTGTCTGTGCGCTCAAGCACCTATGTCTTTGCGCTTGTAAACTATGTTTGAGAGAGCAAGGAAAAGAAGTTGAGGAGTGTGAGCATGTGTGTGGGAGACAGATTACAGTGTGTGTCTGTGTGTGGGAGACAGATTACAGTGTGTGTCTGTGTGTGGGAGACAGATTACAGTGTGTGTCTGTGTGTGGGAGACAGATTACAGTGTGTGTCTGTGTGTGGGAGACAGATTACAGTGTGTGTTTGTGTGTGGGAGACAGATTACAGTGTGTGTCTGTGTGTGGGAGACAGATTACTGTGTGTGTGCGTACACATACACATCTATAGGGTTCCATACTCACTGTACGGTGGTGGTGATGTGTAGCTGTCTGAGGCCTGCTGTGGGGAACTGGCGTGAGTTGATGTAGGAGACCTTGGCCATGGCTGTGTTGACACTCTCCAGGTCCTCTCCCTCCATCACCAGCACCGACTGGGCTGGGTTGAAGTGGAACTGCACACACAGAAGAACACATGAATCAACACATCGATACTAGAGGTGAAGTTAATTTACTGTGATGTCTTGAACCTCTCGATTTGTACCGTTTCTACATGGATCGCCTTAAAAATAAACACTTGACCAAAGAGTATAATCAGATTCATCAGATTGATGGTGATTTTTCAAATCTCCTAACAGTACTGTTTGTAGAACACAGATGTTAGGACTTATAAGGGTAAGGTGTGTTTGTAGACTTATGTCTGTTTATATGCGTTTGTATGTGTGTGTGTGTGGTGCACCAGCGTGTCTGCAGAGCTGTCACCTTGATGTCCTTGCCCAGGCTCTCCAGTGAGTGGATATCCAGTCCTTCCTTACAGGCCTGTAGACAGGAGATTACTTTCTGGGTCTCGATCCTCCCTGGCCGGATGGTCAGCCCAGACAGACTGCCCCGGAAGAACTGGGTGAACCGTGGGGTGGACACCTCACCACCTAGGGAGGAGAAGAGAAAGGATGGGAGCTCAAGGTTTGTTCAGTTCAAAGCTGCATCTCAAAACGGCTTCCGAGGAGATCATGTCCTCTCCTTCATCCGTTCTGATCTGAAACTACAGAGCAGGTGAAAGCAGTATTGTGCCTGCCTCTATTATAATATAAGAATATGCTTTGGTAATTCTTTATCATACAGTCCTTTACGCTTTATTTACTCGGTCTAAGTTAGAAATGACACTTTAAGAAAAGAGATGAACCTACATAACTAACCTTTCAACAAGACTAACCTTTACAAATAAAGGTTTCACTAAAGGCTAACAGAGGGTGACCTTTGTTACCACATTTCCTAAACAGCAGGTAAATACCAAGCCAAACAGTACTGTAAAATAAAGCCGATAGCGTGACTACGGAAATGCCAACCAGTTTTGTTTGCCAGCTCCCATCTGCTCTCCCCACTTCTTTTTTAAAGCGACTGTCAAAACAACAAAATAAAAACATGTCCAATGTGAGGTAGATTTGGGCTCAGAGCGTCAGGGACATGAGACCTGTGAAACGCTGCCGTTGTCTTATTCAGACGAGTGTGTGTGAGTCTCCTCTTTGATCCACTGGCAGATGGAACTGGCAGTTCGCTAGTCGCTATAGTAACGTGCTAACGGCCCCAGAGCCGGGTCTCGCCCCCTGCATCGGCTCCAGACTTATTGCTTCTGATTTTTAAAATTATTATGACGCTATCAATTAACTGTTGTGGCACCGAAGGACAGATTGAGGGAGCATATTTTGGGTCATTTCAGTATCGTCCTACCAAAAGAGGATAATTTGAACACGTTCAGTGTGTAGGCCTCAGTGCTGATAGCATATGCCATTTCTGCACATCTGACTGTATAGGATTTACACCTGCAGTGAGAAAGATAGCAATTAAGTTTAAATCAAGAGTTTGACTTAGCTGTATTAGGAAAAGAGAGTAGGTTCAAGATTATGGTTAAGAAGAGGCAGTTGGCCTAAGGACAACCAAAGTTTCTCTGCACTATACTTCCCTAGTAGGGACGTATAGTAATTACATGGCATACATTGCTTCTCTACTCTGCTGAAGAGCACCATTCAAAGCAATCTCCATAAACGTTTCCCCAACGAAAATGGGTAAAAAAAAATCAAATGAACTCTGTCGCTCTAGTCTCAAGTCACAAATCTCGTTTTGATTTGGGGGAGCTAAAATGATGTCTGGGGCCTTTCGTTCCGTGTGTCTCTTCATTACGTTGTTGATTGTGTGCAGGGTGGTGGGTACTTAGAAAGGCAATCCTGTTCACTAATGGTCTGCAAAGTTATCGGTTGTGGCTTAGTGAAGCTTAAAGCAGCTTCACTGGGTTGTAATAGCCAAAGAACTTGTCTCCCATTCAGACTGTCTTAATCCCTTCTGCAGGGCTTTCTCACACAATCACAGATTCATGGAAAGAGAGAGGAAACAGGAGAAAAAAGAGAAAATTGCAATCAGGAGCCAGATTAAAATAAATTAAAATGACACGGAAATGCCCTTGACGTTGGACCTCGATGCCTCGAGTGGGGCTCATGTGGTTTAGCTGTAACCACCTCACGGACCTGCTCCCCCCAGCAAACACATTTAAATCATAATTATTTTGAATCATAAAAACTATGGTAAGTAGTGCTTCTTCGTTTAAATGGGATCATTAGCCCCCTCTTTTCAAGCGGCTGGAATTGACAGCCTGTGTTTCCTGTTCGATGTCTCCAAGCTTGAGCCTCTTTGATTTGAAAAAGAATGACTCGATGTTAGAGGTTGTTTCGCGAGCCAATGCTAACTAGCGTTAGTGCAATGACTGGAAGTCTATGGTAACTAGGTCGACCGAGAGTTGTCAGTTTTTTTTACCAATTTGACCAAACGTGTATTTTTCCATTCATAGACACATCCTATGTGTTAATCAAATCAACTGTATTCACTGAGCTTGTGTGATGCTTTAAGCACATTGTTTCATTATATAATTAAGACACACAAATGACTAGAGGGAGTCTGACCGCAATTGATTTGATTGTGCCGGGCCGGGCTGAGAATTGTTGCCTGATGTCTCCTCCCTGCTGCAGCGACCACCACAGAATTTGGGAGGCCATTGTTATTTTATTTTAAATAAAATGCTTGATTGCACTTGAAATTATGAATGACTTGTATGCTCTGTAATGACATTAATGAATTAATGATTGAAATCAAATCAAACTTTATTTGTCACGAGACGAAAACAACAAGTGTAGACTTTACCGTGAAATGCTTACTTACAAGCTCTTAACCAACAGTGCAGTTCAAGAAGAGTTAAGAAAATATTTACCAAGTAGACTAAAATAAAAAATTTGAAGAAAAAGTAACACAATAAGAATAACAATAACGAGGATATACACAGGGGACACCGGTACCGAGTCAGTGTGCAGGGGTACAGGTTAGTTGAGGTAATTTGTACATGTAGGTGGGGGTGAAATGAATATGCATAGATAATAAACACAGAGTAATAGCAGTGTACAAAAGGGAGGGGGTCAATGTAAATTGTCCAGTGGTGATTTCATTAATTGTTCAGCAGTCTTATGGCTTGGGGGTAGAAGCTGTTGAAGAGCCTTTTGGTCCTAGACTTGGCGCTCTGTGCGGTCAGAGAAAACAGTCTATAACTTGGGTGACTGGAGTCTCTGACAATTTTATGGGCTTATCTCTGACACTGCCTATTATATAGATCCTGGATGGCAGGAAGCTTGGCCCCAGTGATGTACTGGGACGTTCGCACTACCCTCTGTAGCGCCTTACAGTCAGATGCCGAGCAGTTGCCATACCAGGCGGTGATGCAACCGGTCAGGATGCTTTCGATGGTGCAGCTGTATCCTCTTGAGGATCTGGGGATGCCACATTTTTCAGTCTCCTGAGGGGGAAAAGGTTTTGCCGTGCCCCCTTCACGACACTCTTGATATGTTTGGACCATGATAGTTCGTTGGTGATGTGGACACCAAGGAACTTTCTGTCTGTAAGATATCAGTTTGTCTCTGTGGATGGTTTGTCCACTGACAAATCAACTGTAAATTTCGGTGTTCCTCAAGGCTCCGTTTTAGGACCACTATTGTTTTCACTATATATTTTACCTCTTGGTGATGTCATTCGGAAACATAAATGTTAACTGTCACTGCTATGCAGACGACACACAGCTGTACATTTCGATAAAACATGGTGAAGCCCCAAAATTGCCCTCCCTGGAAGCCTCTGTTTCAGACATAAGGAAGTGGATGGCGGCAAAATGTTCTACTTTTAAACTTGGACAAAACAGAGATGCTAGTTCTAGATCCCAAGAAACAAAGAGATCTTCTGTTGAATCTGACAATTAATCTTGATGGTTGTACAGTTAATCTTGATGGTTGTACACTCAAATAAAACTGTGAAGGACCTTGGCGTTACTCTCGACCCTGATCTCTCTTTTGACGAACATATCAATACTGTATCAAGGAAAACTTTTTTCCATCTACGTAACATTGCAAAAATCTAAAAGTTTGTTAAAAAATTATACGTAAAAATGTATCCATGCTTTTGTCACTTCTAGGTTAGACTACTGCAATGCTCTACTTTCTGGCTACCCGGATAAAGCACTTAATAAACTTCAGTTAGTGCTAAACACTGCTGCTAGAATCTTGACGAGAACCAAAACATTTGATCATATTACTCCAGTGCTAGCCTTTCTACACTGGCTTCCTGTTAAGGCAAGGGCTGATTTCAAGGTTTTACTGCTAACCTATCTTTCTGATTTGGTCCTGCCATACATACCTACACATACACTATGGTCACAAGACGCAGGCCTCCTTATTGTCCCTAGAATTTCTAAGCAAACAGCTGGAGGCAGGGCTTTCTCCTATAGAGCTCCCTTTTTTTGGAATGGTCTGCCTATTCGTGTGAGAGACGCAGACTCGGTCTCAACCTTTAAGTCTTTATTGAAGACTCGTCTCTTCAGTAGGTCCTATGATTGAGTGTGTCTGGCCCAGGAGTGAAGGTGAACAGAAAGGCACTGGAGCATCGAACCGCCCTTGCTGTCTCTGCCTGGCCGGTTGCCCTCTCTACACTGGGATTATCTGCCTCTAACCCCATTACAGGGGCTGAGTCAATGGCTTACTGGTGCTCTTCCATGCCATCCCTAGGAGGGGTGCATCACTTGAGTGGGTTGAGGTACTGACGTGATCTTCCTGTCCGGGTTGGCGCCCCCCCTTGGGTTGTGTCGTGGGGGAGATCTTTGCGGGCTATACTCGGCCTTGTCTCAGGATGGTAAGTTAGTGGTTGAAGATATCCTTCTAGTGGTGTGGGGGCTGTGCTTTGGCAAAGTGGGTGGGTATCCTGCCTGTTTGGCCCTGTCTGGGGGTATCGTCGGACGGGGCAACAGTGTCTCCCAACCCCTCCTGTCTCTGCCTATAGTATTTATGCTGCAATAGTTTATGTGTAGGGGGGCTAGTGTCAGTCTGTTATATCTGGAGTATTTCTCCTGTCTTATCCGGTGCCCTGTGTGAATTTAAGTATGCTCTCTCTAATTATTTATTTCTGTTTCTCAGACCTGAGCCCTAAGGCCATTCCTCAGGACTACCTGGCCTGATGACTCCTTGCAGTCCCCAGTCCACCTGGTCGTGCTGCTGCTCCAATTTCAACTGTTCTGCCTGCGGCTATGGAACTCTGACCTGTTCACCTGACGTGGTACCTGTACCAGACCTGCTGTTTTCAACTCTCTAGAGACAGCAGGAGAGGTAGAAATACTCTGAATGACCGGCTATGAAAAGCCAATTGACATTTACTCTTGAGGTTTTTGACCTGTTGCACCCTCGACAACCACTGCGATTATTATTATTTGACCCTGCTGGTCATCTATGAACATTTGAACATCTTGGCCATATTCTGTTATAATCTCCACCCAGAATAGGACTTGCCACCCCTCATAGCCTTGCTTCCTCTCTAGGTTTCTTCCTGGGTTCTGGCCTTTCTAGGGAGTTTCTGTACAGCACTTTGTGCCCTCAGCTGATGTAAGAAGGGCTTTATAAATACATTTGATTGATTGAACTTGAAACTCTTGACACGCTCCTCTAAAGCCCCGTCGATGTTAATGGGGCCTGTTCAGCCTGCCTTTTCCTGTGGTCTGTAGAAATATAGGCCTGAGTAAGTTATGTTATTAAGACTTAACAGGATGCCTACAGCTTGATGGTGGTTATACAAGGCTGTTATATTAAGCTCACAAATGATAACAACATTACTTATTATTATAATGATGATCATAATAATAATAGTAATAATTACAATAAGAAGGAGATAGGAGATTATTATAAATTTTATTTTTCAGACAATTTGGAACCGTGTAAACAACACTAAATAAATTATAAATAATAACAAAGAGGCCGTTCTAACAAAAACATGGTAAAGCCTTTGTTACAGCATTGCCAAGATTAAAAACTGTTTATCTGACATGTTGTGGTTATGTGAGCCTTGGTGCTCACAGTATCAGTAGGCTATCGAACAGAAGCAGGATCTGTCTTATTTCTGTAGATATACAGAATATAGATGATTTATAAAGCCAGGCATATTAAACAGTTAGGCTATTGATTATAGGCCTAATTGAGTTGGGGTTTCCTCTCTCCTCATTCATCTTAGACAATTAATTCAAGGGCTGTTTCCTCATTTCCTAAGTCCGCTGCTGCCTCCGCCACATTGTTCTCAACACCAATATGGTGGTTCATTATTATGCACATAGCAACATGGTCTAGGAAAAGGCACCAATTCAACAGTGCTGCGGACAACGACCACTATCCACCGTGGGAAAAAGCATTGTTCTTACCATAATATAACCATATACTGTACAATTAAAGTTGCAACTAAATGGGGTCATCCCTAATGGTAACAGCTAGCATGCGCTAATGCTAGTTAGCAGCCAAGATAAAGCTAGTTAGCAACTTCCTTCAAACTGCACGAAGACACCCCAATGGTAATGCTCAGGGAAATGGCTGAAACATGATATGAAACATACATAGGGCCCTTTTCAATCAAACCCAATATGCAGGGGTTTCTGGGATATTGAAAACCGCTGCATTCTTTGTGTGCTCTGTGATAGAATATCTGAATCCAAGAGAAACTCTCCCCCCTCCCTTTATTTTACAGTACAAAATATTGTTATTCTGGTATGGTGTCCATATTAGGACAGCCTCAGAGTTTCAAGGAGTTGGAATGAACACAGGGCAGTATATAATGACCTTGCCAGCAGGCACCCACTGTCAGCTGGGTGTCGATTGACGAGGGATGGATGGGCCAATCGTCTGTCACCAGGTAGGGTTCGTAGGTCACGCCATCCACAAAGAGCGTCACGGCAGGAAACTCCACGTTGATCACGTAGTAGTGCCACTCCTTATCACAGATCTGTAAGACATAGGGACATGATGTTAGCATTGAGTTAAACCCACCAATGAGTTGTGTAGATCTAGTTGGTATTTAAGCACATTGATAATCACCTTCCCACATACTCATACTGTAACAAACAAACCCATGTGGATGATATTTCTTAAATTAACCATTTATTTACGGTTATCATAAAGCCCAAACCCAACAATGTATGTTTGGAAGTCTCCCTCCCAATCTCAGTAATGAAAAACACATTAAACTTAATTCAGATTCATCCCGCTTCTCTCTTGTTAATTTGTTCTCAGGATAATTAATGAAGTTTAACTGTAAGGAGTCGCTCATTAAGGGGACATGGATTTACGAGCGCTGAGTCAGGGGACCATCACACAACTTTTTCATTAAGCCCAAAACACTAACTTATTCCAAAACCTCCCTGGGGGAAGAACCAAAGCCTGTCAAATCCAGCCCAGCAGTCAGTCAAGCGCCAGCCAATCGAAAGGAAATTGACCCAGCTCAGCTCTTATAATAATAGTGTTATGTTCCCCCCCTGGCAAGTGTCTAGTGTTGAGATACTTCCAGGGAGAAGTTGGCCCCACGCTCTGATCTTAAATCAGCTTCAAACTCCCCAACTGTGAGTTGTAACTATCAGGGGGTACACTGCGAAACTGACCTTGGATTAGACGTTTGAGGGGCAATTGCGGCGTACATGGTTGAGATCTATTGTGGAGGGAGATAGCTGTCAAATAGTAGTACTGCAGCACTGTGGATGATTGGATAGAATCCCCCACGCACAGAGCTAGAATCAGCTTTCAACTCCCAATTCAATTCCAAACTGGCTTTAGATCAGAAGTTGAGGGAAACTTCATTCTATTAAATCAACTATATGGAGGGAGATAACTGTCAAACAGTGTGTTTGTAGATGTCTCCAGAGTGCTCTGAAGGGTTTATCATTCAAGTAATGCAATCTCATGCTGCTGATTTACCAGTGAGCCTTGAACAACCTCTCTAGTCGGCGCACAAGGCAGTCAGGCATGGCTAACTCCTTCCCTGATGCCTCGCACACCCAGGCAGCCTTTCATGCTCACAAACATGAGGCATCATTTAAAATGTTGTTTTCTTTAATCAGTGTGTGTAAGACCGCATTAGGTCGCTCGCTGTCGGTAAACACTGATACGCGGCCCACGCTGTGGTAAACACTGATACGCGGCCCACGCTGTGGTAAACACTGATACGCGGCCCACGCTGTGGTAAACACTGATACGCGGCCCACGCAGTGGTAAACACTGATATGCGGCCCACGCAGTGGTAAACACTGATACGCGGCCCACGCAGTGGTAAACACTGATACGCGGCCCACGCAGTGGTAAACACTGATACGCGGCCCACGCTGTGGTAAACACTGATACGCGGCCCACGCAGCGGTAAACACTGATACGCGGCCCACGCAGAGGTAAACACTGATACACGGCCCACGCTGTGGTAAACACTGATACGCAGCCCACGTAGGGGTAAACACTGATACGCGGCCCACGCAGCGGTAAACACTGATACGCGGCCCACGCAGCGGTAAACACTGATACGCGGCCCACGCAGCGGTAAACACTGATACGCGGCCCACGCAGTGGTAAACACTGATACGCAGCCCACGCAGCGGCAAACACTGATACGCGGCCCACGCAGCGGTAAACACTGATACGTGGCCCACGCAGCGGTAAACACCGATACGCGGTTCACGCAGGCATAGATGTGAATATATATATATATATATATATATATATATATATATACATATACTGTATATACCTATACAAAGGCACTTGTAGTCACCCACACATAAACATTCACATCCCTATGTGTGCACGGACGCATGCAGGCACACACACACAGGTGTCGCTGTCACGCTGTGGAGAGTAAAATGAGACCTCCTGTAACTGACTGATGTCTCCTGGGAACAACCACTCTCAGAAGCTTCTCTCCCTTCTCTCTGACTATTCTCTCCAGGGAGATACCACGCCACTCTTCACGGCACAGACCCTCCTCTGATCTCCCTCTCTGGGTGCTACCATCTCTCTACCGGCCTTTGAATGCCTCTCTATGGGACAGGTTGACTAACTAAGCATTTTGCACCAGGTGAAACATTTTCCAGTCGTAAAACACCAAACAGAAAGCTAAAGCAAAAGCATGTAACAGTATTAATTTAAAATGCTCCTTGAAATGTCTTAACCATCCTCTTTGCCCTTACTGTTGCCTTTTTGTTCTGGTCTCTATGGTTAATATCATCTGGGAAACACAGGTGTACATTTTTTCACCTGGAGAAAAACAGCAAATCTGTCCCTATGTGTCACAGTGATCTCAGAGAGGCTGGATTACATGTACTGATGGTGGTGGTTGTTATTTGAATGACTATGAGCATGTTGAATTACAGATCATACTTTTGATAACTCTATAAGCTTAAATGTCATGTAACTTAGACTTATGTCCACAAATGTGCCTATTATTTGACACTTGAAGTCGGAAGTTTACATACACCTTAGACAAATACATTTAAACTTAGTTTTTCACAATTTCTGACATTTAATCCTAGTAAAAATGTCCTGTCTTAGGTCAGTTAGGATCACCACTTTATTTGAAGAATGTGAAATGTCAGAATAATAATAGAGTGAATGATTTATTTCAGCTTTTATTTCTTTCATCACATTCCCAGTGGGTCCGAAGTTTACATACATTCAATTAGGATTTGGTAGCATTGCCTTTAAATTGTTTAACTTGGGTTAAACAGTTTTGGGTAGCCTTCCACAAGCTTCCCACAATAAGTTGGGTGAATTCTGGCCCATTCCTATTGACCGAGCTGGTGTAACTGAGTCAGGTTTGTAGGCCTTCTTGCTCGCACACGCTTTTTCTGTTCTGCCCACACATTTTCTATAGGAGAATAGAAAGGTCAGGGCTTTGCAGAGGTGGGACCAAGTCATAGTTTTACAAGTCACAAGTCTTAGCACTCAAGTCCCAAGTCAAGTCCCAAGTCAAGATAGGCAAGTCCGAGTCAACTCTCAAGTCAAGACCGTGAAGTATCAAGTCAAGTCTCAAGTCCTAAACTTTGAGTTTGTGTTCTTCACCAAATGTAATACCATTTCATATTTTTAATAAGAGTAATAGTTAGTATATTACATTTACGCAAATCATGAATGCTTTTAAAAATATCCATAAATTTATTACTTTCCAAATAAACGGTATATTTCCATGGAAATACATGGGTAGCCATGAGAACGCTTGGGCAGGGTATCAAGTCAGGCCGAGTCAAAAGGCTCAAGTCCAAGTTGTCATGAGGCATTGGTGTTAAAGTCAAAGTCGAGTTGCAAGTCATCAGATTTGTAACTTGATTCTGACTCGAGTCCAAGTCATGTGACTCGAGTCCACACCTCTGGGGCTTTGTGATGGCCACTCCAATACCTTGACTTTGTTGTCCTTAAACCATTTTGCCACAACTTTGGAAGTATGCTTGGGGTCATTGTCCATTTGGAAGACCCATTTGCGAACAAGCTTTAACTTTCTGACTTGAGACATGTCTTGAGATTTTGAGTTATTTCAGTATATCCACATAATTTTCCTTCCTCATGTTGCCATCTATTTTGTGAAGTCCCTCCTGCAGCAAAGCACCCCCACAACATGATGCTGCCACCCCCATGCTTCACGGTTGGGATGATATTCTTCGGCTTCCAAGCCACCCCCTTGTTCCTCCAAACATAAAGATGGTCATTATGGCCAAACAGTTCTATTTTTGTTTCATCAGACCAGAGGACATTTCTCCAAAAAGTATGATCTTTGTCCCCATGTGCAGTTGCAAACCATAGTTTGGCTTTTTTATGGCAGTTTTGGAGCAGGGGCTTCTTCCTTGCCGGGCGGCCTTTCAGGTTTGTCGATATAGGACTCGTTTTACTGTGGAAATAGATACTTTTGTACCTGTTTCCTCCAGCATCTTCACAAGGTCCTTTGCTGTTGTTCTGGGATTGATTTGCACTTTCACACCAAAGTATGTTCATCTCTAGGAGACAGAACACGTCTCCTTCCTGAGCGGTATGACGGCTGCGTGGTCCCATGGTGTTTATACTTGCATATTATTGTTTGTACAGATGAACATGGTACCTTCAGGCGTTTGGAAATTGCTCCCAAGGATGAACCAGACTTATGGAGGTCTACAATATTTCTGATGTATTTTTATTTTCCCATGATGTCAAGCAAAGAGGCACTGAGTTTGAAGGTAGGCCTTGAAATACATCCACAGGTACACCTTTGATTGACTCAAATTTCTGGAATTTTCCAAGCTGTTTAAAGGCACAGTCAACTTAGTGTATGTAAACTTCTGACCCACTGGAATTGTGATACAGTGAATTATAAGTGAAATAATCTGTCTGTAAACAATTACTTGTGTCATGCACAAAGTAGATGTCCTAACCAACTTGCCAAAACTATAGTTTATAGTATAGAGTGGTTGAAAAATGAGTTTTAATGAGTCCAACCTAAGTCTATGTAAACTTCCGACTTCAACTGTAAATGGTTTATTATTGGTGAATGCCATAATCTAGTTATTTTGTAGATACTCCTCCTTATTAGCTGAAATCATATTTTTTCAAAGCCATTTTAGCTGTGGCGCTAGCCATTTGGTCCGAACCTAGCATTGAATCATGGGTATTTGTTGCGCTATCCAGACGTTTCCTCCCTCCGAGGCTCGTGTTGCTAGGCAAACCCCCTGCACTTGCCCGGGCAGGACCCAGTTAAAGCCAGTTTGGGAAACTTACTAGCAAACGTAAGTGCTATGAAACTAAATAAATACTGCACTCTGACATACAAAACTTATTTGCTAGATTCATGATGGTGTTAGACAAAGCAAGGAAAGTGAACTTCAAAAAGTGAAGTAGTGTTATTGGGATTTTCAGCTGTAATGAATCTGCTAGCTTCTGAAATAATTTATTCATCCTTTAAGCATCTCCTATAGCTCCTATAGCTACACGGATTGAGAACTGTCGTGGAAAATTACATAATTAGTCATGCTATCCTGTCTTTTACTGCTTAAAGAACAGTCTATTGTTATATGCTAGTGTTTTTTCTAACCTGATACAAGCTTGTCTTTGTGTGACTTAGTCATAAGACTGGGCGTATAGCTAAGATCCGTTTCGGTGCAACCGCAGCATGTGAGATATCCAGTGGGTTTACTGTCTGCAGGAAGTCAGCTGTGTGGAACCTTGCAGGAAGGAGCACATTATAGTGTGAACAGTGACAAAACGCAGTTATACGGTTGAGCCCTCGTACTATCAACCTCGGGCTATCTTAATCTGCACAGACAAACTAATCACCTTTTACACTATGTTCCACCCGTTTCCACACATCTGCTAAACCGTCACGTAGACAAAATAAGTTGTACTTTTTCTATAAAAGCAGAGACCCGACTATGTTTGTTAAGCTTTCAACCCTGAACCATTCTTGGTGATGGTTGATTGCTTCATTTTTGCAAATCTTATAATAAAATTGTTGTTTCAAAGAATCTGCAGTCTCTCTTCCTATATAATTATTTCTCTGACAGAACTCAAAGCTAAGATCCTATCAAGCTATAGGACGACAACAAAGAGAGAATATTTAATCACCTCATCACTTTGTGTTTGCCATCCATGCTTGACTTTAACTACAACAGAATAAGATGCCACTTTGGTTTAGCTGGTGTTATGTGACAGTGAGGTGTACACACTGTTCATTCTCCATACCTCCTTCACAACATAACTAATGTCCCTAAAGCAGCGATTGTGTAGCTGTTACAGAACGGTGAACGCAGAATTTTTCACCAGCTTACAGTACATGCGCCCTGTAATGAAAAACACATAAGGCATTAATCTTAGCATGACAGGAGGAGGATCAGCAAGTTAAACACACACACATAAAAACAATCTCTGACACACACATACACAAAATCAATCTCTCTGCATCTGTCTCATACATACACACACGTAGATGCAGACAAAGACACACACACACACACACACACACACACACACACACACACAGCTAGGCACTGCGTTAATATCAACAGAGACATCTGTTTTCTCTCCACCTCTTGATTCACTTTGGTTTCACCGTTAATCTGTCTGTTGTCAGCAGATTTCATCTTGACCTTCAGATCTAACAAAAGACATGAATAAAAACACAAGAACAGGTTGGAGTGAAAAGCGTGGTCTTCCTCGATACCTTTCAGTTCTTTTGGAAAGATGAGAGAAATGCCTTGCAGGCTACACACTGACATTCCTGTTCTCTCTCGTCAGGCATATGCAGTAGGTCTACACTGTGTTGTGTCCCATTGACTTGCTCACTAGCCACGTATAGGCACAAGCGTAATGTTCTTCTGAAAACAATTGCAAAATTGTGCTACGCCACTAAAGAGCGTGGACCGTAACAAAAACGACAGAACAGCGTATCTGTTCGACACATTCAGCCAATTCTGTTTCTATGACGCACTAGCGGAAAGGGATTCTGGTCCTAAACGACCCACCCATTTCCTTTGAAAGCATTGTACGATCCTGGACTCTGACACAATAGAGGTGGGAGAAGGGGGTGAAATCAGGTGACAGCTCTCCCTCTCCTTTCTCTTCTCCCTGATAAGGAGTGTATGTTATATGTGCTCCAGTACACAGCTACACATCACAGCCTACTGAAGCATGAGATTGGCTGACTGTTGGAAGTGGGCCGATGGTGTGAAATAGAATTCTGGGGCCCCCACTGTCAAGATCTCTTCCGGGCCACTCATAAACAATAAGGTCCTCGCGGAGAGCTGAACATGGTGTAACACTCTTAAGTGATTTCCTCTGGTACGAATGATTAAGCGTGTAAATAGTAGTGTAAACTACAAGACTGTCGTGTCAAATGAATAGAGAGTTTAATAGTCCATGTTTCGGTCCCAGGTTATTACATTTCTGCTGTGGCCCACAGAAGGGAATCTGATATAAAACAATGGAGTTTTGAGGCAAAAGAGTTGATGTTAGGTACATCTGAATGTTATTGGATATGAGGTGATAGTGTACATTTGAATGTTATTGGAGGTGATAGTGTACATTTGAATGTTATTGGATATGAGTTGATAGTTTACATTTGAATGTTATTGGAGGTGATAGTGTACATTTGAATGTTATTGGAGGTGATAGTGTACATTTGAATGTTATTGGATATGAGGTGATAGTGTACATTTGAATGTTATTGGAGGTGATAGTTTACATTTGAATGTTATTGGAGGTGATAGTGTACATTTGAATGTTATTGGATATGAGGTGATAGTGTACATTTGAATGTTATTGGAGGTGATAGTTTACATTTGAATGTTATTGGAGGTGATAGTGTACATTTGAATGTTATTGGAGGTGATAGTGTACATTTGAATGTTATTGGAGGTGATAGTGTACATTTGAATGTTATTGGAAGTGATAGTGTACATTTGAATGTTATTGGAGGTGATAGTGTACATTTGAATGTTATTGGAGGTGATAGTGTACATTTGAATGTTATTGGATATGAGTTGATAGTTTACATTTGAATGTTATTGGAGGTGATAGTGTACATTTGAATGTTATTGGAGGTGATAGTGTACATTTGAATGTTATTGGAGGTGATAGTGTACATTTGAATGTTATTGGAGGTGATAGTGCACATTTGAATGTTATTGGAGGTGATACTGTACATTTTGATCTGGTGGCACTGGGTCTCAAAACACTTGAACAGGACTATACAGTACATTCAGAAAGTATTCAGACCCCTTGACTTTTTCCACATTTTGATACGTTACAGCCTTATTCTGAAATTGATTAAATGTTGTTTTTTTAAATCATCAATCTACACACAGCACCCCATAATGACAAAGTGAATACAGGTTTTTAGAAATTTTTGAAAAAACAGAAATGTATTATTTACGTATGTATTCAGACCCTTTGGTATGAGACTCAAAATTGAGCTCAAGTGCATCCTGTTTCCATTGATCATCCTTGAGATGTTTGTACAATGTGATTGTACAAATCACACCTGTGGTAAATTCAATTGATTGGACATGATTTGGAAACACACACATGTCTATATACCAAAAAATGTCTGCAGTATTGAAGGTCCCCAAGAACACAGTGGCCTCCATCCTTCCAAGATGGAAGAAGTTTGGAACCAGCAAGATTGTTTCTAGAGCTGGATGCCCGGCCAAACTGAGCAATCGGAGGAGAAGGGCCTTGGTCAGGGAGGTGACCAAAAACCCGATGGTCACTCTGACAGAGCTCCAGAGTTCCTCTGTGGAGATGGGAGAAACTTTCAGAAGGACAACCATCTCTGCAGCACTCGACCAAATCAGGCCTTTACGGTAGAGCAGCCAGACGGAAGCCACTCCTCAGTAAAAGGCACATAACAGCCTGCCTGTAGTTTGCCAAATGGCACCTAAAGGACTCTCAGACCATGAGAAACAAGATTCTCTGGTCTAATGAAACCAAGATTGAATCTTTGGCCTGAATGCCAATCGTCACAGATGGAGGAAACCTGGCACCATCGGTGAAGCATGGTGGTGGCAGCATCATGCTGTGGGGATGTTTTTCAGTGGCAGGAACTGGGAGACTAATCAGGATCAAGGGAAAGGGAAATGAACAGAGCAAAGTATAGAGAGATCCTTGATGAAAACCTGCTCCAGTGCGCTCAGGACCTCAGACTGGGGCAAAGGTTCACCTTCCAACAGGACAACGACCCTAAGCACACAGCCAAGACAACATAGGAGTGGCTTTGGGACAAGTCTCTGAATGTTCTTGAGTGGCCCAGCCAGAACCCAATCGAACATCTCTGGAAAGACCTGGAAATAGCTGTGCAGCGACGCTCCCCATCCAACCTGACAGAGCTTGAGAGGATCTGGAAAGAAGAATGATACAGCTGTGTCAAGCTTGTAGTGTCATACCCAATAAGACTTCAGGCTGTAATCGCTGCCAAAGGTGATTCAACAAAGTACTGAGTAAAAGGTCTGAATACTTATGTAAATGTAATATTTAAATTAGAATTTTTTGTTGTTGCAAAATTTCAAAAAATCTGCTTTTGCTTTGTCATTTTGGGGTATTGTGTGTAGATTGATGAGGGGGGAAACTATTGAATCATTTTTAGAACAAGATTGTAACGTAACAGAATGTGGAAAGAGTCAAGGGGTCTGAATACTTTCTGAAAGTGTGGTCATATTAGTTTGTAGCCCAAACGGTTTGTACACTACAGACAGAAGTTGGCACATCCACATTACCTGCTTCAGATGTTTTTGTGAGAAGACAGATTTTCAGGATACCTTATAGTTTGACAAACACCACTGTAGCTCTGCCACCTTCCACCGCACATGCGGAAGGCCCACATAGACGGATGTGTTGTATTGAGACGCAGCCCCAGATATCTGGAGCAGAAATTGACAGATTTTGATGGGGATTATTTTATTATGTTATTTAGATTGACTCTTAAGGATTTAAATGATTCAGAGAGTGTTTCTCTTTTAGCCCCACAATACACCTTAGCCTTCTTTAGATGCACACACACACCCACCAGCTGAACATTGCATTAAAACATAGCATTATCCAGAGAGGGATGGGATCAGCTCTCCAGCCTCCTCGGAGTCCACTGACTATCTACAATTACCAACATAAGGGAGCTGAGTCTGTTGGGTGGAGCTGCCATGGGAAGCATGTTACACTGTCATTTAAAGGAGTAGGATCAAGATCTGTGTAGACTAGAGAGAAGGTTAGACTCTCGTCCATGCATACCAAATGGACCCAGTTCATGTTATGTGATCGTTATGAGCCAAAAGGGGCTTATGGGTAAGCCTCAGTGAAAGTTTGCCAGTGTAGTCTGGAGGCCAGTATCAGCTACTTGTCAATAACCTGTCAGGAAGAAGAGTCTGTTTGACAAAAAAAAGTCTGCAAGAGCATGGTTTATTCTATATGGCCTATACTTTTACTGAACAAAAAATATAAATGCAACAATTTCAATGATTTTACTGACTTACAGTTGATATACGGCATATAAAATATATAATCCATCGTTGAATACATCAACTGATCAACTTAACTTAACTGACTGATTGTGTAAGACAATTGTGTAAGACAATCTACAGATCTGTGCATTTTGCTATACCCCTAATAATACAGTAGCCTTCCCCTATGACTGACTGACTGACTGACGGATGTGACTGACTGATGTGACAACCGTTAAGCTAACCAACTACCTAACACACATGCATGTGTTACTGTACATTCCTGGCCTAACTTTGTAAGAGGCTGTGTGTGTGAGAGAGAGACTGCACTATAGGTGTGTTCCTCCTCCCGTCCCCCTCCCCTCCCTGGGTGCGACCCGCTGTTGTACCCCTGCATTATTAATGCCAGTCCATTACATGGCAGAGCAATGGCACCAAGGTGATTCAGTTCTAGGCTCTTCAGAGGTACAGAGTGATGTATCTCAATACACCATGGAACCACGGCAGCACGGAACACTGTAGGAGGAGGGAGGGAATTTAAAGACGCACATCTTGGTTAATAAAAGAGCTGACTGGAAAATATGACATGTAATTACTTTTGATATATAGGTAGGAGTTTATTTTCAGAGAAAATGCTAGCAAAAGTGTACACTCAACTTACTTTTGTGGGTTTGGAGACCTGTGCCCCAGCCCCTTTCTGTCCCAAGAGGGCCCCTTTTTGGCTTCCTAGAGACCAGAAGTAATAGCGTGCACATCCTAATTGATGTTGGGCGGTGAGAGCTAGGATATCCAGCCAAAGAAATCATTGCCCCACTCCAAACACGTCCTGTTTACTGAATTAAGGACAGTCTGATTTTACAGGCTCTTTGATGAAAGGATTTTTGTTGGAACCTTTGAAATGAAATCTCTCTCTTTTATTTTCTCTCTCATACTCACACGCTCTACCTTTATCTCTCTCTCTCTCTCTCTCTCCCCTCCCTCTCTCTGGCAGATGAGTGGAATTTGCTCTGTTAATGTGGCGATAGAGCTGTAGTCTGTCTGAATAATTTAGTGTTCATGATTATTTCAAGCTTTAAACAGCCCTTTAGGTACATCAGGAATGGGCTTTTATCCCAGAGAAGAGAGGGAGGAAGAGAGAGAAAGAGAGTGTCAATAAGTCTGCCAGCTGAATACAGAGAGCTGAGATTCGTCTCATGCTTTTCTCTTTTCTATTCTCTCATTTTGTTGAGTTTACTTGTCACAGAGCTTGCCCAAGGTGACATCAAATACACCTTACTCCGTGGATTTGAGAAAACTAAACAAAGCACACTATATGGCTGGTCCTATAGACTCTGTTGTAGGTCTCAAAAAAGACATAGCCAAAGGTAATTTAGAGAGTGTTAAAATAAACTGGAGCCACCTATATATTCCCTACAAATCAGCTGGGTTAGACAATCTGGACCCTCTCTTTCTAAAATGATCTGCCGAAAATTGTTGCAACCCATATTACTAATCTGTTCAACCTCTCTTTCATATCGTCTGAGATCCCCAAAGATAGAAAAGCTGCTGCGGTCATCCCCAAACTGTTACAGACCTACAGTGCCTTGCGAAAGTATTCGGCCCCCTTGAACTTTGCGACCTTTTGCCACATTTCAGGCCTCAAACATAAAGATATAAAACTGTATTTTTTTGTGAAGAATCAACAACAAGTGGGACACAATCATGAAGTGAAACGACATTTATTGGATATTTCAAACTTTTTTAACAAATCAAAAACTGAAAAATTGGGCGTGCAAAATTATTCAGCCCCTTTACTTTCAGTGCAGCAAACTCTCTCCAGAAGTTCAGTGAGGATCTCTGAATGATCCAATGTTGACCTAAATGACTAATGATGATAAATACAATCCACCTGTGTGTAATCAAGTCACCGTATAAATGCACCTGCACTGTGATAGTCTCAAAGGTCCGTTAAAAGCGCAGAGAGCATCATAAAGAACAAGGAACACACCAGGCAGGTCCGAGATACTGTTGTGAAGAAGTTTAAAGCCGGATTTGGATACAAAAGATTTCCCAAGCTTTAAACATCCCAAGGAGCACTGTGCAAGCGATAATATTGAAATGGAAGGAGTATCAGACCACTGCAAATCTACCAAGACCTGGCCGTCCCTCTAAACTTTCAGCTCATACAAGGAGAAGACTGATCAGAGATGCAGCCAAGAGGCCCATGATCACTCTGGATGAACTGCAGAGATCTACAGCTGAGGTGGGAGACTCTGTCCATAGGACAACAATCAGTCGTATATTGCACAAATCTGGCCTTTATGGAAGAGTGGCAAGAAGAAAGCCATTTCTTAAAGATATCCATAAAAAGTGTCGTTTAAAGTTTGCCACAAGCCACCTGGGAGACACACCAAACGTGGAAGAAGGTGCTCTGGTCAGATGAAACCAAAATTGAACTTTTTGGCAACAATGCAAAATGTTATGTTTGGCGTAAAAGCAACACAGCTGAACACACCATCCCCACTGTCAAACATGGTGGTGGCAGCATCATGGTTTGGGCCTGCTTTTCTTCAGCAGGGACATTGAAGATGGTTAAAATTGATGGGAAGATGGATGGAGCCAAATACAGGACCATTCTGGAAGAAAACCTGATGGAGTCTGCAAAAGACCTGAGACTGGGACGGAGATTTGTCTTCCAACAAGACAATGATCCAAAACATAAAGCAAAATCTACAATGGAATGGTTCAAAAATAAACATATCCAGGTGTTAGAATGGCCAAGTCAAAGTCCAGACCTGAATCCAATCGAGAATCTGTGGAAAGAACTGAAAACTGCTGTTCACAAATGCTCTCCATCCAACCTCACTGAGCTCGAGCTGTTTTGCAAGGAGGAATGGGAAAAAATGTCAGTCTCTCGATGTGCAAAACTGATAGAGACATACCCCAAGCGACTTACAGCTGTAATCGCAGCAAAAGGTGGCGCTACCAAGTATTAACTTAAGGGTGCTGAATAATTTTGCACGCCCAATTTTTCAGTTTTTGATTTGTTAAAAAAGTTTGAAATATCCAATAAATGTCGTTCCACTTCATGATTGTGTCCCACTTGTTGATTCTTCACAAAAAATTACAGTTTTATATATTTATGTTTGAAGCCTGAAATGTGTCAAAAGGTTGCAAAGGGGGCAGAATACTTTCGCAAGGCACTGCATATCCATCCTGCCCTGCCTTTCTAAAATCTTTGAAAGCCAAGTTAATAAACAGATCACCGACCATTTTGAATCCGACCGTACCTTCTCCACTATGCAATCTGGTTTCAGAGCTGGTCATGGGTGCACCTCAGCCACACTCAAGGTCCTAAACTATATCATAACCACCATCGATAAAAGACAGTACTGTGCAGCCGTCTTCAACGAACTGGCCAAGGCTTTCGTCTCTGTCAATCATCGCATTCTTATCAGCAGACTCAACAGCCTTGGATTCTGTCTCGCCTGGTTCACCAACTACTTCTCAGATAGAGTTCAGTGTGTCAAATCGGAGGGCCTGTTGTCCGGACCTCTGGCAGTCTCTATGGGGGTGCCACAGGGTTAAATTCTCGGGCCAAGTCTTTTCTCTGTATGTATCAATGATGTCGCTCTTGCTGCTGGTGATTCTCTGATACACCTCTACACAGACGACAACATTCTGTATACATCTGGCCCTTCTTTGGACACTGTGCTATCTAACCTCCAAACGAGCTTCAACGCCATACAACACTCCTTCCGTGGCATCCTACTGCTTTTAAATGCTAGTTAAACTAAGTGCATACACTTCAACCGATTGCTGCCCGCACGCTCCCACCCGACTAGCATCACTACTCTGGACGGTTCTGACCTAGAATATGTGGACAACTACAAATACCTAGGTGTCTGGTTAGACTGTAAACTATCCTTCCAGACTCACATTATGCATCTCCAATCCAAAATGAAGTCTAGAATCGGCTTCCTATTTCTCAACAAAGCCTCCTTCACACATGCCGCCAAACATACCCTCGTAAAACTGACTATCCTACCGATCCTTGACTTCGGCGATGTCATTTACAAAATAACCCCCAACGCTCTACTCAGCAAACAGGATGTAGTCTATCACAGTGCCATCCGTTTTGTCACCAAAGCCCCATATACTACCCACCACTGCGACCTGTATGCTCTCGTTGGCTGGCCCTCACTACATATCCGTCGCCAAACTCACTGGCTCCAGGTCATCTAAAGTATTTGCTAGGTAAAGCCCCGCCTTATCTCAACTCACTGGTCACCATAGCAACACCCACCTGCACGTGCTCCAGCATATACAGTGCCTTGCGAAAGTATTCTGCCCCCTTTGCAACCTTTTGACACATTTCAGGCTTCAAACATAAAGATATAAAACTGTATTTTTTTGTGAAGAATCAACAACAAGTGGGACACAATCATGAAGTGGAACGACATTTATTGGATATTTCAAACTTTTTTAACAAATCAAAAACTGAAAAATTGGGCGTGCAAAATTATTCAGCCCCCTTAAGTTAATACTTTGTAGTGCCACCTTTTGCTGCGATTACAGCTGTAAGTCGCTTGGGGTATGTCTCTATCAGTTTTGCACATTGAGAGACTGACATTTTTTCCCATTCCTCCTTGCAAAACAGCTCGAGCTCAGTGAGGTTGGATGGAGAGCATTTGTGAACAGCAGTTTTCAGTTCTTTCCACAGATTCTCGATTGGATTCAGGTCTGGACTTTGACTTGGCCATTCTAACACCTGGATATGTTTATTTTTGAACCATTCCATTGTAGATTTTGGATCATTGTCTTGTTGGAAGACAAATCTCCGTCCCAGTCTCAGGTCTTTTGCAGACTCCATCAGGTTTTCTTCCAGAATGGTCCTGTATTTGGCTCCATCCATCTTCCCATCAATTTTAACCATCTTCCCTGTCCCTGCTGAAGAAAAGCAGGCCCAAACCATGATGCTGCCACCACCATGTTTGACAGTGGGGATGGTGTGTTCAGGGTGATGAGCTGTGTTGCTTTTACGCCAAACATAACGTTTTGCATTGTTGCCAAAAAGTTCAATTTTGGTTTCATCTGAACAGAGCACCTTCTTCCACATGTTTGGTGTGTCTCCCAGGTGGCTTGTGGCAAACTTTAAACTACACTTTTTATGGATATCTTTAAGAAATGGCTTTCTTCTTGCCACTCTTCCATAAAGGCCAGATTTGTGCAATATACGACTGATTGTTGTCCTATGGACAGAGTCTCCCACCTCAGCTGTAGATCTCTGCAGTTCATCCAGAGTGATCATGGGCCTCTTGGCTACATCTCTGATAAGTCTTCTCCTTGTTTGAGCTGAAAGTTTAGAGGGACGGCCAGGTCTTGGTAGATTTGCAGTGGTCTGATACACCTTCCATTTCAATATTATCGCTTGCACAGTGCTCCTTGGGATGTTTAAAGCTTGGGAAATCTTTTTGTATCCAAATCCGGCTTTAAACTTCTTCACAACAGTATCTCGGACCTGCCTGGTGTGTTCCTTGTTCTTCTGCGCTTTTAACGGACCTCTGAGACTATCACAGTGCAGGTGCATTTATACGGAGACTTGATTACACAGGTGGATTGTATTTATCATCATTAGTCATTTAGGTCAACATTGGATCATTCAGAGATCCTCACTGAACTTCTGGAGAGAGTTTGCTGCACTGAAAGTAAAGGGGCTGAATAATTTTGCACGCCCAATTTTTCAGTTTTTGATTTGTTAAAAAAGTTTGAAATATCCAATCAATGTCGTTCCACTTCATGATTGTGTCCCACTTGTTGTTGATTCTTCACAACAAAAATACAGTTTTATATCTTTATGTTTGAAGCCTGAAATGTGGCAAAAGGTCGCAAAGTTCAAGGGGGCCGAATACTTTCGCAAGGCACTGTATGTTGCACTGGTCATCCCCAAAGCCAACACTTACTTTGGCTGCCTTTCCATCCAGTTCTCTGCTGCCAATGACTGGAACGAATTGCAAATATCTCTGAAGCTGGAGTCTTATATCTCCCTCTCCCTCTGTCAGAGCAGCTTATCGATCATTGTACCTATACACAGTCAATCGGTAAATAGCACTCCCAACTACCTCATCCCAGTATTATTACTTACCCTCTTGCACCCCAGTATCTCTACTTGCACATCATCATCTGCACATCTATCACTCCAGTATTAATACTAAATTGTAATTATTTTCGCCTCTAGGGCCTGTTTATTGTCTACCACCCTACCCTTCTACATTTACACACACTGTAGATAGATTCTTCTATTTTTCTTTTCTTTTGTGTTATTGACTGTACGTTTGTTTATGTGTAACTCTGTGTTGTTGTTTTTGTCACACTGCTTTGCTTTATCTTGGCCAGGTTGCAGTCGTAAATGAGAACTTGTTCTCAACTGGCCTACTTAGTTAAATAAAGGTGAAATTTAAAAATGTAAAAAAAAAACATATATAGTTTTCTTGTGAGTCATAGCACAACTAGAATAGAAATAAAACAAATAGGACACACTGGACATCATACAAAGCAATGCTCAATTGCAATGTGCACAACATCTTCCTCTGGCTCGCCACAATAGAGAGCCACACTTCTAAGTGTACGTGCCTTACAAATCACTCTATGTGCAACCATGAATCAATTCAATTAGGCAGCCTAGTCCGGGTAGGCGCTAAATCACACATTGAATGGAACTGATTCCCTTCGATCCATTCTCTATCTACACCAAACAGAGCACCGAGCCCAATCAATCTCATCCAAAACAATGGAGCTTCTTAACAGGGTTCTGGTACGAAAGGAGGGGTGTCACCCAGCGTGGTAAATATATATATATATATATATATATTTTATTTAACTAGGCAAGTCAGTTAAGAACTAATTCTTATTTTACAATGACGTTCTACCCTGGCCAAACCCTCCCATAACCCGGACGACGCTGGACCAAATGTGCACCGCCCTGTGGGCGTAAGTAGATGTAAGCAGATAAGCACTCAATAGATGTTGTATCGACAATCGCTGAAAGTCATTTTCTGCTAGTACCACCCGGGCCAGCAATTGAAGCCAGATTCGATGATAATGGCACTGAGAGAGTCGCTCAGCATCAGCCGATGTGATTGGTTGGATCAGGAGATACTGGACCAATCACGACACCCTTTCTCTGATGTGTCCTAAGAGGATCAGGTGTAGTCATATACTTCGGGACACCACTCAATGTGTTGACCCCGCAAACGCAAACAAATCTTTGGCCATCGACCTCATGCGCCATCTCAAGATTCTGTGAGATTAATATCTGGTTTGTCTGTGCACTCGGCTCACAGCTTGTAGTTTTCATAGATTTCCTCGCTCTGTCTATGGGTCGATCTGCTGAGAATACATGATACCTCGTTTGTATGGGTTTAAATCAATGGCACCCCATCAAGGCTCTTATTCCTGGTCTTATTAGGCGGGCAGCGTCGATACGGCCTCATCAGCATATAAATAGGGCTGGGATAAAAAACGTCCACACATGAAAAGCTTGAGGGGTTTGTTTTTAGCTGTGTGGCAGTGTGTAGTGTGACAGTGTGT
Source organism: Oncorhynchus mykiss (assembly GCF_013265735.2). Classification (NCBI taxonomy): domain Eukaryota; kingdom Metazoa; phylum Chordata; class Actinopteri; order Salmoniformes; family Salmonidae; genus Oncorhynchus; species Oncorhynchus mykiss. The sequence continues at coordinate 29,622,903 of NC_048592.1, read as the reverse complement.
AGTGTGTAGTGTGGCAGTGTGTAGTGTGGCAGTGTGTAGTGTGGCTTTGTGGTAGTGTGTAGTGTGGTTTTGTGGTAGTGTGTGGCTTTGTGGTAGTGTGTAGTGTGACTTTGTGGTAGTGTGTAGTGTGGCTTTGTGGTAGTGTGTAGTGTGGTTTTGTGGTAGTGTGTAGTGTGGCTTTGTGGTAGTGTGTAGTGTGGCTTTGTGGTAGTGTGGCTTTGTGGTAGTGTGGCTTTGTGGTAGTGTGGCAGTGTGTAGTGTGGCTTTGTGGTAGTGTGTAGTGTGGCTTTGTGGTAGTGTGTAGTGTGGTTTTGTGGTAGTGTGTAGTGTGGCTTTGTGGTAGTGTGTAGTGTGGCTTTGTGGTAGTGTGTAGTGTGGTTTTGTGGTAGTGTGGCAGTGTGTAGTGTAGCTTTGTGGTAGTGTGGCTTTGTGGTAGTGTGTAGTATGGTTTTGTGGTAGTGTGGCTTTGTGGTAGTGTGGCTTTGTGGTAATGTGGCTTTGTGGTAGTGTGTAGTGTGGCTTTGTGGTAGTGTGTAGTGTGGTTTTGTGGTAGTGTGGCTTTGTGGTAGTGTGTAGTGTGGCTTTGTGGTAGTGTGTAGTGTGGCTTTGTGGTAGTGTGGCTTTGTGGTAGTGTGTAGTGTGGCTTTGTGGTAGTGTGTAGTGTGGTTTTGTGGTAGTGTGTAGTGTGGCTTTGTGGTAGTGTGGCAGTGTGTAGTGGCAGTGTGTAGTGGCAGTGTCTAGTGTCTAGTGTGGCTTTGTGGTAGTGTGCCAGTGTGTAGTGTGGCTTTGTGGTAGTGTGGCAGTGTGTAGTGTGGCTTTGTGGTAGTGTGGCAGTGTGTAGTGTGACAGTGTGTAGTGTGGCTTTGTGGTAGTGTGGCAGTGTGTAGTGTGACAGTGTGTAGTATGGCTTTGTGTTAGTGTGGTAGTGTGGCAAGTGTGTAGTGTGGCTTTGTGTTAGTGTGTTAGTGTGGTAGTGTGGCAGTGTGTAGTGTGGCTTTGTGTTAGTGTGGTAGTGTGGCAGTGTGTAGTGTGGCTTTGTGGTAGTGTGGCAGTGTGTAGTGTGACAGTGTGTAGTGTGGCTTTGTGGTAGTGTGGCAGTGTGTAGTGTGACAGTGTGTAGTGTGGCTTTGTGTTAGTGTGGTAGTGTGGCAAGTGTGTAGTGTGGCTTTGTGTTAGTGTGTTAGTGTGGTAGTGTGGCAGTGTGTAGTGTGGCTTTGTGTTAGTGTGGTAGTGTGGCAGTGTGTAGTGTGTAGTGTGGCTTTGTGTTAGTGTGTAGTGTGGCTTTGTGTTAGTGTGTAGTGTGTAGTGTGGCTTTGTGTTAGTGTGTAGTGTGGCTTTGTGTTAGTGTGTAGTGTGTAGTGTGGCTTTGTGCCAGTGTGTAGTGTGGCTTTGTGGTAGTGTGGCAGTGTGCAGTGTGGCTTTGTGGTAGTGTGGCAGTGTGTAGTGTGACAGTGTGTAGTGTGGCTTTGTGGTAGTGTGACAGTGTGTAGTGTGGATTTGTGTTAGTGTGGTAGTGTGGCAGTGTGTAGTGTGGCTTTGTGTTAGTGTGGCAGTGTGTAGTGTGGCTTTGTGTTAGTGACTTTGTGTTAGTGTCTAGTGTGACTTTGTGTTAGTGTCTAGTGTGATTTTGTGGCAGTGTGTAGTGTGACTTTGTGTTAGTGTCTAGTGTGATTTTGTGTTAGTGTCTAGTGTGACTTTTTGTTAGTGTCTAGTGTGATTTTGTGGCAGTGTGTAGTGTGACTTTGTGTTAGTGTCTAGTGTGATTTTGTGTTAGTGTCTAGTGTGACTTTGTGTTAGTGTCTAGTGTGATTTTGTGGCAGTGTGTAGTGTGACTTTGTGTTAGTGTGTTAGGTTATGTTCAGTAGGGACTAAAGGAGCGGCTGCGTATATCCATTTTGTGCTCGGGGAGTGTGGAGTGAAAAATAGGTGCGTAGATCGGAGTGATCCATCGCTAAGTCCATTAACGGGAGGAAGGGAGGAAAAGGGAGGGAGAGAGGAGGGGAGAGAAAGAGAGAAGTGTGTGTGTGTAACTGAGTGTGTTTGTGCGGCTTGTGTGTGCATGTATGCCTGTCAGGTGAATAGTGAATGGATGGCACGCCCTCACTCTGTTCCATTGGCAGAATAGCACTCTTTCTTTCTCTCTCTCTCTCTCTCTTTCTCTCGTTTGGAGAAAGGAGGAAGGAAGATTGCAAAATCAATAGGGCTAAATGGAGTTGCAGCGGAAGCTTGCTGATGGAACATGGAGTGCAGGATTCAGCTGTGACACCTCTCTCCCTCCCTCCCTCCCTCCCTCCCTCCCTCCCTCCCTCCCTCCCTCCCTCCCTCCCGCTTATTATCTACCTAAAGAGGCTCTGCTCCTCTTCCATCCCTCCCTTCTTTTCCCTCCCCTCCTTTAATGTCTACCATCCAGAGGAAGAAAGAGAGTGCTATTCTGCTGATGGAAACACACACACACACACACACACACACACACACACACACACACACACGGCAGGTGGCCCAGAGGGTTGCCAGTTCAATTCCTGGGCATATGGGAAAAATCTGTCAGGAAGTGAGCTGGCAACCAGAGGGTTGCTGGTATCAACTCCTAGATGCCATTGCCTGCTGTTGGGCACTTGAGGAAGGCACTTAAGTGTGGTGCCCCCTGTATTGTGTCTTTCGGAGAGGTTGGGTTAAAAGCGGAAGTCAAATTTTGGTTGAACCTTGTGTGCAATTGACCAATAGTGATCTTAATCAGTGCAAGGGTGTCATACACACTCATAACCCAATACCTTAGACCTAATGGGCGCTGACTGGGCTGATTGGCTAACAAACACACATGTATACATATGCACGTATGCACACACGTGTCAACACATGTAAACACACACACACACACACACACACACACACACGCAGGCTCTGTCATTGTGACACCTCACATACTGCAGCAGCCTGCACCCTTCAACCAGTAAGTAGAGCCTGTCACTTTGTGGAACACTGGCCTGCTGTCAGTCTGTCATAGACATGGCCTTGCCACTCATACTATGGTCTGAACTGATACAGTAGTCTGCTCCGCTCTCATACAATAGTCTGCATCACAGTCACATTCAAAGTTATGGCTCTGTGTGAATTGTGAACTCGACCTATAGTGTACCCATTAGTGTCACACCTGCTCCCGATCCCCTTCTCTGGAGCTCTCAGGCGCCAGGCGGTCCATCATTACGCACACCTGTCACTATCATTACACGCATCCCCTATATTTGTCTATTACTCAGTTTCATCCTCGTGTCAGCATTAATGGCGTTATGTTTCCGCTGTCCGTGTTTTGTTTCATGTGGGCTATTTTTTAAATATTCACTCCCTGTACTTGATTCTTGTCTCCCAGCGTCTGTCCTCACAATTAGACTGCATGACAATACTGCATTACAACTGTACCGTATTACATTCCAAACCACTCAACTATGGGACCTAATAAACATGTTCAAAATGACTTCCACATCCTGTCGGCCATTTTGGAGAGAAGAAAGGGAATTGTAGACTTCTGTTCCCGTGGTGACACAGCACTATTCTGTGTACCACATAATCAAGGACCCCATATTGTATTAACTGTCAGCAACAAGAAAGACAGAGATATCAAAGGAAACACACACACACACACACGTCAGACAAAGCACAGAGATGATAAAAAGTGTTGGATCGTTAAGATAAAACACACAAGCCTGGAAAGTGTCGAAAGTGGTCGCTCCATTTTCAAAACATCTAAAACCAAGAGCTAATGTTAGCATCTAATGTCCTCTTTTAACTTTAGGGTGATGAGTTAGCGTAGTGATGTAGCACGTAGCCTCCTCACTATGCTCCCCCAGCCTGTCTCATGTTTGCCTGGCAGATGTTTTGTGGAGTCTTTGTATTGACTTGAGAGGTTGTTTACCGAAGCAGCTGAATCTGTTTCCTGCAACCCCTTCTCTTAGTCATAGCAGCCTCTTAGGAGAAAATAACATTGGCTTGGAGAAAAAATTACTTTTCCTCCTTTGACCTACAGCAAACAACTCAATTGCTCCTGGTCATTATAGACCGAGAGGATCCATACTTGTTAGACCAGCCTGATATTCTAGTATGCTGTTGCTTTGTTACAGTAGGTTTTGTAGCTGTGCAGTAACACCGCAATGACACTACTGTATGCTCACGTTGTGACATTAGTCACTTCATTGTTTTGTAATAGTATAGTCATGGAATTAAACAGTTTACATTGTTACACATTTTAAATATAGGTCTATATAAAGGAGTAGAAAGTTATGTTTGCGTCCCAATATTCTCTCTTTTCTCCAAAAGTGTGTTCACTTCCCTTCATTGATTTGAAAGGAAATTACTGTTATATGGAAACTCCCTCTAGCCTGTGTCTACACCAATCCCATACTTTTACATGTGTGGGGAGTAGTGAACGAGTGCACAGGAAGGATAGCTTATTGGGACGCAACCTATATATTGTGAGAGTACACTGAGAGCAAATGTGCACCACCACATTGACTCTCTTTGTGCTTCAGGGACTTAAAAGCACACTACTTGATTATGAAATTAACAAAAACGACTATTACAGTCATTTTGCCTGTCTCATTTTTATCATGACTGACTGAAGTCAATTATCCTACCGTAAGTTTCTTAGCAACACGGCCACATACTTGGTCTTTATTCATTTCTATTCCTTTTGAAGAAAATTACACCTGGTTTTCTATATCAAAGACCCCGCTAGTTCTTTGGCATTTTGGCATTTTTTACACATACATCATATGCTGTGTTGTACTGAAATAATGACTTCCTCAGTAATTTAGTTCATCAACTTTCTGAAACATAAACACAGAAGAAAGACTAGGTGAGCTATTACTTGTGTGTGCTATATCCTATCCTCTTATCTCCTGCTGCGGGGAGAGGAGTAGGGGAAATCAGGATGAAGACTTCTCCACAGCAATGATCTCTTACTGCAGCAGTAATGATAGTCCTTCACCTGTAGAAAAACGTCACAAACGAAGGCCCTCAGGCAGACCCAACACACAGAGCTAACCGTTGTGGGAGATGAGAGGTGGTATTATAACACAGTACCTACAAACAACTAAAGATGTCTCGCAAAGAAAATCTACTGCTCTACTGCTGTTTGTCTACCTGACGAAAAACTCAGTGAGACAGACATGACTGGAATAGTCATTTACCAACACAAGACTTCCAAAGCAACACAACAGTAGCTGCTTACTTTTAAGCCTTACCCACCTCAAGTTAATTTAGCAAAGCAGCATTGTCCAATGGTTAACATATTGTCTGTTTACTAATTTGAGAAAGTCAAAGACACAATTCACACTCCCTTAGCCCCTACCATTATATAAGGCATGTATTCTAAGTGGTGTCCTAGTATGGACATAGGCCCAGTGGAGGTTCCCATCATCATGACTCTTGACTATTGGGTCAAAGGTCAGCTCACCTGCTCCAGTTTCCAGTGGAACTCTGCAGGGCGGAAGGTGTCAACCTGGGTGAAGTCTCTCCTGAGTAGGAAGACCAGACGGCAGTTGTGGACGTACAGGGAGTAGTGGTGCCTGTTCATCTCTGCACAAGGATACGGAAAAACATAGATACTTTACTTCTACTGTATGAAACTAGAATTATATTGGACCTTATCCAACTATGTTATATAATGGACCTTATCCAACTACGTTATATAATGGACCTTATCTGACTATATTATATAATGGACCTTATCCGACTATATTATATAATGGACCTTATCCAACTACGTTATATAATGGACCTTATCTGACTATATTATATAATGGACCTTATCCGACTATATTATATAATGGACCTTATCCGACTATATTATATAATGGACCTTATCCAACTACGTTATATAATGGACCTTATCCGACTATATTATATAATGGACCTTATCCGACTATATTATATAATGGACCTTATCCGACTATATTATATAATGGACCTTATCCGACTATATTATATAATGGACCTTATCCGACTATATTATATAATGGACCTTATCCGACTATATTATATAATGGACCTTATCCGACTATATTATATAATGGACCTTATCCAACTATATTATATAATGGACCTTATCCAACTATATTATATAATGGACCTTATCCGACTATATTATATAATGGACCTTATCCGACTATATTACAGTGCATTGCGAAAGTATTCGGCCCCCTTGAACTTTGCGACCTATTGCCACATTTCAGGCTTCAAACATAAAGATATAAAACTGTATTTTTTTGTGAAGAATCAACAACAAGTGGGACACAATCATGAAGTGGAACGACATTTATTGGATATTTCAAACTTTTTTAACAAATCAAAGACTGAAAAATTGGGCGTGCAAAATGATTCAGCCCCTTTACTTTCAGTGCAGCAAACTCTCTCCAGAAGTTCAGTGAGGATCTCTGAATGATCCAATGTTGACCTAAATGACTAATGATGATAAATACAATCCACCTGTGTGTAATCAAGTCTCCGTATAAATGCACCTGCACTGTGATAGTCTCAGAGGTCCGTTAAAAGCACAGAGAGCATCATGAAGAACAAGGAACACACCAGGCAGGTCCGAGATACTGTTGTGAAGAAGTTTAAAGCTGGATTTGGATACAAACAGATTTCCCAAGCTTTAAACATCCCAAGGAGCACTGTGCAAGCGATAATATTGAAATGGAAGGAGTATCAGACCACTGCAAATCTACCAAGACCTGGCCGTCCCTCTAAACTTTCAGCTCATACAAGGAGAAGACTGATCAGAGATGCAGCCAAGAGGCCCATGATCACTCTGGATGAACTGCAGAGATCTACAGCTGAGGTGGGAGACTTTGTCCATAGGACAACAATCAGTCGTATATTGCACAAATCTGGCCTTTATGGAAGAGTGGCAAGAAGAAAGCATTTCTTAAAGATATCCATAAAAAGTGTTGTTTAAAGTTTGCCACAAGCCACCTGGGAGACACACCAAACATGTGGAAGAAGGTGCTCTGGTCAGATGAAACCAAAATTGAACTTTTTGGCAACAATGCAAAACGTTATGTTTGGCGTAAAAGCAACACAGCTCATCACCCTGAACACACCATCCCCACTGTCAAACATGGTGGTGGCAGCATCATGGTTTGGGCCTGCTTTTCTTCAGCAGGGACAGGGAAGATGGTTAAAATTGATGGGAAGATGGATGGAGCCAAATACAGGACCATTCTGGAAGAAAACCTGATGGAGTCTGCAAAAGACCTGAGACTGGGACGGAGATTTGTCTTCCAACAAGACAATGATCCAAAATCTACAATGGAATGGTTCAAAAATAAACATATCCAGGTGTTAGAATGGCCAAGTCAAAGTCCAGACCTGAATCCAATCGAGAATCTGTGGAAAGAACTGAAAACTGCTGTTCACAAATGCTCTCCATCCAACCTCACTGAGCTCGAGCTGTTTTGCAAGGAGGAATGGGAAAAAATTTCAGTCTCTCGATGTGCAAAACTGATAGAGACATACCCCAAGCGACTTACAGCTGTAATCGCAGCAAAAGGTGGCGCTACAAAGTATTAACTTAAGGGGGCTGAATAATTTTGCACGCCCAATTTTTCGGTTTTTGATTTGTTAAAAAAGTTTGAAATATCCAATAAATGTCGTTCCACTTCATGATTGTGTCCCACTTGTTGTTGATTCTTCACAAAAAAAATACAGTTTTATATCTTTATGTTTGAAGCCTGAAATGTGGAAAAAGGTCGCAAAGTTCAAGGGGGCCGAATACTTTCGCAAGGCACTGTATATAATGGACCTTATCCAACTATATTATATAATGGACCTTATCCGACTATATTATATAATGGACCTTATCCAACTATATTATATAATGGACCTTATCCAACTATATTATATAATGGACCTTTTCCAACTATATTATATAGTGGAACTTATCTGACCAAAAAGCTATATTCCAGTTATGAGTGAAAATAAGTTATATTCTACAAATGCTCTCCTAAAGCAGTGCTCTATCTAAAAGGATGTCTGTCATTATGGGCAAAGGGGCTTGTTAATGTGGTATGTCCTGTAAGTGCTATTGACATGTGCCATTTTGAAATAAATCCTTCCACCTTCACGAGGCAGTTCAATAAATGTCACATGCTCCCTGTGCCATTGTGGCATCATAACCCCCCCCCCCCTCCGTGCCTTTCCTGGGAGCCGCTGGGCTGACACAGGGCTCTTTTGGCCGTGCGTATTGATGGACTCTCCTTTTCTCTCAGTGTGAGCGGAGTGATCGATGGGATCAATAAGAGCCTGTCAGGCTGCCTGTCTCCAGCCAAACCCTCACAGCTTCACTCAATCTAACTCTGTAACTAGAAGTGGTCGACAGACGACAAAACAATCTGTGCATCTATGTGACGACCACCATCAACCCCCAAAAAGTGTGTGAATACTTTCTAAAAGCACTGTATGTGACTAAGCCATCACTACTCCAGATTTGACACAAAATGTTCCTGTCTCCCACATTGGACACTAACTGTCCTGACGTTGGACGGCATTTGCTACTGTGCTACAACGCACCTTTTGAAATCATCATATTAAATAGTAGCTAAAGGTCTTTGGTTCGTTTTTGGGTTTCTAAACCATAAATGGTAGCTGTAAAAATGACATTGACCTTCTCTAAAAATCACGTGACAGGAAACACAAAGCCTCACCACCTCCACCACCATAAAATCCTGATTTCATGAACAATGACCTAGGATGGACCAAATCTCCCAACTCAACCCCTTCCTGTTCTCACCGGTCTTGTCGGAGTTGCAGAGCAGGGTCTCTTTCTCGGCCCTCAGACCGGGGCTGGGCCCGTGTTTCATCCACGTGGCGATGGTGAACTGGTCAGTCAAGTTCTGTGGAACCACCTGCTCTGGCACGTTGGCCGCCTGACGCCCGTCGAAGTTGAAGATGAGGTCACTGTCCCGCCCGCTGTCCGTCAGCAGTGAAGCCGTCCAATTGGTGGAGATGCTGGGAGCGGGGAGGAGGTCTGTGCTGCCGGACGCCGCACCTAGAGGAGGAATTGAAAACGAAAATAATCAGTCGGTGACATCCTCACACATGAGAAGTGGCACCAGGTTAAAAGGAGACTGGTCAGATTCAAAATCACCTTGATTCACCAAGTACATTTACACATCCTCAGAGCTTTACATGGTGATATGGTGCTGCTAGTGAAAGACAACATACAGACAACAGAGTTTAAACAAAGTATACTGTGAATATGGTTGATATACAGTGGATGTACTGTACACATTTACTGACACAGTATTTCTAACGTTTGAATTAGAAGTTATCTAAAACCCTCTAACTCTACGATGTCCATGCAGGGTGTTTAGAATGCAACAGTACAGAAATAGGATGTGGAACTGTTGTGAACTGAACAGTTTTCTATGGTTAAGGTATTTGACAGCATCACCCTCTCCATGTCACACAAGGGGTGACTGTCTGAAGCTGATGAGTGGTGAATGACCCAGTTTGTTAGGACCTTTGGTTCTCACCACCAAATTCCTGCCCTGCCCACCCTTCAGAAGAAACAAGCTGGCTCTTTTAAGCTATACAACATGTATGTCTGTCAATTGATAGGCCAGCATAAATACACACCCAGGCCTCTTAACTCTCTCAGGACTTTCACTGTGATCGTGAGAAGTTGATGAGATTCAGTCTCATACTCTCACTATGTACAGTTTTCAGAGGGCTTGTCAAATCTACGACCCCTCTCTCTCTTCATCTGTTTTGACCAGCCCACGTCTGGCCATGGGAACTATGAATACATCACACTTTCAACCTTTCTCTGCTTAGGAAATAAAGTTGATTTTTTTTTAAACAATGGGCCATAGGATGTTGGGCCATAGGATGTTGTTTGTTTACCTTTAAGTGGCTCTAAAGATAATATGGCGGCCCTCTTGAGCAATATCTGTGTACTCTATTTACAGTATGTATACCGATATTTGTACTCTCACAGAAATCAATGTTGCTCGGAAAAAAAGGTAACACTTTATTTGGATAGTCCATTTGTAGATACTCAGTAACATTTAAACTAACGATCCTAACCTTAACCCTTACTCTAACTCTTATTCTAAACCTAACCTTAACCTTAACGCTTACTCTAACTCTTATTCTAAACCTAACCCTAACCTTAACCCTTACTCTAACTCTTATTCTAAACCTAACCCTAACCTTAACCCTTACTCTAACGCTTATTCTAAACCTAACCTTAACGCTTACTCTAACTCTTATTCTAAACCTAACCTTAACGCTTACTCTAACTCTTATTCTAAACCTAACCCTAACCTTAACCCTTACTCTAACTCTTATTCTAAACCTAACCCTAACCTTAACGCTTACTCTAACTCTTATTCTAAACCTAACCCTAACCTTAACCCTTACTCTAACTCTTATTCTAAACCTAACCTTAACGCTTACTCTAACTCTTATTCTAAACCTAACCCTAACCTTAACCCTTACTCTAACTCTTATTCTAAACCTAACCCTAACCTTAACCCTTACTCTAACTCTTATTCTAAACCTAACCTTAACCCTAACCGTAACCTTATTAAGCAGTTTCTTGTCAACAGATAGTTTGTTGCTAGCATTAACATCTGTAGAGCATCTGCAGATGGGAAATCCAAATAAAGTGTGACTAATAAAAACATTTACAATGTGTTTTATTGCATATTAGATCATGATTATTGAGGCTTGGAAAAGTTCCTGGCTTGCAAACTTTGCATACTAAAGAAGTATGGAAATCACTTTGCATACTAAAGAAGTATGGACATCACTTTGCATACTAAAGAAGTATGGACATCACTTTGCATACTTAGTATGAAGTATGGACATCACTTTGCATACTAAAGAAGTATGGAAATCACTTTGCATACTAAGGAAGTATGGAAATCACTTTGCATACTAAAGAAGTATGGAAATCACTTTGCATACTAAGGAAGTATGGACATCACTTTGCATACTAAGGAAGTATGGACATCACTTTGCATACTAAGGAAGTATGGACATCACTTTGCATACTAAAGAAGTATGGAAATCACTTTGCATGCTAAAGAAGTATGGACATCACTTTGCATACTAAAGAAGTATGGAAATCACTTTGCATACTAAGGAAGTATGGACATCACTTTGCATACTAAAGAAGTATGGACATCACTTTGCATACTAAAGAAGTATGGACATCACTTTGCATACTAAAGAAGTATGGACATCACTTTGCATACTAAAGAAGTATGGATATCACTTTGCATGCTAAAGAAGTATGGACATCACTTTGCATACTAAGGAAGTATGGACATCACTTTGCATACTAAGGAAGTATGGACATCACTTTGCATACTAAAGAAGTATGGAAATCACTTTGCATGCTAAAGAAGTATGGACATCACTTTGCATACTAAAGAAGTATGGACATCACTTTGCATACTAAAGAAGTATGGAAATCACTTTCCATACTAAAGAAGTATGGAAATCACTTTGCATACTAAGGAAGTATGGAAATCACTTTGCATGCTAAAGAAGTATGGAAATCACTTTGCATACTAAAGAAGTATGGACATCACTTTGCATACTAAAGAAGTATGGAAATCACTTTGCATACTAAAGAAGTATGGACATCACTTTGCATACTAAAGAAGTATGGAAATCACTTTCCATACTAAAGAAGTATGGAAATCACTTTGCATACTAAGGAAGTATGGAAATCACTTTGCATGCTAAAGAAGTATGGAAATCACTTTGCATACTAAAGAAGTATGGACATCACTTTGCATACTAAAGAAGTATGGAAATCACTTTGCATACTAAAGAAGTATGGACATCACTTTGCATACTAAAGAAGTATGGAAATCACTTTCCATACTAAAGAAGTATGGAAATCATTTTGCATACTAAGGAAGTATGGAAATCACTTTGCATGCTAAAGAAGTATGGACATCACTTTGCATACTAAAGAAGTATGGACATCACTTTGCATACTAAAGAAGTATGGAAATCACTTTCCATACTAAAGAAGTATGGAAATCCAAATGAGTATATGAGGATATTAAGTATGCCTGTGTAGCCATCGTTACACAAACACTTAAAGACTTAGACTAGAGTCCACCAATGAACTGTTATTGCTGCATATTGAATTGTTCAAATCAACCATACCACGCTTCAGTTTTACACAACAGGAAAATAAATCCAAGGAAGAAATACAGTACAAATCTGAGACATTTCACATGTTCAACTCTTCACAATGAACATGTTCACTTATTAATAAAAATGATTCATGAGGTTGATTTAATATACACTTTCCTATGTGTTACAAATTACATTTAAATACCCCTACTTGTTTATAATTTGACTGTTAGATATGGGTGGTAATTAACGAGGCACATTATGTAACCGCACACAGGTTGAAATGTTATAGGTACATTTGATTATTTTCTTTTGTCCTCTCTTTCCTTATTAATTGGCTTACCACAGAGTTTCTGCATGGACTTCTCGGAGTAGGTCTCTCGGTCGCAGCCCTTCCCAATGTGGCTGGTCTGCAGCTCCACCATGGCTCTCACCGCCGACAGCGGGCCGTCACATGTCTCCAGGTGCATCTTGGGAAACAGCTGCTTACTTCCTGTCCCGGGCTCGTAGTCCACTTGCTTGTTCCAGCCTGGGAGAAAGATAGTAGAATATTATTGTAGTTTATTATTCCAATAGAAAATGAATTTGTCCAAATAATTAGAAGGCTAATTCAGATCCCAAGGCTAGCTTGATTGCACAACAATACACTGAACTCTTTTATCATAATTTTGCTACTTTAGACACAAACATTTCAAAATATAAATATTTTTATTCCTAAAACAAAACAACTAAATTAAATAAATCACCTAGAAATGATAAATGTATTCAGCCACTGACCAATTCAGTCTCTCCTACTGTTATATTATTTGCCTTTTTTTTTGGTCCTGTATGGCTCAGTCGGTAGAGCATGGTGTTTGCTCCTCCAGGGTTGTGGGTTTGATTCCCGTGGCCACCCATATGTAAATTGTATGCCAGCATGACTGTACGTTGCTTTGGATAAAGGTGTCTGAATATATATGAATATATGCTGAATGGCATATATTGTTATATACCATTCTGGTTTAGTATTCACTTCACTTCACTGCATGAAGGTCAGTCGTATCCTTCGCTAGGCTAGCTCAACCACAGCGACAATACTACAGAGGCAAAGGGTTCCACTGAAGGCATCACGGAGCACACCTCACTAAAGCTGAAAGGTGACTTCACACACCAAGGAGCTTAGGAAGAAGTGAGGTTCTGATACAGGAGGCTATGCTACGCTAACCAACCGTGCTTTCTAATCCATGTCACACAGCTGTTTTGGCGACACGTATGACAGGGACCTGCTATCATCCCAGCTAGCCCAGTGGATCTGGGCCGATTCCGGCTGAAAGTCGGGGCACTCGGCTGAGAGTCAGACTCAGCCGACATCATGTGGCCCGATTCAGTGCCGCCTTCAGCAGTATTACTTATGGCTAGGATGCGGGGATTGAGCTCAGGCCAATTCCGGTGTGAGTTATCTGTCCCAAATGTATTACTTGGGGCTCGGGCCGATTGGGGCTGATGATTACACGGGCTACTTTATATAATTAACATTTCATTATTTATTTTTCCATACTTTCTCATTGTTTCTGTGATAAAAAAAAATGCAATTAACATTTAAATGAAATTCTTTAAGAGTCCTGTGTAGTATTTTAGTATTTTGATACTTTGTGAATCTGATTAAAAACTTGGAGTCTCCCGTGCATGGAGTCTCCCGAGTGGCGCAGCGGTCTAAGACACTGCATTGCAGTGCAGACTGCGTTGCTACAGATGCTGGTTCAAGACACATGCCGGCCACGACTGGGAGGCGACGCACAATTGGCCCAGCGTTGTCCGAGTTAGGGGAGGGTTTGGCCGGCCGGGATGTCCTTGTCCCATCATGTAGTGACTCCTGTGGTGGGCCAGGCGCATGCACGCTGACACGATCACCAGGTAGGTGTATGATGTTTTCTCTGACACAAACTGTTTTTTTGTGGGTGGGTAAAATTTGCGTGTATAAAATGTATAATAGTAAAAATGACTGGGAGACCTCAGGTAATTTTGTAGACATTTATGTACATTTGCATCGGGCTGCTCCTGGGGGATTCTGGTACGATACCCAGAAAAGTCGGCTGAATTCTGGTAGACGGAAACGGCCCCATGTACTTTGGCCGATTCTGGGCAGTCCTTCATTTTGATTCCGGGCCGAGTCCAACACCCGATTCCGGGCAAATTCAAATCAGTTCCAGCCCCCCCGTAAGAGGGCCGCTTCTGGGCCAATTCCTCATTTGCTAGCTGGGAAGGCCTTCCAAATCAAACCAATAACCCTTACCTGAGACAGAAAGAATGAAAGGATGTCCTGTCTGAGCTTAAATTGAATTCAGGTGTTAGACTACTCAGTGTCATGTAGCTAAAATTACAATGCTACAATGACAAATTTTGCTATCAATGCTAACAAACACGCTAACATATCACAACAAAGGGATTCATTTGACATGAATCACTGCCCAATTATGTCACAAACAACATGCATAATTACAGGCATCTCTCAAAATATATTATTGATTGGTAGACCAAGCTCAGTTCACTCCAGGTAAGATATTCTACTTCAGTGTCTTTATCAAAGGGATGTGTAGACCAGGCAGGGAGTCCCCAGCAGGGACTCCCCAGCAGGCCTTTTCACCACCACAGGCAATATAGAGTCGAATCGCCTCTGCTGATTGGGCCAGAAGAATCGCAGAATCGCAGTAGGAATTGGGGGGAATAGAATCTGAAATTAAGTCGAACAGTAGAATAGAAAAGGAGTGTGGAAGTGGAATAAAATAAGAATACATTTGAAGTGCTGAGGCAATATCATCAGAAAAAGTCTACAGTGACATTGATGGTTCTCTACCAGAACAAAGTGATACCAGATTACCAGAAAATGGCGAGAGAATGGGATGGGCGGCTGTAAAGATGAACCATGATAGGTGGCATATGACCAGAAAGATGGCAGATAGAGAGAAGGTAGATGTAGTGTGAGAGCGAGAACGAGAGTGTTAGACAGAGTACGCGAGAGTAGAATTACATGCTTAAAGAACATGACAGCTCCATTGCGGGAAGCCCTACCCACCCCAAGGCTTAGTCTGTCATCTTTGTCACCCGGTTTATATTTCGATTACCCTCCATATGTATCTGTGCGCCGCACCCGGTCTTTTTTATAGTCTAGGAAGCAGTAATGACCATTTTATTACTGTGTGTGGAGCAGAGAGTTGACAGCTGTCGAGTCTGTTCCTTGATATATTCAAGGTCAAACATTCAGAGAAAATAATGACCAGGGAGAGGCAGACAGAGAGAGGATGTTGTTGGAGCAGGTTTATTGTCATGAATCTTGCCCTGTGCCAGCAAATGACCACTCTGCAGAACTACCTCCAGGGCAAAATTCATTACAATAAATGCCAACCTGCGTTGGTAGATGGCTGGCAAAAGAAATGGTGCAGGAATTTCTCTATTTCACCTGTGATTCTAATTGGGAGTTATACTCATGTTTTAATTTCCTCTTGTGAGAACAAAACAATATCTATCTCACCTGGTAATGAAAATATACTAACAGCATTGTCTCGAAGGCCATAGAAATCTTGCAGGCACCAATTTCAAGTAGTGCTATGATATCAATATGCTCTCTATTCAATTACACAAATCATACTCATTTCATGTGCGCCTTTATTAAGGTCAAATAAATTATTTTATGAAGTATATAGCCATAAAATGTTAATGCCTCATTTCATCTTATTTGAATGATTATATAGGTATTGCTCGCCTGAGGTAGAATACCTCATGATAAGCTGTAGACCTCCCTATCTACCAATATAGTTTACATCTATATTATTCGTAGCCGTCAATTTACCACCACAAACCGATGCTGGCACTAAGACCGCACTCAATGAACAGTATAAGGCCATTAGCAAACAAGAAAATGCTCATCCAGAAATGGCGCTCCTAGTGGCCGGACTTTAATGCAGGCAAACAAATCAGTTTTACATTTCTACCAGCATGTTAAATGTGCAACCAGAGGATAAAAATCTCTAGATCACCTTTACTCCACACACATAGATGCATACAAAGCTCTCCCTCGCCCTCCATTTGGCAAATCTGACCATAATTATATCCTCCTGATTCCTGCTAACAAGTAACAACTAAAGCAGGAAGTACCAGTGCTCAATACAGAAGTGGTCAGATGACGCGGATGCTATGCTACAGGACTGTTTTACTAGCACAGACTGGAATATGTTCCGGGATTCATCCAATGGCATTGAGGAGTATACCACCTCAGTCACCAGCTTCATCAATAAATGTCTCGTCCCCTCGGTGACCGTACATACATTTCACAACCAGAAGCCATGGTTTACAGACAACTTCCGCATCGAGCTAAAGGCTAGAGCTGCCACTTTCAAGGAGTGGGACACTAATCCGGACGCTTATAATAAATCCCGCTCTCTGTATCCAATGTGAGCAAGACCTTTAAACAGGTCAACATTCACAAAGCCGCGGGGCCAGAAGGATTACCAGGACGTGTACTCAAAGCATGCGTGGACCAACTGTCAAGTGTCTTCAATGACATTTTCAACCTCTCCCTGACCGATTATGTAATACCTATATGTTTCAAGCAGACCACCATAGTCCCTGTGCTCAATGAAGCGAAGATAACCTGCCTAAATGATTACCACTCAGTAGCACTCACGTCAGTAGCCATGAAGTGCTTTGAAAGGCTGGTCATGGCTCACATCAACACCATCATGCCAGAAACCCTAGACCCACTCCAATTCTCATACCGCCCCAACAGATCCACAGATGACGCAATCTCAATCGCACTCCACACTACCCTTTCCCACCTGGATAAAAGGAACACCTGTGTGAGAATGCTGTTCATTGACTACAGCGCAGCGTTCAACACCATAACGCCCACAAAGCTCATCAATAAGATAAGGACCCTGGGACTAAATATCTCCCTCTGCAACTGGATCCTGGACTTCCTGATGGGCCGCTCCCCCACCCAGATGGTAAGGGTAGGCAACAAAACATCTGCCACGCTGATCCTCAACACTGGGGCCCCTCAGGGGTGCGTGCTTAGTCCCCTCCTGTACTCCCTGTTAACCCACGACTGCATGGCCAAGCACGACTCCAACACCCTCATTAAGTTTGCTGATGACACAACAGTGGTAGGCCTGATCATCGACAACGATGAGACAGCCTATAGGGAGGAGGTCAGAGACCAGGCAGTGTGGTGCCAGGACAACAACCTCTCCCTCAATGTGAGCAAGACAAAGGAGCTGATCGTGGACTATAGGACTGAAGTGGAACAGGTCGAGAGTTTCAAGGTCATTGGTGTCCACATCACCAACAAACTATCATGGTCCAAACACACCAAGACAGTTGTGAAGAGGGCACGACAACACCTATTCCCCCTCAGGAGACTGAAAAGATTTGGCATGGGTCCCCAGATCCTCAAAAAGTTCTATAGCTGCACCATTGAGAGCATCCTGACCAGTTGCATTACCCCCTGGTATGGCAACTGCTCAGCATCTGAACGGAAGGCGCTACAGAGGGTAGTTCGTACGGTCCACTACATCACTTCGTCAAAGCTTACTAACAGTCATGACCTATATACTAGGTGATGTCAGAGGAAGGACTCCAGCCACCCTAGTCATGGACTGTTCTCTCTGCTACCGCATGTCAAGCGGTACCGGCGCGCCAGTCTAGGACCAAAAGGCTCCTTAACAACTTCTACCCCAAAACCACAAGACTGCAGAACAACTCAACTACTCTACTGCCACACGGACTATTTACAAATGGCAATCCCTTTTATTTTTACACTGCTGCTACTCGCTGGTTATTATCTATGCATAGTCACTTTATAAATTGCCTCGAATAACCTGTACCCCTGCACATTGACTCTGTACCGGTACCCCCTGTATATAGAGCCTTGTTATTTTTTAAATATATTTTTTATATTTTTGGGGGGAATTTTACCCCTTTTTCTCCCCAATTTCGTGGTATCCAATTGTTGTAGTAGCTGCTATCTTGTCTCATTGCTACAACTCCCGTAAGGGCTCGGGAGAGATGAAGGCTGAATGTCATGTGTCCTCCGATACACAACCCAACCAGCCGTACTGCTTCTTAACACAGCGCGCATCCAACCCGGAAGCCAGCCGCACCAATGTGTCGGAGGCTACACCGTGCACCTGGCAACCTTGGCTAGCGCGCACTGCGCCCGGCCCGCCCCAGGAGTCGCTGGTGTGTGATGAGACAAGGAGATCCCTACCGACCAATCCCTCCCTAACCCGGACGACGCTAGGCCAATTGTGCGTCGCCCTACGGACCTCCCGGTCGCGGCCGGTTACGACAGAGCCTGGGCTCGAACCCAGGGACTCTGATGGCACAGCTGGCGCTGCAGTACAGCGCCCTTAACCACTGCGCCACCCGGGAGGCCGCGAGCCTCGTTATTGTTATGTACATTTCTTGTGTTACCTTGTGATTGAATAGATTGTTTATTTAGTAAATATTTTATTAACTATATTTCTTGAACTGCATTGCTGGTTAAGGGCTTGTAAGTAAGCATTTCACTGTAAGGTGTACCTGTTGTATTCAGCGCATGTGACAAATACAATTTAATTTGATTATATATATGTAAGGTTAACGGCTAGCCTATGGTGGATTATGGCTGGAATTTTAGACATTTGAGAGCCTTTGTGTGAGTATAACATATTTATTATTGCTCCGAGGGGAGGACTGATGACTCCTTTCAAACGCAAAGACGGTGGGAATGTGACACTGTACTGTACTTTGCAGTATGTACCGTTGCCATGGCATTGAGGACTAGTAGATAAAAATGTACAGCTTTATTTGAAGATGACATTTACAGTGGAGTGTTTCATGGAGAGTTGCCCTTTAGTATTAAGCCATCCCCCACTACTGTGTGAGCCTCCACCCAGGTATTGGAACAACTCTGGACACATTTCCAGCAGGAGGAATCACACACTGTCTTTAAAATTCGCAATCTGCGATGGCTGCATCCAGTTATGGTACTTTTACAGTAAATATATACACTGAGTGTACAAAACAAGGCAACTTGACACAACTGTGGGAAGCATTGAAGTCAACATGGGCCAGCATCACTGTGGAACACTTTCAACACCTTGTAGAGCCCATGCTCAGAGGAATTGAGGCTGTTCTGAGGGCAAAAGGAGCGGTACAACTCCATATAAGGACGGTGTTCCTAATATTTTGTACACTCAATGTATATACCCAATGGTTCTGCAAGAATATAACTTATAAATGCCTCTAAAACTTAGTCAATCAGAAACCAAAATATACACTTGTTTTACTCTACTGTTTGTAAATATTGTAATTCTAAACAAACGCTGTATAGCCTTAAAACATGGTTAAAACTCTATTTTTTTATATCATCAATGTCATCTGTCATTCCTTGCATCCATCCCTCAGCTTTTAACCAAACAGTGTGGCCATTCTGTCATTGTTTGCCCTTTCAAGAAAGGAGTGATTTCTTCCAATTGGGTTAAGGTGAAATATCCAGCGCATGTCTCCCCAGCCTTTCTTCTCCTGACGTGGCCTACTGACATCTGACAGGGAAGCAGTGGGGGACCCTGTCCTCTTATAAAGGCTTTCACTCTGCACATGCTACAGTAGTCCGAGACAAGATCCAGGCAAGTTCCCAAGACACTAAAAGGCTTTATTCTAAAACGGGATATGCTAAAAGCCCCTCTCCTTTCTTCTCTCCCCTATCTATCCTTCTCTCTCTCTCTCTTTCTCTCCGTCTAGAATGCCGCTGTATCCCCGTCTTCCCTTCTCCACAGGGGCCATTGACCTGGATTGGTCGGGTAAACAGAGTCGAGTCGAGGAGGACTGTAAGATCCAGAGCCAGGAGTGTGATATTGTAGCTATAAGCCCCCACGGGGATGATGAGAGCTCCCTTTTCCCTGAAAGCAGACTGCTGTGGCATATGGGTGGAGATGGAGGAAAGAACAGTCCAATGCGACCGCAGAGAATCTAAGAGACATGCCTGCAACCATTTTGTGAGAAGTAAAGGAAGGTTTGTTGGTCAAGAATCATGTGGCCCCAATCCGAGCCTGACCTTGGTCTTTGTGTACCAGCTGTGTAGACTTGTTCACCAGCTGTGTAGACTGTCTGGTATGTTCATCTGCAAAATATTAGATAACACCCCTAAAAATGTCCTTCAATCTGAGTGGAAGCAATCGATTTCTGCTGCTCTTCACCAGATACTCCCAAGTGGTGCAAAGGTCTAAAGCACTCCGTCCTAGTGCTAGAGGCATCACTACAGACCCTGGTTCGATAATGGGCTGTATCACAACCGGCCGTGATCAGGAGTCCTATAGGGCAGCGCACAACTGGCCCAGCGTCGCCCGGGTAGGGGAGGGTTTGGCCGGGGTAGGCCGTCATTGTAAAATAATAATTCGTTCTTAACTGACTAGTTAAATAAATAAAATATAAATACAGTGTTCCTCTAACATGTGGGAACCCACACTAATTAGCAACCTGTTAGTAGTATATTTTGTGATCTGCAACTCAGATCTAAGCAGTGTGTGTACTTCTTTGATTAGACTCACCTTGCCAGCCAGGTTTGCAGACAGGCTTGACGTCGATGTGCACCGCCACACTCTCCGTCGCCCTCTTCTGGCCGCAGTCGAAGGCGGTCACCATGACCTTGTAGCGCTGCTTCTTGTCGTAGCTCAGACGCTCCGTGTTTCTGATGTTGCCTAGAGAAAGAAAATGTAAATGTAAATATGGATGCACTCAAGAAACTCATAGTCACTGATATCTTCTGCAAAGATTGTATTTCTGGAGTCAAAGAATAAACCTATTTTACAATTCATTTTACTGAGTTCCTTTGCCATCTACATCCGCAAGGCTCGTCAGACTCTAAGACCCTTTTGGTTCCATGTAGAACCCTCTGTTGAAACGGTCCTACATTGAACCCAAAAGGGTTCTATCTGGAACCAGAATGGTTCTACTTGGAACCTAAAAGGGTTCTTCAAAGGATTCTCCTATGGGAACAGCGGAAACCATTTTATTTTCTAGATAGCTCCTTTTTTCTGAGTGTACCATATACAGTACCAGTATCAAAAGTACCAGTATCAAAAGTTTGGACACACCTACTCATTCAAGGGTTTTTCTTTATTTTTTACTATTTTGTAGAATTATAGTAAAGATATCAAAACTATGAAACAACACATATGGAATCATGTAGTAACCAAAAATGTGTTAAACAAATCTAAATATATTTTAGATTCTTCAAAGTAGCCACCCTTTGCCTTGATGACAGCTTTGCACACTCTTGGCATTCTCTTAACCAGCTTCACCTGGAATGCTTTTCCAACAGTCTTGAAGGAGTTCCCACATATGCTGAGCACTTGTTGGCTGCTTTTAATTCACTCTGCGGTCAAACTCATCCCAAACCATCTCAAGTCAGTTGAGGTCAGGTGATTGTGTAGGCCAGGTCATCTGATGCAGCACTCATCACTCTCTTTCTTGGTCAAATAGCTCTTACACAGCCTGGAGGTGTGTTGGGTCGTTGTCCTGTTGAAAAACAAATTATAGTCCCCACTAAGTGCAAACCAGATGGGATGGCGTATTGCTGCAGAATGCTGTGGTAGCCATGCTGGTTAAGTGTGCCTTGAATTACAAATAAATCACTGACAGTGTCACCAGCAAAGCACCCCCAGACCATCACACCTCCTCCTCCATGCTTCACGGTGGGAACCACACATGCTGAGATAATCTGTTCACCTACTCTGCGTCTCACAAAGACACGGCGGTTGTAACCAACAATCTCAAATTTGGACTCATCAGACCAAAGAACAGATTTCCACTGGTCTAATGTTCACTGCTCAAGTTTCTTGGCCCAAGCAAGTCTCTTCTTCTTATTGGTGTCATTTAGTAGTGGTTTCTTTGCAGCAATTCGACCATGAAGGCCTGATTCATGCAGTCTCCTCTGAACAGTTGATGTTGAGATGTGTCTGTTACTTGAACTCTGTGAAGCATTTATTTGGGCTGCAATTTCTGAGGCTGGTAACTCTAATGAACTTATCCTCTGCAGCTGAGGTTACTCTGGGTCTTCTGTCCCTGGTGCGGTCCTTATGAGATCCAGTTTCATCATAGCGCTTGATGGTTTTTGCGACTGCGCTTGAAGAAACTTTCAAAGTTCTTGAAATTTTCCTGATTGACTGAACTTAATGTGTTAAAGTAATGATGGACTGTCATTTCTCTTTTCTTATTTGAGCTGTTCTTGCCATAATATGGACTTGGTCTTTTACCAAATAGGGCTATCTTCTGTATACCACCCCTACCTTGTTACAATACAACTGATTGGCTCAAACACATTAAGAAGGAAAGAAATGTCCACAAATTAACTTTTAACAAGACACACCTGTTAATTGAAATGCATTCCCGGTGACTACCTCATGAAACTGGTTGAGAGAATGCCAAGACTGTGCAAAGAGTGTGCATCAAGGCAAAGGCTGGCTGTTTTGAAGAATCTGATATATAACATATATTTTGATTTGTTTAACCCTTTTTTGGTTACTACATGAATCCATGTTTGTTATTTCATAGTTTTTATGTCTTCACTATTATTCTACAATGTAGAAAATAGTAAAATAAAGAAAAACCCTGGAATGAATAGGTGTGTCCAAACTGAGTTTGAATTTGTTTTCCCACCTTCCCTAAATTAGGTCTATTTTCAGTGTACTCGCTAGCAGCCTCGAGTCAGTTTGGTTGTCTGAGAGTGTGCCTGGGTCTGGATCATAGAGATAGAGCACTGGGATAGGAATTATGGTTTGGGAACTTATGATTTCAGCCTCTTTATAGTTGTATCTCTATGGTCCTTATGCTGTAAAGGAGACAGCGGAGAGGACAGGAGAAGAGAGGAGAGGTCAGGAGCAGTGAGAGCCCTCAAACCTGGACAGCGCCACTCCCAGATGGGTACTACGAACATGATGTTCCCTGGAAAAGGAGAATATCTCAGTCTCTCACATCCTTCTGTGAATCTGGTTCGGAGCGTTAGTGGAGGGGTATGTTGTTAGCTTTGATTGTGTTGATTCATGTCATGCAGTGAATCAAAATGAGGCTTTTATTCAGATCTAACACTGTACTGTAGTTCCACCTCAATGGCTGTGGTGGTGGTTACACTGGTCTCAATGGCTGTGGTGGTGGTTACACTGGTCTCAATGGCTGTGGTGGTGGTTACACTGGTCTCAATGGCTGTGGGGGTGGTTACACTGGTCTCAATGGCTGTGGGGGTGGTTACACTGGTCTCAATGGCTGTGGTGGTGGTTACACTGGTCTCAATGGCTGTGGGGGTGGTTACACTGGTCTCAATGGCTGTGGTGGTGGTTACACTGGTCTCAATGGCTGTGGGGGTGGTTACACTGGTCTCAATGGCTGTGGTGGTGGTTACACTGGTCTCAATGGCTGTGGGGGTGGTTACACTGGTCTCAATGGCTGTGGGGGTGGTTACACTGGTCTCAATGGTTGTGGTGGTGGTTACACTGGTCTCAATGGCTGTGGTGGTGGTTACACTGGTCTCAATGGCTGTGGTGGTGGTTCCACTGGTCTCAATGGCTGTGGGGGTGGTTACACTGGTCTCAATGGACAGTATCCATGCACAACTCATTATTCTGTGGAAATCTCCCATTGACAACAATGAGTTGTATGGATTCTATCCTAAATGACACTTTAGGGAACTGAGGAGAGATGGCATTGTTTTTTCTTCGATTGAATGCAATTCATGCAACTGTGATGCATCTAATACCACGATAGAATCTGACCCAGGCAGGGTATACTGTAGGTTACAAATGAGACATCACCAGTGACAGCTAACAGGTCCCATTTACAAGATGGATCTCTGGTCCCAGCCTCATCTCCCATTGCTGTCCTAATGTGTAGTCTCTGTGAAAACTAGCACACACTACAGCTCTCCAGGACCCAATTCTCAAGTTCACCATTCTTTGAGGTGTATGTCTAACGAGACTAGATTAGACTTTTTTACTCCAACAGGGTTATTAAACAAATTTCTATAAAAATTGTAATGGGAGATTTACCAACTGGTGGAGAGACATGATTAAAAGTACTTCTTTATATCCTGAGTTGTGCTCTGTTCATGTGTTCCAGTGGTTAGTCTCTCCCTTCCTCACTCACTCATCTCTCTCTCTCCTTCCCTCCCTGAGCTACAGAGGGCAGACAGGCCTGTTTTATTTAATAACTTACTCAGGCCTAACGGTTAATGATGGAGCCAGAAGCCCTCTCTGTAAAAAACACACTCTGGTGGCCCACAAGCATCACTACACTCAGCTCTATTTGATCACCACAAGTGCCAGTCGCACTGCAGAGCCTGGGAGGGCCATAGGAGGCAAGGCGACTGGCAGCCGTGGAGCTGGCATGGCGCGCGGGAGCCATGAAAGTGCCAACCTGCTGTCCCCTGGGGGTCACAGAGGCGCCTGAGCCGTGCCAGTGGACATCAGAGGTACCAGACAGGGAGGAAGACATTAAGAAAGAGAGAGAGGGAAACAAACAGAGAGATAGAAACGAAAGGAGGTGGGGATGGAGAGAGAAAGAGAGAGGGAGGAAGGAAGAAAAAGAGAGAGAGGAGAGCGGGAGGAGAGAGGCTAGCAGAGATGGCAAGCTGTGGAGTATCTGATGTCATTTTGGCCTGTCCGCTCCACTCGTCCTTGTTTTCCCGCTGATCACACAGAGCTGGATCCAGTTTCAGATCACTCTGTATAACACTGCACTGTGATCAGAGGATGAATGGGGAAGCATTTTAAGAGTCCATGAATACAGCACACTGACACATGGTATGAGAGATGCACTTTGAATAGAATGAACTAAGTTCAGTGGGTTGGAGAAGAATTCTGGCAACAGCAACTTTGTGAGTTCAATTTCCGCATGGGCCATGTGTAAGGACTGTAACTCGGTCTAGATACAAACTTCTGATGGTGACTGTATAAAAATGATGCCTAGCCAATTTGATGGCCTGAGGAACAGTTTGTGTCCCCGCTGTTACGGAAAGTAAAGTGTCACCAAGTTGACCCCTGTGACAGAGTTGACATTGTTTCCTGAATGAAGAGTGTGTGGAGAGAGACAAAATTATTTGACCTCTAATGCAAAGTCAGGAGGAGATGAGGATACTTGTGCCTTTTGACCTGCAGGTTGTGCGGTCAGGGGATGGGGGTTAGAGGTCACTGACCGTTGCGGTCGATGGCAAAGGGCGTGTTGGAGGTGACGATGTCATAGTTGCAGATCTGGCTGTACTGCGGGGAACAGTCCTGGTCCCAGGCCTCTACCTGCAGGATGCTGTCATAGATCTTCCCTTCCATTGCTGATGCGTGGTACATAGGCTCCCGGAACACAGGAGAGAACTCATTTACGTCATCCACCTGGATGTGAACCACTGCCCTGGAGAGAGAGAGAGAAAGAGAGAGAGCAGCAGAGAGAGAGAGAGAGCGACAGAGAGAGAGAGAGAGAGAGAGAGAGAGCGAGAGAGGCAGTAAGACCGATATCGTTGATACTCTTTCTTCCAACATGACAAAATAAGTACTAATGATTACAAAATACTCAACGTCTTCAAACCCAAACCCCTATTAAACTCTCAAAAACAGAAACAACAAACCATAACATACAATACAAATCCGCTCATAATCTCGTTACCAGCTGAGAGAACAAGAGAGAGAGAAACATGAGAGCAGTCCAGACAAAGTCAAATCCTGCCTGTCACGGATAGTTGTACTGTAAAAAAGGTTGGTAGTGATGCCATTTTTTGGCCCCGGAGCAAATGAGAGATATCCTCACTACATCTAAGTTGGTTCAGAGCCTCTTCTTTGTATTATGTAAAACAATCCCCAAACAACACTAAACACTAAAGTAATATTTTCAATATCTTAGTATTATTTAAATAAGTCCTGACAATGACCTTGTGTGACAAGAAGCGATGGTGGGTCTGTTGCTGTAGCATGTCTTCCTAATTAAAGACATTCACTTAATGAGACCTACTTAGAATGTCCTGCAGTGATGCTGCTTAGCTGAGGCGCACGCACACACACACACACGCACACGCACACACACACGCACACACACACACACACACGCACACACACGCCCGCACGCACGCACGTTCGCACGCACACGCAGTACCATCTCTCTATGTTAAGTGACATTCATCAAAGAAGCCCAAGCTGTGAAATCCCTCCCTCTCTCTCAGTATCCGCCTTAGTCGTTGCCCTAGACAACAGCTTTCAATAGCACTTCATCAGAGCAGGGATGTAGGGCCTGATTTGCGGTTGTCCACAACTGTCTGGCTCATAAGGATCCTTCAGGCCTTTATTAATTAAAAACATCCCACGAGCTGAACATTGAGGAAGTCTCAGCTGTGACTAGGTATTGCACAGTGGATGTGATCTGTCACTGTCTACGACCATAGTTTTGAGAACAACTGTAGGACCCACATACTGTACACGTGGCATGGGCATGTAGGGACATATCAGTTTGCTTGTGCAATGCATCATGTTTTACAAAAATCCATCTCACAAACACACATTCTACAAAGATACAGGCGCACACACACACCCTCCGACATTCCCTCCAACACACATACACACACACACCCTCCGACATTCCCTCCAACACACACACCAACCCCCGTACCCGACACACACACACACACACCAACCCCCCGACATTCCCTCCAACACACACACACACTAACCCCCGTACCCGACACACACACACACACACCAACCCCCCAACATTCCCTCCAACACACACACACACCAACCCCCGTACCCAACACACCCTTCCTTACTTATGTGACTTCTTCCAGCTGGCTCCACTGGCCTCCGCCCCACAGTCGTAAGCCTGGATGATGAAGGTGTACTCCTTCTGGGTCTCACAGTCCACTGGGCCCTTGGCCCTCAGGACCCCCTCCCCTGATGTCCTGTTCAGGACCACCGCCTCGAACGGGGCCTCCTGCCCGTGGATCTTAAATGCACAGATCTCCCCTGAACAAGAGGAGGAGGAGGAGATGGAGGAGGAGGAGGAGATGGAAGAGGAGGAGGAGGACAAGAGGGGTAGAGAGGAAACAAGGTAGAGAGAAAGGATTAAAAGTGTGTCAACCTATTTACAGATCAGACCTGGAAATGTCTCTGCATGCCGCCACTCTAAAGACTGTTGTCAAGGACATTGTGTATGTTTTAAGAGGTGGTGGCAAGAAACAGCTGCGCTGCTAAGAGACTGAAACAGTGTTCTGCAGTTGTAATTGCCTCAGTTCTGCAGTTGTAATTGCCTCGGTGGCATCATGTCGTGCCAGGCCAGACAGGGAAAAGGAAATGCAATTTGTGTTTGCTTAGTTTTTCGATATTCCTCTCTCCAGGCCACCTTCCAGAAAACTTAGGTTTTTAATAAAGTTTTTATGGTCTCCAATAGGAGATATACGAGAGTTCATGCTGGTTTTCTATCTCAGCTTTTAATAGCACAAGTGGTGTGATAATCAAGTTCAACTGAAGTTGAATTGTCTGCTGGACATGAATAATTTTATACAATCGTTTGTTGTAAAAAAATAGTTTTACCTTGTTGAATGAGTCAGATTGAAGTTGTCATATGTAAGCACGACTTCCCTTATGACACAGAGTGTAGTTGTGACACAGAGTGTGTGTTTGCCTTGTCAGGGTCTCTGGTTCAAGCCTTGCTACTGACTGTTTCCCACATTCACTACACTGGTGTCAGAAGTGGGATTGACAAACCGTTTCCTACCATTGGTGGCACAGCAAGAGTTGTGTGATTGTCTTTTAAGAGAAACACTGGAGAACACTTTCTTGGTGATGGGGTAGGGTGGTAAACCTCGTCCATTGGACCAACACTTGGTGATGGGGTAGGGTGGTAAACCTCGTCCATTGGACCAACACTTGGTGATGGGGTAGGGTGGTAAACCTCGTCCATTGGACCAACACTTGGTGATGGGGTAGGGTGGTAAACCTCGTCCATTGGACCAACACTTGGTGATCTTGTAAGACTTCCAAACCTCTTGGTGTAGTAGGTTCACAAATCCCTCCAATCCTCCCTACAATATCCTCAACTTGTTCAGAGGCAATGCAATATTGGGCGATACACATTGTTCATGAACTTGTTGAGACATCACCTCATATTTGAGTCAGTCCCACTGCTGAACACAATGATCTTTGTCAGCATATCTCAGTGACAGAAATGAAGTAGGGGCCTGACACCAGGTGTACCAGGTGTAGTCAAGAAGGAAATAAGTACAGATATGCTACGCCAACTCACAAATTGACATTTTGTTTTGCTCTTTTTGCTTTTAAAAAAAAAACAGGTTTCTGATTCTGGAACTGTCTCTATCTTTCTGTGAGTGTTCTTTTCAGGGATTTGGGGAAATGGCCTTAAGGGAAAGCCTCGCGCCCCTGACCCCGTGACAGCCGACCTAAATCCCAGCAGGACGTCAGGAACATAAAGTGCCAGGGCTATCCCTTGTGTGCACAAGCCCAACTGCCAAGCTCTGATAAGCCAAACATATTCTCTCTCTCTCTCTTTCTCTCTCTCCTCCATTTTTCATCCCTCGCTCTTTCTCTCTCATTTTTTATTTTTATTCAACCCGTTCAGTTCTCTCTCCATCCGTAATGGTGAAATAACAATTTACCCTCTGCGGTCCGCATGTCCGTGCTGCTGCCTGGGCTTGCGGTTTAAATTTCCCCTCTATATTTCAATGCCTTATCGAAATGAAACCACCACTATAGGCGGCGAGGTGCACAGAGGGAGAAAATAATAATCCAAAACACAGTGGGCGGCGTGCGAGGGGAAAGATAAGCACATCAAGGCTCTGCACATCCAGCGCTGTCCAAATATTTAGTTAGATGGAGAGGGAGGAAGGGGGAGACAATATGAAAATAACAGAAACAATCATACACTGTATATAAAATACACAAATGTACAGAGTACTTGGAATAAAATAAAAATATTTTCACTTAGTAGTTTGGTTCTGATGCACAGCCGTTGTCCGCTCCATCTGGTTGGGCACAAATGTATGTTTCTGGTTAAGGGCAAGGAGCCAGGGTCAGGGAACGTATCGACGGCCGATGGAAATGGTAAAGACAGACAGATTTCAGGGAACAAGTTTCTTATCATGTCAGCATAAGAGCACCTTGAATCTCTCTTGAACAGCAATTAGATTGCCCCTCACAAACACTGCTGGGAGATGAGCTCTAATAGTCAGCTATTTATCTGAATCTCACCATGTTGGGCCTGATCTCTTTGGCATATATCTTACAGGAAGTGGATGTTTTCACAGTAAATGTGAAACAGTGCTATAGTTTGGTTGGAAGTGTGAGAGTCAGCTAAAATTATTCAGAGAAAAGTTAATGAAATTGAGCATATTGAATCTCTATTGAACAATTTGAGCTGGAAAAGAGCATTGCTTTCTCTGTGCCAGGTGTTGTCCACGCTCACCTCCAATTGAACCTCTGAAATGTCAAAACCTAGTCGTACTCCTCTGCATGTGTTTTGCAAAGATCAGGTTACGGTACTTTGGATGTTCTTTCACAGACATCAAAACACATCGATTCATTGTAATTGATACTATTCCATTCACTTCATTACAGTCATTATTATGAGCCGTCCTCTTCTCACTAGCCTCCTGTGCCATCTACTGAAGAAGTGACCTTACTTACTCAATATTTGCACCAGTCTGTGCCCAAGTTAGCATCTGCCATCAGGACTCTGAACACACAAAGCTTAAGTGAAAAGTAAAACAAAACTGAAGCTGTCTTTATTTACATTTTGAACTCAAGTCTAGTTCCTCCTCTTTGAATGTTTTCTGTTCTCTGTAATCCCTGAAAGTTGGTGCAAACCCTGAGCTTGCCCATCTGGCCCTCTAAGGCTGTGTTTACACAGGCAGCCCAATCTTTTTTCACTAATTGGTCTTTTGACCAATGAAAAGTCCTGATGTGATTGGTCAAAAGACCAATTAGTGAGAAAAGATCAGAATTGGGCTGCCTGTGTTAACACAGCCTATGGGCATCTATCTAGGACAGTGACCCCCAAAATCATCCCCTTTCCCTACTTAGAAACAGATGACTTCATCCACCATGTTAATTATCCTCCTTTTAATCAAATGTCACATTCAATTCCCTCTCATGGTGTGTGTTTTGTCTCATCATGATGATGGTGGTGTTTGTGTAGTGTGTGTAGTGTAGTGTGTAGTGTGTGTGTGTGGCTGATTAAAAAGCGGGTCTCTCTTGGCGGCCCTATCGGGAGGCTTATAGTTGATTTTCTGATTCTCTCGCCTCTCAGCTAGTGATCTAGCGCTCTCAGAAGAACCCTCGCCCCATTTCTTTAATTACTCACTGGATTATGACTCTCGTTGCTAATGACCTGCTGCTAGCGCTCACACACTCACAAACCAGTGATCTGACAGAGGCGGGAGAATGAGGAAGAGGAAGATTAAGAGGTTAAGGGTTTTCTCTGAGCTCTTCTTTAGCCTTCTATTGATTTGTGATATGTTTTTCTACTGTGTGTCTGGATAACGAGCGGCCCAATGAAGGATGGACTACTAGCGGATTGCTACTGGATAGGTCAAACTTACACATTACAGTTGCTAGTCGCTATGGGATTTAAGACAGGTTAGATTTTGAATTGAAGTGTTAGGACTGCGTGGCCAAACACGACTCCAACACCATCATTAAGTTTGCTGACGACACATCAGTGGTAGGCCTGATCACTGGCATGAGACGGCCTATAGGGAGGAGGTCAGAGGACTGGCAGTGTGGTGCGAGGACAACAACATCTCCCTCAATGTCAGCAAGACAAAGGAGCTGATCGTGGACTACAGGAAAAGGCAGACCGAACAGGTCCCCATTAACATCGACGGGGCTGTAGTGGAACGGGTCGAGAGTTTCAAGTTCCTTGGTGTCCACATCACCAAGGAACTATCATGGTCCAAACACACCAAGACAGTTGTAGAGAGAGGACGACAAAACCTTTTCCCCCTTAGGAGACTGAAAAGATTTTACATGGGCCCCCAGATCCTCAAAAGGTTGTACAGCTGCACCATCGAGAGCATCCTGACCGGTTGCATCACCGCCTGGTATGGCAACTGCTCGGCATCTGACCGTAAGGCGCTACAGAGGGTAGTGCGTACGGTCCAGTACATCACTGGGGTCAAGCTTCCTGCCATCCAGGACCTATATAATAGGCGGTGGGAAAACCCATAAAATTGTCAGAGACTTCAGTCACCCAAGTCATTGACTGTTCTCTCTGCTACCGCACGGCAAGCGGTGCCCGAGCACCAAGTCTAGGACCAAAAGGCTCCTTAACAGCTTCTACCCCCAAGCCATAAGACTGTTGAACAATTAATGAAATGGCCACCGGACTATTTACATTGACCCCACATTTGTTTTGTACACCTCTGCTACCCGCTGTTTATTATCTATGTATAATCACTTCACCCCCAGCTACAAATGACCTCTAAACTGTACCCCCGCACACTGACTTGGTACCGGTACCCCTGTATATAGCCTCTTTATTGTGTTACTTGTCATTATTTTTGACTTTAGTTTATTTAGTAAATATTTTTTAAACTCTTCTTGCACTGGACTGTTGGTTAAGGGCTTGTAAGTAAGCATTTCACAGTAAGGTCTACACTTGTTGTATTTGGTGCATGTGACAAATAAAGTTGGATTTGATTTGTTTTGAATATACTCCACAACAGCCTGAATGAGCTGTAACACACACCATCTGACAGCCTATTAAAGTAATAGCAAATACACACACACACACACTGCCTGAAAGCAACACTATGGATCAAGCTACGTATGTATGATCTTATGACATTTCTCATAAACAAAAACATTTCAACAGCAGCACCTCATCCTTTCTCACAGTAACCTACACCACCATTTCTGCAGAACCCGGTCATTCATATTGTTGTGAGGTATTGGCTGTGGCTTCACCACCAAGGGCAGTGCTTATTGCCAGTCACGGTGGACAATTCATTAGAATCCCATTGGACTCTTTCATTAAGATACCAGACCTCCTAATTGCATTTGGGAGATAGCAGAGTCAACCGTGTAACCCCTGCAGCTAATATAATCTCTAATATAATTTTTCTATCTGGGTTTTTTTTTTGCACCAGTCCAGTTGTAGGACTTGAATATGCAGAAGGAACTGGGGAGGTCACAGATTCCCCCGGTACTGCTGCTCATTCCATGCACCAGCTCCGGAGTTCTACGTCACTGTCCTTCTAGGCCCTTCTAGGCGTCACTGAACTGTTTAATTACGCACACCTGGTTCCCATTCCCCCTGATTAGTAATTGTATATATATATATGCCCTCTGTTCACCATTGTTTTGTCGGTTATTGTTCCCATGTTCATTGGTCTTGTGAGTACCTGTGTTTTGTTGTTTTGGCTTTCGTGCTGCGTGCATTGTGTACTCGTTATTACGGGTCTCGTCCCGTGTGTTGTTATTACGGGTCTCGTCCCGTGTGTTGTTATTACGGGTCTCGTCCCGTGTATTGTTGTTACGGGTCTCGTCCCGTGTGTTGTTATTACGGGTCTCGTCCCGTGTGTTGCTATTACGGGTCTCGTCCCGTGTGTTGTTATTACGGGTCTCGTCCCGTGTGTTGTTATTACGGGTCTCGTCCCGTGTGTTGTTATTACGGGTCTCGTCCCGTGTGTTGTTATTACGGGTCTCGTCCCGTGTGTTATTATTACGGGTCTCGTCCCGTGTATTGTTGTTACGGGTCTCGTCCCGTGTGTTGTTATTACGGGTCTCTTACGGGTCTCGTCCCGTGTGTTGTTATTACGGGTCTCGTCCCGTGTGTTGTTATTACGGGTCTCGTCCCGTGTGTTGTTATTACGTTTCTCGTCCCGTGTGTTGTTATTACGGGTCTCGTCCCGTGTGTTGTTATTACGGGTCTCGTCCCGTGAATTTATTAGACATTTAACCTCAGTCTTTTGTTTGGGTTTACATCCCTGTGTTTATATGTTTGTTTTGGGCTTCGTCCCCGTGCCTTTTCATGGCATGTTGTATTTTTGGGTAGAGTATTAAAATCCCCTATTACGTATTCCTGCGCCTGTCTCCAATCATTTATACAACGTGACAAACTGTTGACTTAGGTAGTATAATACTTTGACACAAAGCTTACCTTACAACTCAGGCGTGAAGACTGTGAATAATGGTAAGGGAAAAAATGATGTAATTATGCGTGTTTAGCGTTCATTGTTCATTACAATCTGTTTTAGCCCATTGAAGCCAAACAAAATGATCATTATCGTCGGGCCTGAGGTAGCAGGCGTGACAGAGTGAATCAGGAGTTGAAGCATGCAGAAAGGGAGAGAGAGAGTCCTGGGTATATACCTAGCTCATTGATTTATAGCATGAAGAGAGGGGAGGTGAGGATAGGACAGGGAGGGAGAGAGAGAGAGAAAGTCCTGGGTATATACCTAGCTCATTGATTTATAGCATGACGAGAGGGGAGGTGAGGATAGGACAGGGAGGGAGAGAAAGAGAGATGGGAAAGGAAGATGTAAGACAGAAAGTATGGAGAGGAAAAGAGGCCAAGCGAATGGGGAAAGAGAGTGAAAGAGAAGAAGGGATAGAAAGCTAAGAGAGAGGGAAAATAGACAGTGAGAGTAAGCCATAAAAGGATGAGGGTGAGAAAAAGACAGCTACTTAAGAGAGACAGAGGGAGAGAGTCAGACATATAGAGAAAGAGGGAGAGAGTCAGACATATATAGAGAGAGTCAGACATAGAGAGAGAGAGGGAGAGAGTCAGACATAGAGAGAGAGAGGGAGAGAGTCAGACATAGAGGGAGAGAGTCAGACATATATATAGAGAGAGGGAGAGAGTCAGACATATATATAGAGAGGGAGAGAGTCAGACATATATAGAGAGAGTCAGACATAGAGAGAGACAGACATAGAG
The DNA here is from genome assembly GCF_013265735.2 of Oncorhynchus mykiss. NCBI lineage: Eukaryota > Metazoa > Chordata > Actinopteri > Salmoniformes > Salmonidae > Oncorhynchus > Oncorhynchus mykiss. Next base: position 29,588,808 of record NC_048592.1, on the reverse strand, counting down.
AGAGAGAGGGAGAGAGTCAGACATATAGAGAGAGAGGGAGAGAGTCAGACATATAGAGACAGAGGGAGAGAGTCAGACACAGAGACAGAGGGAGAGAGTCAGACACAGAGAGATAGGGAGAGAGTCAGACACAGAGAGAGAGGGAGAGAGTCAGACACAGAGAGAGAGGGAGAGAGTCAGACATATAGAGACAGAGGGAGAGAGTCAGACATATATAGAGAGGGAGAGAGTCAGACATTTATAGAGAGAGTCAGACATAGAGAGAGAGGGGGAGAGAGTCAGACATATAGAGAGAGGGGGAGAGAGTCAGAAATATATAAAGAGAGTCAGACATAGAGAGAGAGGGGGAGAGAGTCAGACATATAGAGACAGAGGGAGAGAGTCAGACATATAGAGAGAGAGGGAGAGAGTCAGACATATAGAGAGAGAGGGAGAGAGTCAGGCATATAGAGAGAGAGGGAGAGAGTCAGACATATATAGAGAGAGGGAGAGAGTCAGACATATATATAGAGAGAGGGAGAGAGTGAGACATATAGAGAGAGGGGGAGAGAGTCAGACATATAGAGAGAGAGGGAGAGATTCAGACATATAGAGACAGAGGGAGAGAGTCAGACATATATAGAGAGAGGGAGAGAGTCAGACATATATAGAGAGAGGGAGAGAGTCATACATATAGAGAGAGAGGGAGAGAGTCAGACATATATAGAGAGGGGGAGAGAGTCAGACATATATAGAGAGAGGGAGAGAGTCAGACATATAGAGAGAGAGGGAGAGAGTCAGACATATAGAGAGAGAGGGAGAGAGTCAGACATATAGAGAGAGAGGGAGAGAGTCAGACATATATAGAGAGAGGGAGAGAGTCAGACATAGAGAGAGAGGGGGAGAGAGTCATACATATAGAGAGAGAGGGAGAGAGTCAGACATATAGAGAGAGAGGGAGAGAGTCAGACATATAGAGAGAGAGGGAGAGTCAGACATATAGAGAGAGGAAGAGAGTCAGACATATAGAGACAGAGGGAGAGAGTCAGACATATAGAGACAGAGTGAGAGAGTCAGACATATAGAGACAGAGGGAGAGATTCAGACATATAGAGACAGAGGGAGAGAGTCAGACATATATACAGAGAGAGAGAGTCGGACATATATATAGAGAGAGAGAGTCAGACAGAGAGAGAGAGAGAGTCAGACATGTAGAGACAGAGGGAGAGAGTCAGACATATATATATATATATATAGAGAGAGAGAGTCAGACATATATATATATAGAGAGAGAGGGAGAGAGTCAGACATATAAAGAGAGGGAGAGAGTCAGACATATAGAGACAGATGGAGAGAGTCAGACATATATAGAGAGAGGGAGAGAGTCAGACACAGAGAGAGAGGGAGAGAGTCGGACATATAGAGAGAGAGGGAGAGAGTCAGACATATAGAGACAGAGGGAGAGAGTCAGACATATAGAGACAGAGGGAGAGTCAGACATATAGAGACAGAGGGAGAGAGTCAGACATATAGAGAGAGAGGGAGAGAGTCAGACAGAGGGAGAGAGTCAGACATATAGAGAGAGAGGGAGAGAGTCAGACATATAGAGACAGAGGGAGAGAGTCAGACATATAGAGACAGAGAGAGCGAGTCAGACATATAGAGAGAGAGGGAGAGAGTCAGACATATAGAGAGAGAGGGAAAGAGTCAGACATATAGAGAGAGAGGGAGAGAGTCAGACACATAGAGAGAGTCAGACACAGAGAGAGAGGGAGAGAGTCAGACATATAGAGAGAGAGGGAGAGAGTCAGACACATAGAGAGAGTCAGACACACAGAGAGAGGGAGAGAGTCAGACATATAGAGACAGAGGGAGAGAGTCAGACATATAGAGAGAGGGAGAGAGTCAGACATATATAGAGAGAGTCAGACATAGAGAGAGAGGGGGAGAGAGTCAGACATATAGAGAGAGAGGGAGAGAGTCAGACATATATAGAGAGAGTCAGACATAGAGAGAGAGGGGGAGAGAGTCAGACATATAGAGACAGAGGGAGAGAGTCAGACATATAGAGAGAGAGGGAGAGAGTCAGACATATATAGATAGAGAGAGTCAGACATAGAGAGAGAGGGGGAGAGAGTCAGACATATAGGGAGAGAGTCAGACATATAGAGACAGAGGGAGACAGTCAGACATATAGAGAGAGAGGGAGAGAGTCAGACATATAGAGAGAGAGGGAGAGAGTCAGACATATAGAGAGAGGGAGAGAGTCAGACATATAGAGACAGAGGGAGAGAGTCAGACATCTAGAGACAGAGGGAGAGAGTCAGACATATAGAGACAGAGGGAGAGAGTCAGACATATAGAGACAGAGGGAGAGAGTCAGACATATAGAGACAGAGAGAGAGAGTCAGACATATAGAGACAGAGGGAGAGAGTCAGACATATAGAGACAGAGGGAGAGAGTCAGACATATAGAGACAGAGGGAGAGAGTCAGACATATAGAGAGAGAGGGACAGAAGGGAGAGTTAATGCAGCTATAAATAGCTGTGCCTGGCAGGCCTCCCCTGAGTCTGTCCCCCTGTTTGCCTGTCCTCCTCCCCCTCCGGATGACCTCTGCTCAGGGGGCATCAATTATTCAGCTCTTAAAGTTGGCATCCAGGTGCTCTGCTCATCTCATCCCTCCCCCTCCACCCCCTGCTTTCTACATTCCCCTCCTCTCTCTGCATCCTCCTCTCATCTCTACCCACCTCTACTTCCTTCCATTTCTCCTTTTCTCTCTCTACCCCCATCTCTTCTTTACTTCTTATCCCTCCCCTTTCCGCTCAACGTTTTTCTTTTTGCCTCTTCTCTACCTCATCTCTCCATCTCTGCCCCAACTGCCCCTGCTGCCCTCCACAGCCGCTTGGTTTCCCCGTGGCGGGTACACACTGACAGCGCTCACATCTGTGGTGGTCACGAGGTCACAGAGACAGGGTTTCCTGAACGCCGGGAGCCCCTCACTCTGGGACGCCCATCGCCTGGTAACAACTCTGCTGTGGTGAGGTACAAAACCAGCAGCGATTAGGTTGCAACAGAGGCAGAGACGGAATGTACAGTGTACGCTTGTTTAGGCTTGCGTAATTTGCTGTGACTAGGGTTGACAGGATTGTAGAATGTAGGATGTCCCTCCTGGGTATCCATAGTTGCCTGTGACTTATTTGCATCAAACAGATTTCTGAAATCAGGCTGGACAGTTAATCAGATGGTACCTGGAATATTTACCTTGACCGCCTTTATTATTTATTTTGTAGCACTGACTCTCCTGCCCTGGCTCTCCTGCCCTGGCTCTCCTGCCCTGGCTCTCCTGCCCTGACTCTCCTGCCCTGGCTCTCCTGCCCTGGCTCTCCTGCACTGGCTCTCCTGCCCTGGCTCTCCTGCCCTGGCTCTCCTGCCCTGGCTCTCCTGCCCTGGCTCTCCTGCCCTGACTCTCCTGCCCTGACTCTCCTGCCGTGACTCTCTTGCACTGGCTCTCCTGCCCTGGCTCTCCTGCCCTGGCTCTCCTGCCCTGACTCTCCTGCACTGACTCTCCTGCCCTGGCTCTCCTGCCCTGGATCTCCTGCCCTGGCTCTCCTGCCCTGGCTCTCCTGCCCTGGCTCTCCTGCCCTGGCTCTCCGGCCCTGGCTCTATGTACACTCACTGGACTCTGCCCATGCACTCACACATACTACACAGACACTCCAACACACACACATAAACACACTACATAAGCTCACACATCCAAACCACACACATACACACACACACACACACACACACACACAGCACGCACACATGCATATTGACGTCACACACACACAATTTCACACTTCACACACGCTGCTGCTACTCTGTTTATTATCTATCCAGATTGCCTAGTCACTTTTACTCCCAGCTACATGTCAGTGGAGGCTGCTGAAGGGAGGACGGCTCATATTAATAGCTGGAACGTAGCACATGGAATGGCATCAAACAATGTGGAAAGTATGTGGAAACCACATACTTACAGTTTTTTCCAACCATACAACACAGCCCATATTCTCACATTTCTGGACAGACTCCACAACATTCTCATACCACCAGAGCGTATGAATGATGCAGATCATCAAAGAACCCGGTACGTTGTAGTATGGGACAACGTGAGCTTTCATCGTGCAGCCCCAGTCCAAAACTGGTTTGCTGACCACCCACCATTTCTCGTGCAATACCTCCCACCATACTCACCATTTCTGAACCCCAGAGAAGAGTTATTTTCGGCATGGCGGTGGAAGGTATACGACCGGCAGACCTTTGTGCTCATGCCTCTTGTGCAGGCTATGGAAGAGGCATGTGATGAGATTGATGTGGGTGCGATTCAGGAATGGATAAGGCACTCAAGGCGCTTCTTCCCTCGATGTCTGGCAAGGGAAGATATTGCCTGTGATGTGGACGAGGCGTTGTGGCCAGACCCAGCTGTGCGGCAAGATGCTGCCTAATTATTTTTCTTGACTCTTTTATTCTATATATTTTTTCTGCACATTTTTTCTGCAATTTTCTTTTTCAGTTTACTGTTTTTTTGTGAGCATATTTTTGTTCAGTCCAATGTAAATATATCTGCTGTGCATATGTTGCACTGACTTGTGAAATTTTTAAAAAATAAACTGTTTCAACAGCATGTGTGTGTATCTGCAAATATTTCTGTGCATCTGAAGATTTTCAACAATTTGAACTATTTAAGTATTATGGCAAAGCATACTAAAGATGAGAGTGCTTTTCATTATGCCCAACAGTGGTTAGATATAAATCTGGTAATATGAATGAAGTGTGTGTAGTTGGTTAGACATAAATCTGGTAATATGAAGTGTGGGCCATTTCGTGCTAACGTTTGATTATGATAATGCTATATGTAGTTTTGGTTGCAGTGCTTCATTTTGCAGGATATATGAGGTATTTTGCAGTTTGGGTGTGTGGTTTTGTGAATTGTGTTAAGTATTTTGATAAAACCAGCCTTGTGCTGTGTATACTGTAATGTATTTGATACCATTTGATACCGTTCGTACTCCTCGTATACAGCCTTGTGATTTTATTGTGTTACTATCTCCTTCTTATTTAGCAAATATTTGTCATACTTTTTAACTCATTCTTGGGAACGGGCTCGTAAGCATTTCACTGTAAAGTCTACACTGGTTGTATTTGGCACGTGACAAATAAAATGTGATTTTATTCTGAGATGGCCACTAGTGAACATTAAATGCAATTACCTACACTGTTGAGTTATGGACTAAGTTCCTATTTTGTCAATTAGGAGAGAACTGAAACAAATGCATCACTCACACCCAAAATCCTTTACTCATTTGATCGTCTTATCTTCTATAAATCTAATTTTCACATATGGTAACCTTGAGTGCCCGGCGAGGCGTCTACTAATGTATCTCAATTTCCTCAGCATTCATTCAGTCTCAGCTCTGTGTTCATCCAGTAATACTTCACTGGCAGTGGGCAGCAGCACCAACAGGCTGGAGCTTCATATGTAACTGGTTGCTGCTGGCCAAACAAACTATCAGCCAGAGTTACTCCTTACTGCATGCCAAGCCAAGAGGTCCCAGCAAGCACTGCCTACGTGCTGCGCGCTAAAGGCTGTTCATTGCCACACACACACACACACACCCCTCCTCCCAGGCCCACACACAACCCTCCTCCCAGACCCACACACAGCCCTCCTCCCAGACCCACACACAGCAATCCTCTCAGACCCACACACAGCCCCACAAGCCAACCAATGTGCTGTATCATATCATCACTAAATATTTGCAGCATCCCAACTGTTTTGCTTGGCACTGACCGAATTTAATACCAAACCGAAATTTCAAACATGTCGATGCCAAGTGTCGGCACCCGTGACTCTGAAATAAACACGTAACAAACATACCATGGTTTTCAGAACGTGTGAACAAGTCATGTGAAAAAATGAATGTGAAAAAACATTCTAATTGATTTATTTTCACGTGAAATGTTCACACGTATATTTTTCATGTATTTGTCGTTTTTTAATATTTTTTGATTAGTGTCGCAGTATATTATGCACATCTGCAAGCATAGCCGCAATGGCTGGACAAATACTATTTATCTCTTATATACAGCATCTTATATATGTTAATAAAAGTTCCTCTGCCCAGGTATTGCTGAAGCATGCCAGATCTTACACTATCTAGAACCTAAAAGGGTTATTCGGCTGTCCCCATAGGAGAATCCTTTGAAGAACCTTTTTAAGTTACAAGTAGAACCTTTTTGGGTTCCATATAAAAACCCTTTCCACATAAGGTTCAACATGGAACCCAAAAGGGTTCTACTTGGAACCCAAAAGAGTTCTACCTGGAACGAAAAGGGTTATCTTATGGGGACAGCCAAAGAACCCTATTGAAGCCCTTTTTTCTAAGAGTGTACAATTCCTGGATAGGTATTTTAAATATCAGCTAACCACATCAATAACATTTAGACATACACGGACACACACACTCACACTCAGACACAAACACACACCAGGCCAGCGACTGCAGCCAGAGGTCCAGCCCACTCGGCCACAACAGGCAGGGGTGTGAGAGGATGTGACAACTGCTGAATGACGAAACGACACATAGGAGTCAGTGGATGGGCCCTCGCATACACACCAAGCACACACATCAAAACAAAAGTGAGATCTACACCTGCATTCACATGAAGACTTCTAAACTTCAAGATACACACATCCAAACATACACTCTACACCTGCATTCACATAAAGACTTCTAAACTTCAAGATACACACATCCAAACATACACTCTACACCTGCATTCACATAAAGACTTCTAAACTTCAAGATACACACATCCAAACATACACTCTACACCTGCATTCACATAAAGACTTCTAAACTTCAAGATACACACACTGTTACTTTCTACTATCTGACTCCATTCCTAGAGATCTGCCAAGAGGTCATTTCTCCCCCCGAAGTATTTTTCACAGCAGCACTGATCTAGAATTAATAAAACAATTCAAAGTGCTGTAGCAATTAACTGCAAACAATAGCCTTGAAGTCATTTTCTCATCAGCGGTTTACCAGAACAAATTATAGCCTGGAGCTGTTTGCTATGATACCTTCTTATGGTACAAGTACATAATTATCAAACAACAAAGTGTCTCTAACAACATGTGTTCTCATTGGAGTAGGTCAAAGGTAATTTGACAAAGGTCAAAACAGACAAATGTGATGACTCAAGAATTGTTTAGAGTCTGAAGTAGTGGACAGGAATGCGGCGTCCATATTCGGAAGTCGTCAAAACCCAAAGCTCTGCCTGTCAACAGAAGGCCAAAGACAGAAGCTTTACTATTGCATCCTTAAAGTATATCAATGACCTCGTCTGCACTTCCGTCTCTGCACTGAGTGTCAGCAGACAGGCCTAACATGATGAAATGTTAGCTCTATAATTATATCTAACTGAGAACGCATATTAATAGTCTGTTAAAAAAAATTTGATCAACACTGTCAGAATGATTTCTAGCCAACCACTTCAAATGACTATGGCACGATTGTGTGTTCTATAGACTAATGGAAACAGATGGCATTAACGACTTCTCCACCGAGCGTTTAAGTCCTGCCCTAGAGATGGAGAGAGAGATAGACAGCACGAAGCGCAATGAGCATGGAGAAACCCTCCCTCTCACTTTGTACACTTCTATCTGTCATTGTCTGTCAGTATACTGCACAACTTAATAAACACTTGCTCCCCAAAACACGTGTAAATATTGGACTATAAATTGTGCCTTCCTGTATTATACTTATGCTAAAATATTGATTCTATTCTACTGAGCCATTTACTTTGTTTGCATTATCTTTTCTTATTTTCTTATTTTTGGATTGTCGAGAAGGGACCTGCATGTAAGCATTTTTGTTGGACATTGTGTACCATGTGTATCCCGTATATATACGACTAATAAAACTTTTTGACAGGTGCAGAATCATTATGCATTACTATCATCATTATAATTATTCTGAATATTTTCTACGGGGAGGCAAAAACAGGATCGATTGGATTTGACAGTTGACATTTGAATACATAAGAAAGTAAAAACGACGCACTCTTCCTAACCAGACACAATAACTGTCAGCTGCAGAGAAGTGAGGTGTATGAAAGGTAAGGCTGAAACATCTTTCAGAGAAATAATCAGTGTGAATCCATTAGAGAACTTTGTGATATGTAGTCGCTAGCGTGGTGTAATCTGTCATTTTTTTAGTGATCTTGGGACTCTTTATGTTTGTCATAACAGAGCAGTGATGATGTTTAATGGGTAATATTACTGTCATTCGTGTTTATTTATCTGTCTCATCTAAGGTGGATATGAATGTGCTGTGCAGGTTTGAAATGAACAACATCCTACATTAATGTAATGCTAGGCTAAATTGATGTGTATCACCGAATGTCATCATATGTCCATATAACATGTTAGTGAGACATTATTAGATGTTCTTAGTATGATAGTAATGTGTGCTGTCAATGAACATGCGTTGCATGATAAATATTGGTGCTGGGAAGGTGTATTGCTAGGTTAATTAATGTGTAGCACGGAACACGATCATATTTAACATTACAAAATGTCAGTGAGACATTATGTGTTGTATATTTAATAGCACAAGTGCAATGAATAAAATGTGACTGCTGGGAAGGGGGCATGCAACAGCATTCAACATAAATATAACATGGTCCTTCGAGCCGGAGGTTCCACTTACCGTGGTGAAATGGCAGAGCGGAGACTGCCTCAGTCTTCTCCTTACCACAGTAGATAGGCATCATCTTTACCAGTGCCTTCAACACCCCTAATTCACTGTCTTTAAAGGTGCAATCTGTGATTTCTGCATCCAGTTCTTTGACTTTTAAATTAATTATATACACTGAGTGTACAAAACATTGCTCTTTCCATGACATAGACTGAGCAGGTGAATCCAGGTGAACGCTATGATTCCTTATTTATTCCACTTGTTAAATCCACTTCAATCAGTGTAGATGAAGGGGAGGAGACAGGTTAAAGAAGGATTTTTAAGCCTCGAGACAATTGAGACATGTATTGTGTATGTGTGCCATTCAGAGGGTGAATGGGCAAGACAAAAGATTTGATTGCCTTTGAATGGGGTATTGTAATAGGTGCCAGGCCCACCGTTTTAAGTGTGCCAAGAATGGTCCACCACCCAAAGGACATCCAGCCAACTTGACACAATTGTCGTAAGCATTGGAGTCAACATGGGTCAGCATCCCTGTGGAACACTTTCAACACCTTGTAGAGTCCATGCCCTGATTAATTGAGTCTGTTCGGAGGGAAAAGGGGGTGCAACTCAATATCAGGAAGTTGTTCCTAATGTTTTGTACAGTCAGTGTACATGTATGTATTCATACATATTTGATTATATGTCAAGGACCATGCCATGTCTCCATGTAGCGCTAATGTTAGCTATCAAGCTGTCTATCTGCAGTCCCTAGGCAGCAGTATACAACCAATTTGGACCAATACAACAACTTCATTGTGAGGTAAAGGACAGCCAAAAGGTCAGCCAAATATCACTGAAGGTCAGCCTCATTTGATTGTCTTCATCAGTCTCACTCAACAGGGACTACTAGGGCATCATGGGAGAATTACACCACAGCCAATCCCAGCGACAGAATACTAATCGCATTCATAATGACAGAAAATGTGATATACGGTACTACAACTGCAGAACGAGCATTCAGCGCCGAAGATCCAAGACACCAAGATCCACTCAAGTCAGACTTGGATAACTGTGTGATATATATATATATATATATATATATATATATATATATATATAGATAGATAGATATTACCTCTATTTGCTCTTCACCAGATAGTAGGTCATCTCATCAGAAAGCGACTCTGAGATATTGCTTTTATGTGTCCTTCAGAGGGATGGAGGATTTCTGTGCTATGTGGCCTGGTGTGTCTAGTTCCCACAACACCCACACCAACCACATTCAGAGAGATATACACTATACATACAAATGTATGTGGACACCCCTTCAAATGTGTGGATTTGGCTATTTCAGCCACACCTGTTGCTGACAGGTGTATAAAATCGAGCACACAGCCATGCAATCTCCATAGGCAACCATTGGCAGTAGAGTTGCCTTACTGAAGAGGTCAGTGACTTTCAACGTGGCACCGTCATAGGATGCCAACTTTCCAACAAGTCAGTTTGTCAAATTTCTGCCCTGCTAGAGCTGCCCCGGTCAACTGTAAGTGCTGTTATTGTGAAGTAGAAACGTCTAGAAGCAACAACGGCTCAGCCGTGAAGTGGTAGGTCACACAAACTCACTAATACTCTTCTGGCTGAATGGAAGCAAGTCCCCACACAATGCTCCGACAGCTAGTGGAAAGCCTTTCCAGAAGAGTGGAGGCTTTTATAGCAGCATATTAATGCCCATGATTTTGGAATGAGATGTTCGACGAGCAGGTGTCCACATACTTTTGGTAATGTAGTGCAGCTACAGAGTTTGATAAGTTGAAAAGCAAATATGAACGTTATTGTTGTTGAACATTTAGTTCTACTCAGATGGCAGATGGTTTGTCTTCCTTTGTTAATTCATAGGCACTGACACCAACATAAGCCACCTTAAATTAATATCGCTATCTGAGTGCTGTTTAAAGCCTCACCGTTGAGTTATGGTTTATCTGGCTGTCGGACAGATGTCTAAAAGATGTCGCCTGTGAGTTGCTTGTGACATAGACCAAACCGTTTTCTGGTATCTAGTATGAAGTTGGTTTTCAGGATAAACTAGTCCAGGTGAGTTGCTTGTGACATAGACCAAACCGTTTTCTGGTATTTGGTAAACATGGAGTATCTAGTATGAAGTTGGTTTTCAGGATAAACTAGTACAGGAGCCTGGTATTTGGAGACCCTATACAGCAGTGGGGTCACAGATATTGAAGAAGCAGACAAAATCACAAGTTGTTATTGTCAAGTGCACAAGTCCAGTAAAATGCCTTTTTGCAAGTTCCAAACCCAACAACGCAGTAATCAATATCAATGTAGCACTAAATATCAATGTAGCACTAAATATCAATGTAGCACTAAAAATAACAAGGTAAAACAAAAACACACAAGAAATAGAAATAAAATGAACATGATAAAGTAAGAAGCTATAATACAGGACAATTTCCAATACCATATTTATAATGTGCAGGGATGCTGGAGTGATAGAGGTAGATATGTATAGGGGTGAGGTAACTAGGCATCAGATATATGATAAAGAGTGTCATAGAGACAGTGCAAAAAATATGTATAATACAAGGGTCTACACGGACTCAGCTGTTCAGGAGCCTTTTGGTGTCAGACTTGATGCACCGGTACCGCTTGCCGTGCGGAAGCAGAGAGAACAGTCTATGGCTTGGGTGGCTGGAGTCTTTAACATTCTCTGGGTCTTCCTTTCACACCGCCTGATATAGAGGTCGTGGATGGCAGGGCGCTCGGCCCAAGTGATGTACTGGGCTGTCCGCACCACCCTCTGTGCCGCCATGCAAATCGAGGGCGGTGCTGTTGCCATACCAAGCAGTGATACAGCCAGTCAAGATGCTCTCAATGGTACAGCTGTATAACTTTTTGAGGATCAAGGGCCCATGCCAAGCCTGTTCAACCTCCTGAGGGGGAAGAGGCACTGTCGCAATTTCTTTGACTGTGCTCATGTGAGTGGACCATTGTAAGTCCTGAGTGATTTGGACACAGAGAAACTTGAAGCTCTTAACTTGCTCCACTACAGCCCAAGTCAATATGGATGGGGGCGTACACACCCTCCTGTTTTCTGTAGTCCACGATCAGCTCCTTCGTCTTACTGATGCTAAGGGAGAGGCTGTTGTCCCGGCACCAAACTGCCAAGTCACTGACCTCCTTCCTGTAGGCTCTCATCGTCACCGGTGATCAGGCCTACCACCATCGTGTCCTCAGCAAACTTAATGATGGTGTTGGAGTCGTGAGTGGCCACACAGTCGTGGGTGAACAGGGAGTACAGGAGGGGACTAAGCACACACCCCTGTGGGGCCCCCACTGTGGAGTTTCAAAATTTGTCGTGATCTTAAATAATGCTGCAGCAATTGCAAAGATTTTACAAAGTTACAGTTATTAGAATTCATTAGGCCCTAATCTATGGATATTACATTACTGGGCAGGGGTGCAGTCATTGGTGGGCCTTGGAGGGCATAGGCCCACCCACTTGGCAACCATGCCCATCCAGCCAATCAGAATGAGTTTTCCCCCACAAAATGTCTTCATTACAGAGAGAAATACTCCTCAGCAGACGTACTGCCAAATGCTCTAATACGACGTGGAGGCAGCTTTTTTTGTTTCAGCTCATGAAAGATGGGTCCAACACTTTACATTGCGTTGATATTTTTGTTCAGTGTAGATTTAAAAGTTTGCGTTTGAGACATACATGCTCTTGGTAGCAGGCTGTTGTTGTTGTTGTGCGTGCATGACTGTTTTTCAAAAAGTTTTCCAATTACCAGAGCATTATGAGAATTTTTCAAGGTTGATAGTTTGCTCGGGGGTGGTCAGGACCGACGTAGAGCACATAGTGTATGTGTGTCCTGCTGCTGTGTTTGAATTAACAATGCATGACATTTGAAAATGTAGTGCTGTGTGTGGCAGTGTGCACAGATGTGCATCCACCACACATTGAGCCATAAGTCACTTGGAACACATTCCCATGAGAGGAATCCCACTGTAAAGCTGTGCCAGCTCTTCCCCCTCACACATTCAAATCAAATCAAATGTTATTGGTCACATACCCATATTTAGCAGATGTTACTGCGGTTGAGATGAGTAAAGCGGTATGTAAACATCATTAAAGTGACTAGAATTCCATTATTAAAAGGGGCCATTTTATAACCCATCTCATGCATTCGCGCTCTTACTCTTTTCTTCTCCTTTCTCCTCTTTCCTCTCTTGCTGTGCCTGTGTTTACACTTGCTCTGTCTCCATCTTGTTTTGTTATAACCCGCTCTCTCTTTCTCTCTCCCTCTGTATTTATAAAGCCTACCTCTGCTCGTCCATCAATAATGCAGTGGTGCTTATAGAGCTCTATAAAATGCAGGGTCGACTGGAGAGGGAGCCAAGGGATGTGTGAGATATAGTAGGCATCAGCGACCCAAAATAGCACCCGCTCCACCCTTCACCAGCCCCCCTGAGGCCCTATATATTGCACCCTGAATGGTGGTGTCACGCCCTGGTCTTAGTATTTTGTGTTTTCTTTATTATTTTGGTCAGGCCAGGGTGTGACATGGGTTTATTTATGTGGTGTGTTTTGTCTTGGGGTTTTCGTACGTATCGGGATTGTGGCTTAGTGGGGTATTCTAGGTAAGTCTATGTCTGGAGTGGTTCTCAATCAGAGGCCGGTGTTTATCGTTGTCTCTGATTGGGAACCATATTTAGGCAGCCATATTCTTTGAGTGTTTCGTGGGTGATTGTTCCTGTCTCTGTGTTTGTTGTCACCAGATAGGCTGTATAGGTTTTCACGGTACGTTTATTGTTTTTGTATTGATCGTGTTTCGTCTTCATTAAACATGTATCAAAATTACCACGCTGTGTTTTGGTCCGACTCTCTTTCACCCAAAGAAAACCGTAACAGGTGGAGGCATTACATGTGTGCAGTTTATCAGCTACTTTTCTTCACTGAACTCTTCAATTTGAGCTGTTGGTGTGTTGAACTGTGGGGCAGTCAAGCAAGACCAACCCTGTCTTTGTAGGAACAGCAAGATCCACCTAGCTAATGTTCTTTCTCTGTGTCAACACATGCAAATTAAGAGACAACGAGTGGATGCTCTGGTTCCTTATGACTTTGCACATCTGTCCTGTCGCTTTATCTCTCTCACATTATCTCTCTGAACTGGAGCCTGGCTCAATGGTTGCGTTCCATTCGTGTCCAGTGCCTGAACACCCTGTGTGGCCCCCTTGCTGCAGTCTAATTAGTGCAAAAAAAATCTGTCTCCCCTCTGCATTCGCTGGGGCGACTGCTGATGAGGAACCATCTGTCTGGATCACCCCATAAAGCCCCATATTTCTCTGTCACCATCGATGGCAGGGAGAACAGGAGAAGAGGGGGGGGGGGGGAGAGAGAAAAATAGTTTATGAGATAGGGAAAGAGATGGGGAGAAAAGTGGGTACTAAATTCAGAGGGAGAATTCAAAAAGAGAAAAGGAGAGAGAAAAACGAGAAAGTGAGAGAAGAAAGCTGTCAGTAGTGAGAGACTGCAGGATATAGAGAAAGCTGTCAGTAGTGAGAGACTGCAGGAGATAGAGAAAGAGATGGCAAAGCTTTGCAGTAGGAGGTTCAACAGAAAGAGAGGAGAGAGAGAATTAGTGTGAATTACTTGTTGACTCCCTGCTTCTAGAGATGGGGGGGGGGGGGCTTGATTAAACCTAATGGCAGACGGGCACCTGCACAGCGGTTCCTTTGAAGGTTTTGAGCTTATGCCACAATCGTTTGTGATAGATGGACTACACCAGCCAGAATATAGCATGAGCTTATAGTATGGTAACTTGGTATGAACTTTGAACTCTTATTCACTAAAAAAGTGATACACCCTAGATGTCGAGTTGTCAGCAGCAGCTGTAAACGTGGGCTAGGGAAGGACGGACAATCTCTTCAGAACGACAGGGTACCACAACCTATCCATTCTACCACAAGACGACACACTACAACGTATCTGCCTAGAAATATTCTTCAAAGGTCAAGGGAGATCTCTGCTGGGCAACCCAGCCTTCCATCTTCGACCAATCTATTGAAGCGCAGCTCAGAGTAAATATATGTCTTGCATTTTCCTTTTCCGAATGAGCGGTTATTTAAAATGCATAAGATTCTGTATTAACGATAGCATGGCTTCATAAGGTCAATAGAGACCCAGTCCTTTTGTTTCTCAGTCTTCCCGCACTTTCATTCAAACCCAACTCCCTTCTTTGTGTAACCAGCCGTCATATCAGTTTCGTCCGCCAGAGACGTTTTCTTTTATGACATAATTTGTCATCAATGTATGATCCATCCTGTGTATATGTAATTCTGTGTGATTGAGGTATTTAGTAAATAAATCATTAAACCAAATTTTGTATTGCTGATTCAACTTGTTAGCCAGGGTTTGTGAAGATAACCACGTTCAAATCAGACTGAATAAGGTGATGATTAATAATTGACTGCTATTGATATTGTCACTCTCGTCATAAGGATCAAGAGACAACAGCTCAAATTGAAGAGTTCAGTGAAGAAAAGTAGCTGATCTACTGTGAGTAGAGTTCCACATAATTTTGATAAACTGAAACTCACCTAACAAAACAACAAACAACCAAACGAAACTCTATACAAATACTGCTGACAGGCAACTAAACATAGACAAGATCCCACAAACCCAAAAGTGGAAAAATGGCTACCTAAATATGATCCCCAATCAGAGACAACGATTGTGCATCTGTAGAAGTTTGTGAGGGTTTTAGGTGACAAGCCACATTTCTTCAGCCTCCGGAGGTGGAAGAGGCACTGTTGTGCCTTCTTCACCACACTGTCTGTGTGGGTGGATAATTTCAATTTGTCCGTGATGTGTGCGCCGAGGAACTTGAGACTTTCCACCTTTTCCACTGCGGTCCCGTCAATGTGGATAGGGGGGTGCTTCCTCTGCTGTTTCCTGAAGTCCTGTTGTTTACTATCCTGTTGTTTACTGTCCTGCTGTGCTGTTGTTTAATGTCCTACTGTCTTGTTGTTTACTTTCCTGCTGTCCTGTTGTTTACTGTCCTACTGCCCTGTTGTTTACTGTCCTACTGCCCTGTTGTTTACTGTCCTACTGTCTTGTTGTTTACTGTCCTGTTGTTTACTGTCCTACTGTCCTGTTGTTTACTGTCTTGCTGCCCTGTTGTTTACTGTCCTACTGCCCTGTTGTTTACTGTCCTACTGTCTTGTTGTTTACTGTCCTGTTGTTACTGTCCTACTGTCCTGTTGTTTACTGTCCTACTGCCCTGTTGTTTACTGTCCTACTGTCTTGTTTACTGTCCTGTTGTTTACTGTCCTACTGTCCTATTGTTTACTGTCCTACTGCCCTGTTGTTTACTGTCCTCCTGCCCTGTTGTTTACTGTCCTCCTGCTCTGTTGGGGTCCTCATGGTCCTTTTGTGGCTCAGTTAGAAGAACATGGTGCTTGTAACACCAGGATAGTGGGTTTGATTCCTGAGACCACCAGTAAGTCAAATGTATGCATGCATGACTTTGGATAAAAGCACATTCTAAATGGCATACAGTGTCTTCAGAAAGTATTCAGACCCCTGACTTTTTACACATTTTGTTGTGTTACAGTCTGAATTTACAAATGATTCAATTGAGATTTTTGGCCACTGATCTACACATAATGTCAAAGTGGAATTATGGTTTTCATTTTTTTTTTTTTTTACAAATGAATATAAAATGAAAAGCTGAAGTGTCTTGAGTCAATACATATTCAAACCTTTTGTTATGGCAAGCCTAAATAAGTAAATAAGGAGTAAATAATGAGTAAAAAGGAGCTTAACATCTCTGTACCTCTGTCGTGCAGTGAATTTCAAACACAGATTCAAGCTGTCACTACAGGGTGTATTGATACACCATCCTTCCTAACTCAGTTGCCGGAAAGGAAGGAAACCGCTCAGGGATTTCACAACGAGGCCAATGGTGTCTTTAAAACATTTACAGATTTGAATGGCTGTGATAGGAGAAAACTGACTCTAGGTCACCAGGCTGCTTGTTATGGCACACACCTGTCACCATCGTTAAGCGCACCTGCACATCAGACTCACCTGGACTCTATCACCTCCCTGATTACCTTCCCTATATATGTCACTCCCTTTGGTTTCTTCCCCAGGCATTATTGTTTCTGTTCTAATGTCATGTCTGTGCATTTCTCGTGTTTCTTGTTTTGTATTATGTTGCGTTTATTTATCTAAACACTCACTCTCTGAACTTGCTTCCCGACTTTCAGCATACATCGTTGCACCTTTTTGTGTGTCAGTGGGAATGGCGTCAGGTCCGGGAGCCGCTACAGGCTCCCCTGCCTCAGCCGGATCGACAGGCTCCCCTACCTCAGCCGGATCGACAGGCTCCCCTACCTCAGCCGGATCGACAGGCTCCCCTACCTCAGCCGGATCGACATGCTCCCCTACCTCAGCCGGTCTGTCAGGTTCCCGCGTATCAGCAGGGGTGACCGGTCCGCTCCTGATCCCGGGAATCGTCCCTTTGATCATCCCTTTGGTATGATCTCTCTCCGGTGCTCTAGGTCTCCATGCTCCAGCGTCTCAGCCGGATTGACAGGTTTACCGTGCCTCAGCAGAGGTTACCGGTCTGCTATTAAACCCCGGGATCATCATTTTAGTCTGCGGCCTGCGGCTAGTGCTGCGAGTTGAGGAGGGGGTACTGTCACGTGTGCTCCCTCTCCAGCCTCTAGGTCACCAGGCTGCTCGTTATGACGCACACGTCACCATCATTACGCACACCTGCGTGTCATCAGACTCACCTGGACTTCATCACCTCTGATTACCTTCCCTATATATGTCACTCCCTTTGGTTCCTTCCCCAGGCGTTATTGTTTCTGTTCCAGTGTCATGTCTGTTCGTGTTTCTTGTTTTGTATTATGATGCTAAATTGATTAAAACACTAACTCCCTGCTTCCCGACTTTCAGCGCACATCGTTACAGCAAATAACTTTTTGTCCTGAAGACAAAATGTTATGATTGGGGCAAATCCAATACAACACATTACTGAGTACCACTCTCCATATTTTCAAGCATATTAATGGCTGCATCATGTTATGGGTATGCTTGTAATTGTTAAAGACTGGGGAGTTTTTCAGGATAAAAAAACAACCCGGGAATGGAGCCAAGCACAAGCAAAATCTTAGAGAAAAAACAGATTCAGTCTGCTTTCCACCAGAGACTGGGAGATGAATTCACATTTCAACCGGACAATAACCTAAAGGCCAAATCTACACTGGAATTGCTTTCCAAGAAGACAGTGAATGTTCGAGAGTGGCTGAGTTACAGTTTGGACTTAAATCTGCTTGAAAATCTATGGCAAGACCTGAAAATGGTTGTCTAGCAATGATCAACAACCAATTTGACAGAGCTTGAAGAGTTTTTTAAATAATGGGCAAATGTTGCACAATCCAGGCATGGAAAGCTCTTAAAGACATACCCAGAAAGACTCACAGCTGTAATCGCTGCCAAAGGTTATTCTAATGTGTATACTTATCTAATCAAGATATATATTACCATTCAGGGTTACTTTTTAAATGTAATCCATTAGATTTACTAGTTACCTGTCTAAAATTGTCATCAGTAACGTAACATTTGGATGACCTAAACTCAGTAATGTAATCTGTTGACTTTCAGTTACTTTTGGATTACTTCACCTGTAAAACACATACGGAAAAAAAGATTACCAATTAAACAACATTTATTGCAGGATGTTTGAGCCACTAAGCAGAGCCACAGAGCACATCACAAAACAAACATGTATTTAAGCTTTGTATATGTGCCTCATCCTGATCTTGTCTATTTTACACCTATAAGAGCTGATCCCAGTCAGACCACAATGCGTCTTTTAATCATGTACACCTGTCTAAAAATGTGGGCACAAACACAATGTGCAGGACAAAGGATACATGTTAAAACCAGGTATAAGTAAGGGCTTAAGTAACACAGCAACATGGATGGTGCTGAACAGTTATCCCACGGGACACCAGTACAAAAAACTATTAAAATGTATGCTCTCACTAGTGTAAGTTGATCTGGATAAGTGTCTGCTAAATGACTAAAATGATAAATAGAAATATGAAAACTTTTTTTTTTTACAACATGCACACATTTAGGTGCAAACGCATATATCAGACATGGCTTTGCAGAAGGCCTACTCTGAAGCTAGCCTACTCAGATGATTGAAGGCAGAAATTGCTGTTGTAGAGCAGCAAGACAACATGCTCTAGATGAGCATCAGACATCCTGTTTTGCTGAGGGGTAAACAAGTTTCCACCATAGCTGAAAAGGCATTCAACTGGGGCACTGGATGGCAGTGTAGTGTCCAGACTATGGGGAACAAAAACATGTCTTTGTCTTCAAGGTACATCCCCACTTCATCCCCTGTAGTGCCACTGGCCCTTCTGACTCATCAGACTCGCTCTGTGCTCCCTCATCAACCTCTTCGGAGTGTGTGTTCTCCGTAGAAGCTGCATCTTGAACTAATGTGCTCCGTATCTCCTCTCTCTGTCACGCCCGCTCCCCCTCTCTGGCACTTGAGGGAGCCAGGCTGCCCATCACTACGCACACCCGTCATCATCATTACGCACATCAGCGCTTCATTGGATTCACCTGGACTCAACCACTTTGTTGATTGCCCCTTTTATATCTGTCTGTTCCTCAGTTTGATCCCCGTGTCAGCAGTAATGTTGTTTTGTTTCCCCTGTCCAGACGCTGGCTGTGTTCTGTTTCATGTCTGTTGTTTATTAAATGTTCACTCCCTGTACTTGCTTCTCGTCTCCCAGCGTCTGTCCTTACACTCTCTTTCCAGGGTTGAGCCAACAGTCGAAACTTTGGCACAGTAGAAGTTCAAATTTTTTGCTTCATGGGTGCTTAGCATCGGTCCAAACCAACGGTCTATAGACTCAATGACCACAGTCGTGATGTGTGCAGAGAATGTTGCAAGAGGTATTTTCTCTGAGAAATTAGGCTTCAAGTTTAGGATTGCTGGGATAAGAAAGCCAAGAAAACACTTCTCTCCCTGAAGAAGATCAATAAAGAATGCGAGTGGCTGTAGGACTGTACAGAACTCCTTGAGAAAAGCAATCTCACAAGGATATAGTTTGCTGCTCACACCCAGGTCTTCACAGATTTGCCCCAGCTGGTCATCTGTGAGGGCTATGAGTTTGGAGATACTCTGAGCTCCATCTTGTTACACGTGGCACAGTTACTTTCATGCTTGCAATGTCCTGTATTGACCTGAGGCTAATGTGTAATTGTGGCTTTGTTCCAAATGCTGGAACATTTTGACATTGCCCTTTGCATATCTAGCTAACTACAGTAGCTAGCAACCGACAGAGCAACCTTAAGTGAGCTGCATACCACGTAGTGTAGGAGAGTTGGCAATAAAATTAGCAAACTAAACAGGCTAGCTAGCTAGAAATCTGACTAACTAGCTAGCTAGTACTCTCTGAAATCTCCAACCTATGCTGGAACATTGGTAACATTGTGAAGACAACCTGTCTGTCTCTAGAGACTAGCTAGCTAAGCCAGCTAAGGCGCCACACCTGCATATCGTCATCCTTAATGTACCTCCAAGTGTTTCTTCAGGTTCAAAGTCGAGTCTCTGGATGTCGACAGCAGCTTTACTGTGGGCAAACGTAGTTTGCATTGAACTGTTACATTCCTGCGCTTTTCTTGTTTGAACACAAATTGTTCTTTGAAACGCCATCCAAAAAAATGCACTGCATTGGGTTAGGGAAATGCACTGCGTTGGGTTAGGGAAATGCACTGCGTTGGGTTAGGGAAATGCACTGCGTTGGGTTAGGGAAATGCACTGCGTTGGGCTAAGGAAATGCACTGCGTTGGGTTAGGGAAATGCACTGCGTTGGGTTAGGGAAATGCACTGCGTTGGGTTAGGGAAATGCACTGCGTTGGGTTAGGGAAATGCACTGCGTTGGGTTAAGGAAATGCACTGCGTTGGGTTAGGGAAATGCACTGCGTTGGGTTAGGGAAATGCACTGCGTTGGGTTAGGGAAGTGCACTGCGTTTGGTTAGGGAAGTGCACTGCGTTTGGTTAGGGAAGTGCACTGCGTTGGGTTAGGGAAATGCACTGGGTTGGGTTAAGGAAATGCACTGTGTTGGGTTAGGGAAATGCACTGCGTTGGGTTAGGGAAATGCACTGCGTTGGGTTAGGGAAATGCACTGCGTTGGGTTAGGGAAATGCACTGTGTTGGGTTAGGGAAGTGCACTGCGTTTGGTTAGGGAAGTGCACTGCGTTGGGTTAGGGAAATGCACTGCGTTGGGTTAGGGAAATGCACTGCGTTGGATTAGGTAAATGCACTGCGTTGGGTTAGGGAAATGCACTGCGTTGGGTTAGGGAAATGCACTGCGTTGGGTTAGGGAAATGCACTGCGTTGGGTTAGGGAAATGCACTGCGTTGGATTAGGGAAATGCACTGCGTTGGGTTAGGGAAATGCACTGCGTTGGGTTAGGGAAATGCACTGCGTTGGGTTAGAGAAATGCACTGCGTTGGGTTAGGGAAATGCACTGCGTTGGGTTAGGGAAATGCACTGCGTTGGGTTAGGGAAATGCACTGCGTTGGGTTAGGGAAATGCACTGCGTTGGGTTAGGGAAATGCACTGCGCTGGGTTAGGGAAATGCACTGCGTTGGGTTAGGGAAATGCACTGCGTTGGATTAGGTAAATGCACTGCGTTGGATTAGGGAAATGCACTGGGTTGGGTTAGGGAAATGCACTGCGTTGGGTTAGGGAAATGCACTGCGTTGGGTTAGGGAAATGCACTGCGTTGGGTTAGGGAAATGCACTGCGTTGGGTTAGGGAAATGCACTGCGTTGGGTTAGGGAAATGCACTGCGTTGGGTTAGGGAAATGCACTGCGTTGGGTTAGGGAAATGCACTGCTTGGCACGCCATACCTTTTTCTTTTGTGGCCGTGCATGTTGCTCAGACGGGAAGATCAAAGTAGCACTTTTCGGTTAATGACTGACATTAATATGAAAGGTAATTACGAAAACAGGCAATTGTTTACTGGACATTTTGTTCTGCAAACATCTCTTCTAAATGTAAAAGTAATCCTAGAGGCAATTGTCAACTTTTCAAAAGTCTCAGTAATCTGATTAAAATATTTTTGCTGGTAATGTAACGAATTACAGTTACAATTATTTTTGTAATCCATTACATGTAAGGAATTACATGTAATCTGTTACTCCTCAACCCTGTTAGTGTTTTATTTTTCATGATTTTTTTTAGCACATTTTTCTTCCACTGACGTTACAGAGCCTTTTGTGTAGATCGTTGTCTAAAAATTACAATTAAATCCATTTTAATCCAACTTTGTAACAACAAAATATGGACTCAAAAGGGTGATGGATTACTGTACTTTGCTCAAAGACCGTGGAAGTTATCAAAGTAGATACGCAATGAAAAGGCGGTTTTCAAATAAATAAAATGTCAATGTCATCAACAAGTGGGGAGAAAATCTCTTCATCTCTTCATCTGGCAAACTGTAGCCCACCCAACAACAACGTATTGTCAAAATGTTCGGTTCGAAAAGGAATTGACCCATTCTAAGGCTCGACGGCGCAGAGTGGCTGTAAGTATACGTTTGCCAGGACTCTGACTTCATTCTGCCGAGCCCTGATTGATGGCTCCTGACGCCCTCATCCATTGCTCTGTCAGTCGTTTGACTTTGCCTTTGAAATGTTCCAGCACTTTGGTGAATTTAGTTATCACTTTCCCCTGTTCGCCCTCCCACTGAAAAGAAGGGATGGTTGGTGAGGCGTGGCAAAAGGGCAGTCGGTGCTTATAAAACATCCTTCAGAAATGGAAGTAGATCTTCTTTGAAACGATGCACTGTAGGATGTGAGGTTGTGGGTTTATAGCATTTGTTCACAGAGTAGTGCATTGTCATCATTGTGATGTGTACCATGTTGACTGTTGGGGGGGTTGATTGAAAACAATAATCTTGCCAAGAACACTCAGTAATCTTACTAGGCAATAAAAAAATATTTCACCCCAACCTAAATTCAGTGTTGAGAGTCATATTCCTATTACTCTATGTTTACTGATATCCTACTTACCTTTAGTTACAAAACATTTGGGGTAGGTTTTAAGACCCTCGCCCGACCCAGACCATTCAGCCCTTGAAACATTGCGGCAAGGGCACTACCATACTTCTGCTGCTGCCTTGCTTTGACACAGTGATGTGGCAGCACATTCCTGGGCATTAATATTGAGAGAACCCGTCGCCTGCGTCACCGCATCATTCATCACTGTGATCCAATGATCATTGCCAAATTAGACCAATGTTAAGCATCACATAAAGAAGGGTAATGGGACAAAAATGTGTCATTTAGAAGCATTACAGCACTATCATTGACAACAGGTTCTCTGTCCACAAGGGCCCCTCCCTTAAAGGTGTAGACTACTGTTACTGTATGGGGGAGGAGAGTTAGTACCTGAAGGGTGCACTTTGTATGTATGTGTGCATGTGTACTTGTGTATATCTGTTTTGCTAGGGTTCTTTAATTGGCCATGGGTTGGACCAATAGGAGGGAATCTTATTTAACGCCATTTCTCAGTTTCTGTAAATAGTCGAGAGAGAGGTTGCCTGCAATACACGCTTTGCTGAATGACAACAAAACCCTTGTCCCAGTGTGAGCTGAAAGCTGATTTATAGTTGTCACTAAGCAACATGTTTCATGAAATAATGGTATGTTCATAAAGCTAAAGAACATATGTTTGTAAGTTAAATACTACAGTACAGAACATATCTTCAAATACTACAGTACAGAACATATCTTTAAATACTACGGTACAGAACACATCTTTAAATACTACTGTACAGAACATATATTTAAATACTACTGTACAGAACATATGAATATGGCCGGGGTCAGTAGACGTTGGCAAAAAAGCGTAATTCAATTCTTGCCAGCAGCATAGTTAGTCACCAACGCTCTAGATAACATGAAAACAGCTTAACCAGCTCTGCTAGGGAGAGTAAAATGGTCAGAGTGAGGTGCTCTCTCATTTGTGTCTGGAAGTAGCTAGCAAGGTAGCCAATGTTAGCCAGTTAGCTTGGGTGCTTGACTGACGTTGTGAGGTCAGAACGTTCGGATCCTCCCATCTCATCGGCCAGAGCGTCCAGTGTGCGCTTTAAACGCTCCAAGAGCGAAACACTCTGAATTTACGAACAGACAATCTGACAGCACAGTTTCAGTCACCAACACTCTGATAATATAACAGCCTAACCAGCTTTGCTAGGGAGAGTAATGTTCAGTGAGCTGTTCTCTCATTTGTGACTGGAAGTAGCTAGCAAGTTAGCTTAGGTGCTTGACTGCTGTTAGTACAGAATGCTTGGATCAACCCTTAAAGAGATGGGTGGGGCTAAAGCTTAAGAGGGTGTGAACTATGCTGAATGGGTGTAGACAAAGAAGAGCTCTCCAGTGGGTTTACCAAAACATTCAAAGGCTATTTTCTCAAAAGTGAGTTTACAAGTTGATCAACTTTCAAAGCAGAATGACTTTCCCATTGTTCCTCAACTGTAGAGTATGATATACCATTCTGTAGCTCTGAGTCTGTACTTTTATCCAATGTAAAATACACATTTTTACATTTTGCTACATAAGACAGCTTTGAGCTGGTCAGTCACATTTTTACAAAAAAAAATATATATGGTTGATTGGAAATGATGCATAGATATTAGAGACTACTCTTCGTGCCTCGTCTCGGCCAACTTGTATGGGTGGAAAACGCCGGAACACCGTTCCCTGCTCGGCCACTGGTCTCTCGCCCTTTGAGTGCTCCATGGGTTATCAGCCCCCGCTCTTCCCTGAGCAAGAGGTCAACATACCCTCGGCGTACCTTGAAGAGCCCGGTCCGTTCTTCTTAAGACCACCTCCAGGTATCGTTGACAAGCGGACCGCCACCGAACCCCAGCTCCCCGCTATCGTCTCGAGGGTATGGCTGTCTACTCGGGATCTGCCCCTCTGAGTGGCGTCCTGCAAACTTTCCCCCATTCCATCGTCCTTGGCCCCTCTGAGTGGAGTCCTGCAAACTTTCCCCCGTTCCATCGTCCCATCGTTCTTACCCCCTCTGCTGTCTTATGTTGCCTCGCATCCTCCGTCTCATGTGTCCAAAATAAAACCTGTGTCTCTGTCTTTTGTGTCCAGCGTCTTTCCCCATGTTTTTTCCTCTTTATGGTTTTTGTTCTAGTCTCCCTGGTTACGACCTGTTATGCCTGTCCTGAGCCTGAAGTTGCCGTCTACGTCTGCCAACTATTGCAAACCCCTGCCTGTCTCCAACCTGCCTTTTGCCTGCCCCGGTATGTTCAATAAATCTTTGAGACTTGAACCATCTGCCTCACGTGTCTGCATCTGGGACTCATCCTGAGTCACGATAAACATGGTAGAACGTTTTATTTTGATTGCCGATTTTCTTCATTTATCAACGTCCCATCAGGTAACCTGTTTTCAGATGTGGGAAATTGTTCTTCTTGCAAAGCATGTAAAACTTTAAATCCAACTATTATATTAATCTTACTATTCACAATAATTGTATTAGTGTGTGCATGTAACCAAGTGAATCGTAGTTGAGCAGTGGTTAATTTACATGTGGCTGATTCTGTCCCAGTGTCTCTGTTGACACAGATGTTAATCTCAAGGTCTTTCAAGTTGAAGAAACGTTGAGTGAAAGAGTGTTTTGTCTTTTCCCCTTGACTGGAGCAGCAGCAGGAGGTTAGTAACATCCATCAAGCCAATCAGATCTCCCTCTTCCAGTCGATAAAGCACCGGAAAGAGTTTGGAACAAAAACCCTGTTAAATCTAATAAGCCACCAAAGTATATTTCCTCTAGCACTCGAGAGTCACATGAAGATATAAAAAAAATCATTATACAGACATCAAACAAATGTTATATACAACCGTCAGCATGTTGTCTCTCCATATGGTTGCCATTTGAACCAAGGCCCACAACTTGTAAACAGACGTCCACCAGACGTTATACAAACGTCAGAGCAACAGCATGTCGTGTCTCAATTTGTCAGCCAAGTGAATCAAGGCCCACAACTCAGTGCCAATGTCTGGCCCAACTTCTGTGACTCAGCATCCACTAGTGTTTTACATATTCTATTATTACCCATCCACATTCAGGACTTCAATCTCCTTCCTCTCTGTACCGTGACACCACCAGCAGCCCACTGTTATTACCCGGAAATCCCATCTGTCATATGTCACTTCCACATTTCACATGTCACACCCCAAAGACCTCCCTGGAAAAGCAATATGCTTTACGATAATGACAGAGTGAAATAAAATAAAAATGCAATTTTCCGTCCAATTTGGGTCTAATGTGGATTTGGTGGAGATGTGAGGTGAATTGGATGAAAGGATGATGAAGGGATGAGGGAGGAGAGGAGGAGGAGGTGGCGGGATGTCGGAGGATAAAAGCGTGCTGGATGACTCGTGCTGAACATAGGTCCTACAGCGTTATTAGCCCATTTTACGCTCCGGCGAACAAGGCAAACGGGCCCGAGGGAGATATGCAAATATGCATCTAACAGGTCTGTCAGAGAGTTGGAAGAGGGGAAAGAGCCCAGTCAAAGCCATGACAGCGAAGGAGAAAGACAGAGCGAGAGAGAGAGAGAGCGAGAGAGAGCGAAAGAGAGCGAGAGAGAGCGAGAGAGAGAGCGCAGATTGGATTCAGCTGCCACCCTTACACATTTAATTAAGCCATTCGC
The DNA here is from genome assembly GCF_013265735.2 of Oncorhynchus mykiss. Lineage (NCBI taxonomy): Eukaryota > Metazoa > Chordata > Actinopteri > Salmoniformes > Salmonidae > Oncorhynchus > Oncorhynchus mykiss. The sequence continues at coordinate 29,562,298 of NC_048592.1, read as the reverse complement.
CACGCATTATGCCTGTGGGTCACTGCACCATCCTTGAGCAGGTCTTTTCAACCTTCAATAGAAATGAAGTCTTCTGCATTTCATTCCCCAGTATCGTGTTGCTGTCTCAATTCTGTCGTGCTAAACTGATATAGAAGAAGGCCCTCTTCCCCGGCCTTCCATTCACATGCACCCACATACACATGCACACGACTCCAACACCATCATTAAGTTTGCTGATGACACAACAGTGGTTAGACTGATCACCGACGACGATGAGATAGCCTATAGTGAGGTCAGAGACCTGACCGTGTGGTGCCAGGACAACAACCTCTCCCTCATTGTGATCAAGACAAAGGAGATGATTGTGGACTACAGGAAAAAGAGGACCGAGCACGCCCCCATTCTCGTCAACTGGGCTGTAGTGGAGCAGGTTGAGAGCTTCAGGTTCCTCTGTGTCCACATCACCAACAAACTGACATGGTCCAAGCACACCAAGACAGTTGTGAAGAGGGCACGACAAAACCTATTCCCCCTCAGGAGACTGAAAAGATTTGGCATGGGTCCTCAGATCCTCAAAAGATTTTACAGCTGCACCATCGAGAGCATCCTGATGAGTTGCATCACTGCCTGGTATGGCAACTGCTCAGCCTCGGACCACAAGGCACTACAGAGGGTAAAGCGAACGGCCCAGTACATCACCGGGGCAAAGCTTCCTGCCATCCAGGACCTCTATACCAGACGGTGTCAGAGGAAGGCCATAAAAATTGTCAAAGACTCCAGCCACCCTAATTGTCTGGGGATAAAAATCCCATTGCCACATAATTAAGCGGCGCCAGTTCAGAAAGGAAACCAGAGTGCCCCGCCTCAGCATCAGCTGAGATGGTACCAATTAGAGGCTAGTATCAATCACGCCTACCTTATTGGATGGGTATTTAAAGCTTTACGGGTCTGCTCTCTCATCCTGCTGCCTCTTGCTGATACTGCTACTATGCGATGGCTTCATGTTCTGCATCGACGCTGCTGTAACTAGATGTTTCTCGCTATGCTGCTGGGTTCTGATAGAATATATTCTTTGCGACTGCTTGCTAGCTGTGTTTGAACCTCTTTTGCGTCATTCAATATGCTCATGTTACAATGTTTGGCTGCTGCTTGTTTGTTCCCAATACCAGCTATCGGGCAGAATCGGCACGCTCCCTGAACACACACCCCATCATGGGGAATCATCCCCCTTCATACAAGAAATAAGTAACCTATGCTAGGCTAGTATACAGACGATGCATCGATATACAGGATTGAGTAGCAATGTTTTCTAATCATGAGCAGGAGATTATGTTTTCATGGTGATTCGATAGTATTTCAGTCTATATGCATAGGTTTGATCGTTTAGTCATCGCACAGCTCATTAGAACGCTGAAATAATGCATACAGTCAGTGATGGGCTATATTTTAAAGGGTCATCCCAGTCTCATTAGTAGTGACTTGTGCCGGCAGTCACACCTTAAATGTTGTAAAATCATTATGGTTATTATTCTTGGAACCCTATTGCCTTACACAGGTTAAGATAGAACAAAGTCAAGTTAACTTGCAGACTGGTCTGGATTATGAGCAATCAGAGTATCTGTGTTCATTAGTCCATATTTGATGCATAAGTCACACTATTAGCATACATTTACTGTATAATTTCAATCAACGTAGTTATATTTACTTCATTCTTATTTGCAGCTGTAGATTTAGACTGTTTATTAGCATGTCTAATCCTGTCAAGCGTTTTACATAGGTGGTCCTCCATCAGTCCATCTTGCATTCTAGTAGTATTGTTCTAGTGACTGGTCTTATGCGATCATATTATTGTATGCTGTTGTAGTGATCACTTCATTCTAGTCATCATGTATTAGTACTGGTATTAATTACCTTTCAGTGCATTTTGTTATTTTCATGTCTTACACACAGAACTATTTACATTGTGTGTTTTAAGGGTGCAACTCTTAATGCTGTGGTGAATGCTCACACATTCAGGTGTTAGCTGATATTCTTGGCTTCATTTTCTACACTCAGTATGCATAATGGCATGGCTGCCAATATTGCATTGTGGGAACACGTGCTGGTTAGGCTCCGTATACATCACCTAGGTGGATGTTGTGTCATTCATGCATGGCTGTATGTTCTTTATCATCATCTGTTATGGCACACTTGCTGTAATGGCAAGAGCACACAGTGAGTTTGTGGTTACTTAGAGGGCAACACTAAGTTATTCCTTACACAGCATCTGCTGGAGCATTGCATTACGATGGCACATCATTTTAGGATAATAGCAAGCAAGTTTATGTGCGTTATCATGCATGTTGTACATAGTGCGCATGCAGGCATCTTATACCCTGATGCAGCTTACTGTGCGTGACTCATATCTACTTGTGCTGGTCCAAATGTGTGGGTTCTACATGAACTGTTCAGCAGTCAAGTAGTGAATGGCCTTAGTCTGTCGGCAGCTAAACATTACTGGGTCTTTTCTTCACTACAATATGTTCACAGGAGTACAGCCTCATTTGAAATGGTTACTTCTGCCTAACCTTAACCCTTCCTCCTCAGATTTTAAGTTACCCTAGATCTTAGTGGGGAAGTTGGCGTGTATAGCTGTGCGATGACTAATCAAGGCTTGCTATAGTTTCAGCATGTTGGTCGGGCTGTTAATACTAGTGTTACCTAGCATGTGGTGGGCTAAACACCCACATGTTGATCAGTGGTGGCGATCAAGCGTTCGTTGCCTATTATGGAAAGGTCTGCTAGAGATTATTCAGACACTTTTACATTACATGACCAAAAGTATGTGGACACCTGTTCGCTGTACATCTAATTCCAAAATCATGGGCATTAATATCAAGTTGGTCCCCCCTTTGCTGCTACAGCAGCCTCCACTCTTCTGGGAAGTATTTCCACTAGAAATTGGAACATTGCTGCGGGGACTTGCTCCTTTCAGCCACAAGAGGATTAATGAGGTTGGGCGATTAGAACTGGCTCGCAGTTTGTGTTCCAATTCATCCCAAAGGTGTTCGATGGGGTTGAGATCAGTGCTCTGTGCAGGCCAGTCAAGTTTTTCCACACCGATCTTGACAACCCATTTCTGTATGGACCTCGCTTTCTGCACGGGGGCATTGTCATGCTGAAACAGGAAAGGGCCTTCCCAAGACTGTTGCCACAAAGTTGGAAGCACAAAATCATCTAGAATGTCATTGTATGCTGTAGCATTAAGATGTTCCTTCACTGGAACTAAGGGGCCTAGCCCGAACCATTAAAAACAGCCCCAGACCATTTTTCATCATCCACCAAACTTTACAGTTGACACTATGCATTGGGGCAGGTAGCGTTCTCCTGCCATCCGTCAAACCCAGATACGCCCATCGGACAGCCAGGTGGTGAAGCGTGATTCATCCCTCCAGAGAATGCATTTCCACTGCTCCAGAGTTCAAAGGCAGCAAGCTTTACACCACTCCAGCAAACTCTTTGCATTGTGCATGGTGATCTTAGGCTTGTGTGCGGTTGCTCGGCCATGGAAACCCATTTCATGAAGCTCCAGACTAACAGTTATTGTGCTGACGTTGCTTCCAGAGGCAGTTTGGAACTCGTTAGTAAATGCTGCAACTGAGGACAGACAATTTTTACACGCTTCAGCACTTGGTGGTCCTGTTCTGTGAGGTTGTGTGGCCTATCACTTTGCGGTTGAGCCGTTGTTGCTAGAAGTTTCCACTTCACAATAACAGCACTTAGAGTTGACAGGGGCAGCTCAAGCAGGGCAGAAATTCGATGAACTGACTTGTTGGAAAGGTAGAAACCTGCCATGTTGAAAGTCACTGAGCTCTTCAGTTTGGCCATTCTACTGTCAATGTACTTACGAGCCCCTATCCGACAGTGCAGTTTTAAAAAATACAGATAAGAATAAGAGATGAAAGTAACAAGTAATTAAAGGGCAGCAGTAAAAAATAACAATATATACTAGGGGGTACCGGTACAGAGTCAATCTGCGGGGGCACCGGTTAGTTGAGGTAATATGTACATGTAGGTAGAGTTATTATGTGACTATGCATAGATGACAACAGAGAGTGGCAGTGGAATGGGGGGATGGGGGGAGGGGCAATGCGAATAGTCTGGGAAGCCATTTGACTAGATGTTCAGGAGTCTTATGGCTTGGGGGGAGAAGCTGTTTAGAAGCCTCTTGGACCTAGACTTGGTGCTCTGGTACCGCTTGCCGTGTGGTAGCAGGGAGAACAGTCCATGACTAGGGTGGCTGGAGTCTTTGACAATTTCTAGGTTCTTCCTCTGACACCACCTGGTATAGAGGTCCTGGATGGCAGGAAGCTTGGCCCCAGTGATGTACTGGGCCGTTCGCACTACCCTCTGTAGTGCCTTGCGGTCAGAGGCCGAGCAGTTGCCATACCAGGCAGTGATGCAACCAGTCAGAATGCTCTCGATGGTGCAGCTGTAGAATCTTTTGAGGATCTGAGGACCCATGCTAAATATTTCCTCATGTCTCCTGAGGGGGAATAGGTTGTGTCGTGCCCGCTTCATGACTGTCATGGTGTGCTTGGACCATGTTAGTTTGTTGGTGATGTGAACACCAAGGAACCTGAAGCTCTCAATCTGCTCCACTGCAGCCCCGTCGATGAAAATGGGGGTGTGCTCAGTCCTCCATTTCCTGTAGTCCACAATCATCTCCTTTGTCTTGATCACGTTGAGAGAGAGAGAGGTTATTGTCCTGGCACCTCACTGTCAGGTCTCTGACCTCCTCCCTCCTCTCGTTTTTGTTGGTGATCAGGCCTACAGTTGCACTGTTGTGTCATCAGCAAATTTAATGATGGTGTTGGAGTTCTGACTGGCCGTGCAGTCATGAGTGAACAGGGAGTACAGGAGGGGGCTGAGCATGCACCCCTGATGGGCCCCCGTGTTGAGGATCAGCGTGGCGGATGTGTTGTTACCTACCCTTAACACCTGGGGGCAGCCCGTCAGGAAGTCCAGGATCCAGTTGCAGAGGGAGGTGTTTAGTCCCAGGATCCTTAGCTTATTGATGAGCTTTGAGGGCCCTATGATGTTGAACACTAAGCTGTAGTCAATGAATAGCATTCTCACATAGATGTTTTTTAATTATTTGTTTTATTTATTTCACCTTTATTTAACCAGGTAGGCTAGTTGAGAACAAGTTCTCATTTGCAACTGCAACCTGGCCAAGATAAAGCATAGCAGTGTGAACAGACAACACAAAGTTACACATGGAGTAAGTAAACAATTAACAAGTCAATAACACAGTAGAAAAAAAAGGGGAGTCTATATACATTGTGTGCAAAAGGCATGAGGAGGTAGGCGAATAATTACAATTTTGCAGGTTAATAACACTGGAGTGATAAATGATCAGATGGTCATGTACAGGTAGAGATATTGGTGTGCAAAAGAGCAGAAAAGTAAATAAATAAAAACAGTATGGGGATGAGGTAGGTAAAAATGGGTGGGCTATTTACCGATAGACTATGTACAGCTGCAGCGATCGGTTAACTGCTCAGATAGCAGATGTTTGAAGTTGGTGAGGGAGATAAAAGTCTCCAACTTCAGCGATTTCGTTCCAGTCACAGGCAGCAGAGAACTGGAACGAAAGGCGGCCGAATGAGGTGTTGGCTTTAGGGATGATCAGTGAGATACACCTGCTGGAGCGCGTGCTGCGGATGGGTGTTGCCATCGTGACCAGTGAACTGAGATAAGGCGGAGCTTTACCTAGCATGGACTTGTAGATGACCTGGAGCCTGTGGGTCTGGCGACAAATATGTAGCGAGGGCCAGCCAACTAGAGCATACAAGTTGCAGTGGTGGGTGGTATAAGGTGCTTTAGTGACAAAACGGATGGCACTGTGATAAACTGCATCCAGTTTGCTGAGTAGAGTGTCGGAAGCAATTTTGTAGATGACATCGCCGAAGTCGAGGATCGGTAGGATAGTCAGTTTTACTAGGGTAAGTTTGGCGGCGTGAGTGAAGGAGGCTTTGTTGCGAAATAGAAAGCCGATTCTTGATTTGATTTTCGATTGGAGATGTTTGATATGAGTCTGGAAGGAGAGTTTGCAGTCTAGCCAGACACCTAGTTACTTATAGATGTCCACATATTCAAGGTCGGAACCATCCAGGGTGGTGATGCTGGTCAGGCGTGCGGGTGCAGGCAGTGAACGGTTGAAAAGCATGCATTTGGTTTTACTAGCGTTTAAGAGCAGTTGGAGGCCACGGAAGGAGTGTTGAATGGCATTGAAGCTCGTTTGGAGGTTAGATAGCACAGTGTCCAAGGACGGGCCGGAAGTATATAGAATGGTGTCGTCTGCGTAGAGGTGGATCAGGGAATCGCCCGCAGCAAGAGCAACATCATTGATATATACAGAGAAAAGAGTCGGGCCGAGGATTGAACCCTGTGGTACCCCCATAGAGACTGCCAGAGGACCGAACAGCATGCCCTCCGATTTGACACACTGAACTCTGTCTGCAAAGTAATTGGTGAACCAGGCAAGGCAGTCATCCGAAAAACCGAGGCTACTGAGTCTGCCGATAAGAATATGGTGATTGACAGAGTCGAAAGCCTTGGCAAGGTCGATGAAGACGGCTGCACAGTACTGTCTTTTATCGATCGCGGTTATGATATCGTTTAGTACCTTGAGCGTGGCTGAGGTGCACCCGTGACCGGCTCGGAAACCAGATTGCACAGCGGAGAAGGTACGGTGGGATTCGAGATGGTCAGTGACCTGTTTGTTGACTTGGCTTTCGAAGACCTTAGATAGGCAGGGCAGGATGGATATAGGTCTGTAACAGTTTGGGTCCAGGGTGTCTCCCCCTTTGAAGAGGGGGATGACTGCGGCAGCTTTCCAATCCTTGGGGATCTCAGACGATATGAAAGAGAGGTTGAACAGGCTGGTAATAGGGGTTGCGACAATGGCGGCGGATAGTTTCAGAAATAGAGGGTCCAGATTGTCAAGCCCAGCTGATTTGTACGGGTCCAGGTTTTGCAGCTCTTTCAGAACATCTGCTATCTGGATTTGGGTAAAGGAGAACCTGGAGAGGCTTGGGCGAGTAGCTGCGGGGGGGGGGGGGGGGGGGGGGGGCGGAGCTGTTGGCTGAGGTTGGAGTAGCCAGGCGAAAGGCATGGCTAGCAGTTGAGAAATGCTTGTTGAAGTTTTCGATAATCATTGATTTGTCGGTGGTGACCGTGTTACTTAGCCTCAGTGCAGTGGGCAGCTGGGAGGAGGTGCTCTTGTTCTCCATGGACTTCACAGTGTCCCAGAACTTTTTGGAGTTGGAGCTACAGGATGCAAACTTCTGCCTGAAGAAGCTGGCCTTAGCTTTCCTGACTGACTGCGTGTATTGGTTCCTGACTTCCCTGAACAGTTGCATATCGCGGGGACTATTCGATGCTATTGCAGTCCGCGTGTGTGTTCCTTTTGTCCAGGTGGGAAAGGGCAGTGTGGAGTACAATAGAGACTGCATCATCTGTGGATCTGTTGGGGTGGTATGCAAATTGGAGTGGGTCTTGGGTTTCTGGGATAATGGTGTTGATGTGAGCCATGACCAGCCTTTCAAAGCACTTCATGTCTACAGATGTGAGTGCTACGAGTCGGTAGTCATTTAGGCAGGTTACCTTAGTGTTCTTGGGCACAGACACTATGGTGGTCTGCTTAAAACATGTTGGTATTACAGACTCGGACAGGGAGAGGTTGAACATGTCAGTGAAGACACTTGCTAGTTGGTCAGCTCATGCTCGCAGTACACGTCCTGGTAATCCGTCTGGCCCTGCAGCCTTGTGAATGTTGACCTGTCTAAAGGTCTTACTCACATCGGCTGCAGAGAACGTGATCACAGTCTTCCGGTACAGCTGGTGCTCTCATGCCTGTTTCAGTGTTATTTGCCTCGAAGTGAGCATAGAAGTAGTTTAGCTCGTCCAGTAGGCTCATGTCACTGGGCAGCTCTTGGCTGTGGTTCCCTTTGTAGTCTGTAATGGTTTGTAGGCCCTGCCACATCTGACGAGCGTCAGAGCCGGTGTAGTACGACTCAATCTTAGTCCTGTATTGACGCTTTTCCTGTTTGATGGTTCGTCGGAGGGCATAGCGGGATTTCTTATAAGCTTCCGGGTTAGAGTCGAGCTCCTTGAAAGTGGCAGCTCTAGCCTAGCTCAGTGCGGATGCTGCCTGTAATCCATGGCTTTTGGTTGGGGTATGTACGTACGGTCAGTGTGGGGACATCATCGATGCACTTATTGATGAAGCCAATGACAAATGTGATGTACTCCACAATGCCATTGGAGGAATCCCGGAACATATTCCAGTCTGCGCTAGCAAAACAGACCTGTAGCTTAGCATCTGCTTCATCTGATAACTTTTTTATTGATCTAGTCACTAGTGCTTCCTGCTTTAATTTTTGCTTGCAAGCAGGAATCAGGAGGATGGAATTATGGTCAGATTTGCCAAATGGGGGGCGAGGGAGAGCTTTGTATGCATCTCTATGTGTGGAGCATAGGTGGTCCAGAGTTATTTTCCCTCTGGTTGCACATTTAACATGCTGATAGAAATTTGCTAAAAATTATTTAAGCTTCCCTGCATTAATGTCCCCGGCTACTAGGAGCGCCACCTCTGGTTGAGCGTTTTCTTGTTTGCTTATGGTGAAATATAGCTCATTCAAAGCTATCTTAGTGCCAGCCTCTGACTGTGGTGGTATGTAAACAGCTACAAAGAATACAGATGAAAACTGTTGGTAGGTAATGTGGTCTGCAGCTTATCATGAGAAACTCTACCTCAGGTGTGCAATATCTCGAGACTTCCTTATATCGTGCACCAGCTGTTGTTAACAAAAATACATAGACCGCCGCCCCTTGTCTTACCAGACGCATCTGTTCTATCCTGACGGTACATCGTGTAACCAGCCAGTTGTATGTTGATATTGTCGTCGTTCAGCCACGACTCTATGAAGCATAAGATGTTACAGTTTTTAATGTCATGTTGGTTGTTTAATCTTCCCAATAACTCGCTCATTTTATTGTCCAAAGATTGCATGTTTGCTAGCAGAATTGAGGGGAGTGGGGGTTTATTCGATTGCCTTTGACTCCTCAGAAGGCAGCCCGCCCTCCGGCCTCTCTTTCTCCACCTCCTCTTCACTCCTCTTCACTGGGGTTGGGGCCTGTTCCCGAGGAATATCCTCTGCCTCGGGCTCGTCAGAGTCGTGAAAGAAGAAAAAGGATTCTGCTAGTCTGTGGTGAGTAATCGCAGTCCTGATGTCTAGAAGTTATTTTTGGTCATAAGAGACGATAGAGGCAACATTATGTACAAAAATTGTTTTAAAAATACGATACAAACAACAATCGGTTGGGGGAACGTAAAACATCTGCCTTCTGCTCTGACGCCATCTTACACTTACACCTGTCAGTAACGGGTGTGGCTGAAATAGCCAAATTGCCTAATTTGAAGGTGTGTCCACATACATTTGTATGTATAATGTATATGCAGGTTTGGTAATGTAGTAATCTATGGGGTCTATTTCTCTCATGATTTATTCTTCTCTGATGGTTTACCAGCACATACCATCAGACATTAGCCTTCAGCTCAAGTAGACTATTCGTAGGTCTAGGTTTTGATTATCAGGCCACTCTCACTGTGCACACTGTGCATGCTGCAGATGCATCAGCTCATGCTGAGCAATTTCAGTAGGGCATTAGACTACTTAGATAAGGTGGGTACGTAGCTAACGTTTGCGGTTTTGGGGGTTTGTTAGTAATTCTGTATGGTTTATGCTATGTGATGGCATGTCATGGCTGAGCTGTGCCGCGCCGCAGTCTACTGTATGGTCTTCTCTCTGTAAAATGTATTCTGTTATAGAACCACGTACACTTTTTTGCATTCCAATTTCAGTTGGGCAAATGCACCTTATTGGTCCTGAGCTGTCCGGAATGCCGTACCAGCACTATAAATTTTGGGGAATTGCGTATGAGCTCCTCTATAAAAACAAAGTAGCATATTGCTGGCACAGATTCACACACTGAGGCAAAAAAGGTTGATCAAAGCGGAATGAAGGTGGGATCTTCATTGAATAGCAATTGAGAGGGCATTCATTTCCTGATTCTGCATTGTCAAAGTTTATTTGCTGCTAGTCTGTGAATCTGTGCGTGACAGTAAACTGTTTTGAGATTGCGCAGATTGAAAATGCGCCAGCCTGAATGGCATGATGAGCTGTTCCAAATTGTCAAATTAGGGTTTGTACGGTAATGAGTAGTCATGGAAAGTAGTTTCATGGAGCACACGTTTAAATATGATCAATCAATTTAAAAAAAATACATCTGCCATTATCGGAATGACCCAGTGCATGTATGTGGTGCTGCATGTGTGCCAGTGAGCCGTTGCCTGAGGAGAGAGAACATTTCAGCAGAAAGTATAACATGACAGACTAACTAGATCTACAATTCAAAACATAACTTGTAGCAGATCTTGCTACTTAACTATAGCTAACTAAGCATATATTTCTTTGTCGCCTTTTCAACTGCACTGTAGAGCCTAAATAAATCCCAGCACAGTTGGAAAGCTGGGATTCCACTCTATTAAACAGTAGCCATATAATTGCGACAGAATGTAAAAAATATTCTAATAGCTTAATTGACAAATAACTTGCTGTGCATAGATCACCGCTGAAACGTGAATATTTGAGCCTTATATATAAACATGTCCAGTTAGATACCTTACTTTGAAGTAGCCTACCGTATCCATTTGATCCCTGATTTATTGAATGAGGGAATCATTTTATAAAGACAAAAGTATTTGGTTGTAATGTTTTATATCAAGGGTGGCAACCATACTCCAGGAAATCTACTGGGTGTGCAGGCTTTTGTTCCAGCCCTGATCTAACCACATTGTAGCCTTAACATCAGCTGCTCAACAGGACCTTGATAAGCAAACTTGGATGTTTCAGGGCTCAAATCAAATGTATTTGTCACATACACATGGTTAGCAGATGTTAATGCGAGTGTAGCGAAATGCTTGTGCTTCTAGTTCCGACAATGCAGTAATAAGCCACGCCTGCACATCCAGAATCTCTCCAGATGGAGGCTTGACCACATGTGAGTAACAGCGCAGTTCTATGTGGGGGGCTAAGTGCCTTGATCAAGTGCCCATCGGCAGGAGGTGGTAGGTCTACATGGGATGAGACACAGCAGCTTTCCAGTGTCAATAATGCTTACTTTTTTATGTAGGCTATAATAATAGTCATGAAAATGTGGTTAAAAGCCATGGAGAAGTCATGGAAATGTGCATAAACCTATAGTATGATGTCATTTGTGAATTTCAGTGAAAATAGTCTAATGGAGCGACTTGGAAAAAGACAGATCCTGCACTTATTCGATACCAAGTCAAGCACTGCTTATCATGCTCCAAAAGCAGGGATTCAGTTCATACTGAGCGTCAGAAGCCTGATGCTGGTCTGCTCAAGAATCCTGTCTGCCCACATTACGCTTTTCCAGAAGCGGTCTGTATGATGACTTTTGGGGTTCTTCAGTCTGAATACACCAAATGTAACTTCCCTTAATTTTTGCATTATGTTATGTTTGCATTATGGACTCTGTGGAACATTGTTGTCATCACCAGAACTAACACTGCTTTGTCCACTCTGTCCTGTTATGCTGCCTGTATGCTGAGTTCAACATTGATGCTGGCAACCAATTATACGATACTGGACCTCATCACGGCTCTTCCCATCATCAGCACTGAGGGCTAGCGCTGAGCTACTTTTCCCAATTCTGCATCGGTGCTGAGGGCTAGCGCTGAGCTACTTTGCCCAATTCTGCATCGGCGCTGAGGGCTAGCGCTGAGCTACTTTGCTCAATTCTGCATCGGCGCTGAGGGCTAGCGCTGAGCTACTTTGCCCAATTCTGCATCAGCGCTGAGGGCTAGCGCTGAGCTACTTTGCCCAATTCTGCATCGGCGCTGAGGGCTAGCGCTGAGCTACTTTGCCCAATTCCGCATCGGCGCTGAGGGCTAGCGCTGAGCTACTTTGCCCAATTCTGCATCGGCGCTGAGGGCTAGCGCTGAGCTACTTTGCCCAATTCCGCATCGGCGCTGAGGGCTAGCGCTGAGCTACTTTGCCCAATTCTGCATCGGCGCTGAGGCCTAGCGCTGAGCTACTTTGCCCAATTCTGCATCGGCGCTGTGGGCTAGCGCTGAGCTACTTTGCCCAATTCTGCATCGGCGCTGCTACAGCTTCTCAATTGATCCTGTCTTCACTCTGATGCTCTGCTGCTACGACGTTACAATTTATTCATTCTGAGATTGTGAAACTTACCCGAGTTCTTGCAGTACTGCTATATGATCATGATTCTGTCAACTCGTGGTCCATTAGCTATTTTGCATAGGTAGAATATCCTCATACACCAAGATGACAGCTCTTTCTGCCTCATGGGCTTCAAAAGGGCAATCTTCAGGCAATGACAAAGGTTACCTATCACCCTCACTCTATGCAAAAGATGTTCTCATGTTAAGGGAAGGGTGTTTTGGATCACACAATGATTTTATTAGTGGCTTTCTACTAGTTTTTTACAGTTGGGGAATACACTTCATATTCATTTGTCTTTAATCATTGCATGATCTCACAATTTTCAAATTTAATGAGGGACACTCACATGTTCACCGTGCTGGTAATGCATTCCCAAACTAACAGGAAGGGTAAAGGTATGCCAGGTATCACTGCTTTCTGTCCTCTCTTCCATATTACGATACCTGCAAGGGCGACCACTGGCTATGCCGGGCAATCCATTATTCATCACCGATGATGGCAAACCAATGAGGAGATAGTGTTTTGTGTCACTGCTCCATCTCCGCTGCGGGCGATCTCCTGAGCTATACACAGCTATTCACTTAGCATCAGCGCTACTTCAAAAGCCAAATTCACTTGAGCATTTTGATAACTAAAATACAGATTGGAGTATTTTCATTGTCTTTTCTCCACAGCAATAGCCATTTGTTTTCCTAACAATTTTCCCACAATTGTATTTTTAAATATTGCAAAATGCCGGGCTGGGTCTCTCTGTCAACATATGTGAAAATGTTAAGTTTTTATGTTTTGTAATAAAAAGATAGAGGAAGATCTACGTTTCCAATGACATCAACCAATTAGTAGGCAGTGCCTCCTCATAATTGGTTAAAATCACATGATGCACACTGATGATGTCATTGGAAACACTTATCTTCCTCTCATCTTTTTTCCCCACAAAACATAGAAACGTGCCATTTTCACATATGTTGATGTTGGGGTGGTTCTGCAGATTGTAAACAGTTTTTTAAGAGCCTGCCCAAGGGGCAGATAACCTTATCAGGAGACGAACCAAGCATACACACACATACTGTGCGCACATTCATTCACATGCGCACCCATTCAAAAAGCAGGGACAAAAATAAGCACACTCACACGTAAACACTTATGCACACACTCCCCTGCCCCACCACACCTTAGCCTCCCTTTAGCTGGCCCCAACTCAACAGTGGTAGACATAAAAATCGAATTGAAAATCGTCAAACAGGCGAAAACTTGCCAAGAAAGGAGGAGGGAAAAGGAAAAGGTCGAGCTGAGTCCCACCATTAAAATCATTATGAAACTCACAAGGTCTGTGACACTGCAATTGACCTGATGCGGTTGTGATGACAGAACTGCAGCGAGGCATTACTAGGATGTAATTACTTTGTTTCTTCTTATATAGATTTCTGATTATACTTGTTACGATCTACTAGGTGTGGTGGGTGGAATCAGGCGCAGAGAGCAGGGTTCAGTCGTTTTCCTCAGATTTATTCCCCAGCGCAACAAAAACAGTCACGCCAACACACAGGGCGTAAATACGTTGCTAGTCCAAAACAACAACAGGACTAAACAGTCCGGAGAATAAATACAATAATAAATCACACCAACAAAACACAGAGTAACAAAAACAAGCCCGCACAAATACCCAGCGGGCCTAGTGCCCTTAAATACCCTACAAACAAATCCTAATACAAAACAGGTGTACCCAATTAACCAATAACCCAAAACAAACGGAAAGGGAATCGATGGCAGCTAATAGGCCGGCGACGACGACCGCCGAGCACCGCCCGAACAGGAAGAGGCACCAACCTCGTCGAGGTTCGTGACAGTACCCCCCCCCTGACGCGCGGCTCCCGCAGCGCGCCGACCCCGGCCTCGAGGACGACCCGGAGGACGAGGCGCAGGGCGATCCGGGTGGAGGCGATGGAAATCCCTCAAGAGGGAAGGATCTAAAATGTCCCTCCCCGGTACCCAGCACCTCTCCTCCGGACCGTACCCCTCCCAGTCCACGAGGTACTGCAGGCCCCTCACCCGGCGTCTCGAGTCCAGAATAGCTCGTACTGTGTACGCCGGGGACCCCTCGATGTCCAGAGGGGGTGGAGGGACCTCCGGTACCTCACTGTCTTGTAGGGGACCAGCTACCACCGGCCTGAGGAGAGACACATGAAACGAGGGGTTAATACGATAATAAGAGGGAAGTTGCAATCTATAACACACCTCGTTTATCCTCCTCAGGACTTTAAATGGCCCCACACACTGCGGCCCCAGCTTCCGGCAGGGCAGGCGGAGGGACAGGTTTCGGGTCGAGAGCCAGACCCTGTCCCCTGGTGCGAACACCGGGGCCTCACTGCGGTGGCGGTCAGCGTCTCTCTTCTGCCGTTCACTGGCCTGCCTGAGAGAATCCTGGACTGCCCGCCAGGTCTCTCTAGAGCGCTGTACCCACTCCTCCACCGCAGGAGCCTCGGTCTGACTCTGATGCCACGGAGCCAGGACCGGCTGGTAACCCAGTACACATTCGAATGGCGACATATTCGTGGACGAATGCCGAAGAGAATTCTGGGCTAACTCTGCCCATGGGACGTACCTTGCCCATTCTCCTGGCCGGTCCTGGCAATACGACCTCAGAAACCTGCCCACTTCCTGGTTTACTCTCTCCACCTGCCCATTACTTTCGGGGTGATAACCAGAGGTAAGGCTGACCGAGATCCCCAGACGCTCCATAAACGCCTTCCAAACCCGAGATGTGAACTGGGGACCCCGATCGGAGACGATATCCTCTGGGACCCCATAGTGCCGGAAGACGTGGGTAAAAAGAGCCTCTGCAGTCTGTAGGGCCGTAGGGAGACCAGGCAATGGAAGGAGACGGCAGGACTTAGAGAACCGATCCACAACGACCAGAACGGTAGTGTTCCCCTGAGAAGGGGGGAGATCAGTAAGGAAATCTACCGAGAGATGGGACCATGGCCGTTGTGGAATCGGGAGGGGCTGTAACTTCCCTCTAGGAAGGTGCCTAGGAGCCTTACTCTGGGCGCATACCGAACAGGAAGAGACATAGAGCCTCACATCCCTAGCTAAGGTGGGCCACCAGTATTTCCCTCTAAGACCCCGCACTGTCCTATCGATCCCCGGATGACCCGCAGACGGTAGTGTGTGAGCCCACCGAATCAACTTATCACGAACACCAAGCGGTACGTAACTTCTGCCAGTCGGACACTGTGCAGGCGCAGGTTCAACCCTCAACGCCCGCTCGATGTCCGCGTCCACCTCCCATACCACTGGGGCCACCAGCCGAGAAGCAGGAAGGATGGGAGTGGGTTCGATAGACCGGTCCTCAGTGTCATAGAGACGGGACAGCGCGTCGGCCTTAGTGTTGAGGGAACCTGGTCTGTAAGAGATCGTAAATCTAAAACGTGTAAAGAACATGGCCCACCTAGCCTGGCGCGGATTCAGTCTCCTCGCTGCACGAATATACTCCAGATTACGGTGATCAGTCCAGATGAGAAAAGGGTGTTTAGCCCCCTCTAGCCAGTGTCTCCACACCTTCAGGGCCTTTACCATAGCTAGTAACTCCCGGTCCCCCACATCATAGTTCCGCTCTGCCGGACCCAGCTTCTTAGAAAAGAAAGCGCAGGGACGGAGCTTCGGTGGCGTACCCGAGCGCTGAGACAGCACGGCTCCAACCCCAGCCTCGGACGCATCCACCTCCACTATGAATGCTAACGAAGGGTCCGGATGCGCCAACACGGGAGCCCCAGTGAACAGTGCCTTCAACTGGTTGAAGGCTCCATCAGCCTCTGCTGACCACCGCAAACGCACCGGCCCTCCCTTCAGCAGTGAGGTAATGGGCGCCGCTACTTGGCCAAAACCCCGGATAAACCTCCGGTAGTAATTGGCAAACCCTAAAAACCGCTGCACCTCCTTTACCGTGGTCGGAGTCGGCCAATTACGCACGGCATTAACGCGGTCACACTCCATCATCATCCCCGAGCTGGAAATGCGATAACCCAGGAAGGAAACGGCTGGTTTGGAAAACACACATTTCTCAGCCTTGACGTATAGGTCATGCTCCAGCAGTCGCCCAAGAACCTTGCGCACCAGGGAAACATGCGCGGCGCGTGTGGCAGAATAAATCAAGATGTCATCAATATAGACTACCACACCCTGCCCGTGCAAGTCCCTGAGAATCTCATCTACAAAGGATTGAAAGACGGCTGGAGCATTTTTCAACCCATACGGCATGACGAGGTACTCATAGTGGCCTGATGTGGTACTAAACGCTGTTTTCCACTCGTCTCCTCCCCGAATACGCACCAGATTATACGCGCTCCTGAGGTCCAGTTTTGTGAAGAAACGCGCTCCGTGGAATGATTCCACCGCCGTAGCGATGAGAGGTAGCGGATAACTAAAACCCACTGTGATCGAATTGAGACCTCGATAATCAATGCACGGACGCAGACCTCCCTCCTTTTTCCTCACAAAAAAGAAACTCGAGGAGACGGGTGACATGGAGGGCCGAATGTACCCCTGTCTCAGAGCTTCCGTGACATATGTTTCCATAGCCAGCGTCTCCTCCTGTGACAGTGGGTACACATGACTCCGGGGAAGTGCAGCGTTCTCCAGGAGGTTTATCACGCAATCCCACCGTCGATGGGGTGGTAATTTGGTCGCTTTCCTCTTACTAAAAGCGATAGCCAAATCGGCATATTCTGGGGGAATGCGCACGGTGGAAACCTGGTCTGGACTCTCCACCGTCGTGGCACCGATGGAAACTCCTAAACACCTCTCTGAACACTCGTCTGACCACCCCTTAAGAGCCCCCTGTTTCCAGGAAATAAGGGGATTGTGAATAGCCAGCCAGGGAACCCCCAACACCACCGGAAACCCAGGTGAATCAATAAGGTAGAAACTGATCCTCTCCCTATGATTCCCCTGCGTTACCATGTCCAGCGGAATCGTGGCCTCCCTGACCAGCCCTGACCCTAGCGGTCGGCTATCTAAGGAGTGCACGGGGACAGGTGGGTCTATCTGCACTAACGGAATACCCAATTTACGGGCGAGTCCACGATCCATAAAGCTCACAGCTGCGCCTGAATCGACTAGCGCCTTATGCTGAAGAGAGGGGAAAAATGCAGGGAAAAAAATTAACAAAAACATGTGACCAACAGGGAGCTCTGGGTGAGTTTGGTGCTTACTCACCTGGGGTGGCCGAGGAGCGCTCTGCCGACCATCTCGACTCCCAGAGGGACTCCTCCAACACCGGTCCGAAGTGTGTCCTCTCCGTCCACAATAGGAGCAGGAGGAGCCCCCTCTGATCCCCCTAGATGCAGCTCCTCCCAACTCCATCGGAGTGGGAGTGGGAGAGCTGGACGGTGGAATTAACAGGACCCCTTCTGAACGCCCGCGGGCAGCTAGCAGGTTGTCCAATCGAATAGACATGTCTATTAGTTCATCCAGGGAGAGAGTTGTGTCCCTGCAAGCCAGCTCCCGGCGGACGTCCTCCCGGAGACTACACCGGTAATGGTCCATCAGGGCCCTGTCATTCCACCCAGCACCAGCAGCTAGGGTCCTAAACTCCAACGCGAAGTCCTGCGCGCTCCTCGTCTCCTGTCTGAGGTGGAACAGTCGCTCACCCGCCGCTTTACCCTCTGGTGGATGATCGAACACTGCTCGGAAACGGCGAGTGAATTCCAGGTAGTTGTCCCGAGCTGAGTCTGGACTGTTCCAGACTGCGTTAGCCCAGTCCAGGGCCCTGCCCGTTAAACAGGAGACGAGGAGGCTCACACTCTCCTCACCCGAGGGAGCCGGACGCACGGTAGCCAGGTAGAGCTCCAACTGGAGCAAAAATCCCTGGCACCCAGCAGCCGCTCCATCGTACTCCCTCGGGGGGGAGAGACGTAGTGCGCCGGACCCAGAGGACGATGTAGGTGGAGTAGGTGGTGTCGGGAGTGGGGGAGCTGGGGTAGATGTCGGGAGACCACTCCGCTCCCATCGTTCCATCCTCTCCATCATCTGGTCCATCGCGGTACCAATCCGATGGAGGACAGCTGTATGATGATGAACGCGCTCCTCCATAGTGGGGAGAGGAGTGGTCGCTGCTCCTGCTGACTCCATTTCAGGTGGTGCGGGCTTCTGTTACGATCTACTAGGTGTGGTGGGTGGAATCAGGCGCAGAGAGCAGGGTTCAGTCGTTTTCCTCAGATTTATTCCCCAGCGCAACAAAAACAGTCACGCCAACACACAGGGCGTAAATACGTTGCTAGTCCAAAACAACAACAGGACTAAACAGTCCGGAGAATAAATACAATAATAAATCACACCAACAAAACACAGAGTAACAAAAACAAGCCCGCACAAATACCCAGCGGGCCTAGTGCCCTTAAATACCCTACAAACAAATCCTAATACAAAACAGGTGTACCCAATTAACCAATAACCCAAAACAAACGGAAAGGGAATCGATGGCAGCTAATAGGCCGGCGGCGACGACCGCCGAGCACCGCCCGAACAGGAAGAGGCACCAACCTCGTCGAGGTTCGTGACAATACTGGATATTAGCTGGACTCTGAGCACTACCAACGGCACAGGCACAAGAGGTTGGTGGCACCTTAATTGGGGAGGACGGCCCGTGGTAATGGCTAGAGTGGAATGGTATCAAATAGACCAAACACGTTTTCCATGTGTTTAATGTCATTCCATTTACTCCGTTCCAGACATTATTTTGAACCTTCCTCCCCTCAGCAACCTCCACTGGGTGCAGGCTAATGTTGATAACATGTCATGGTAGTGTAAGTCATTAATCCAAATTCAGATAACTTTAGCCTTATTCTCTGCTTATTGATATGGTGGTTTTAGACATTCCACTCCTTATCTAGCTAACTTACCAACTAACAAGAAGAACGAAGCCACGGTAGGTCAAGTTGAACTAGACAGACCTGGTTATCTGGTTCAATGCCCTCAAAGTACAAGCTAACTGAGGCTTAGGAGGGCTGTGCAAAACAACAAAAGCGCGCTAGCTAACTACGGGAAACTCCTACCCCATGATTCCCCATGGTATCCCGTATGATAGTCCTAGAGTGCAATGAATGGGAAGCATTTAAATAAAAATGGCTGCTATACAACATGCTATGAGGAGAAGTTCCCAGATCTGGGATCAGCTAACCCTCCATCAAACCTAACCCTAAAGTGGAACTGACAGCGTTTTTAATTTATTTGTTTGTTTTTAATTTATTTTTATTAACCCGTTTCTCTTTGCTTATTTCAGCTGTTCTTGCCATAATATTGACTTGGTCTTTTACCAAATAGGGCTATCTTCTGTATACCACCCCTACCTTGTCACAACACAACTGATTGGCTCAAATGCATTAAGGAGGAAAGAAATTCCACAAATTCACTTTTACAAGGCACACATGTTAATTGAAATGCATTCCAGGGGACTACCTCATGAAGCTGGCTGAGAAAATGCCATGAGTGTGCAAAGCTGTCATCTAGGCAAAGGGAGGCAACTTTGAAGAATCTCAAAAATAAAATATATTTTAAATTTATTTAACACCGATTTCTGAAAATATGTCAATATCACGGGAGGCCTCTTACATTTGGGTACTTCACAGTCCTATTGACCAACCATGAAAAGGTAGTCACTCTCCCTCAGTTATGCACATCAACAACAACAAGATCAACAACTAATGCTAGCCAGAGCGAGATAAGCTAAAATCTAACGAGGGAACACTAGATAAACCCTCTCAAACATTTTCAGCTAGTTGGCCATCAAAAATGCACTGATAAATGATGTGGAATAGTCGCCTGCTTGTCTTTCTGAAGATTGCCTGCCAATGCATGCTTGTCCCAAGCTACCTGCCTGCCAAATACATTTGATTGACAACTAAGAGATATGCTAACTGTGGATAAGTCAGTCCAAATGACCAAATGGCACTGTGGCCACTGAATAACAATATGAGGGGAAAAGGTCGATCACTCACCAACTCCAATGACATGACATCTTTCCAGCAGCTAGCTAGCTAATGTTAGGCTCTGTGTTTTTAATTTGCTAAATAAATTGCAAGCTCCATAAATAGATGCGCTAGCCAAGGGGTGTCAAACTCAATCAGCGCACGAGCTGTGAAAAAAACAGCCTATTTGATTTTTTAAAGAAAAAGTGCTAAAACAGGCCAACCTAAACAGGCCATTGTTTCAATTGAAAAAATATGGCCCTTTATAACGTCCAAATATCTACATAAGATGCTGTATATAGCATTTTTACATGTTAAAACAAAAGAAGCCTTTGCTTCTATGCTTGCACATGTGCATAATATGATACGACCCTAATCAAAAAGTATTTAATAACTCCAAATAACAAAACACTTAGCTACTGGTTTTCACTGCATGAATCAGCGTTGCTGTTTGGTGCACTCAAAATGTCTTGTAGTTGAGTCGCTGGCTACTGCTACATGTTTCTTCTTTGCATGGTGTTTTGTTGCAGGTTTAGTTTGTTGGTTTTTCCTTGTCAAGCTTTAAAAACAGAAGACAGACTGCAACATTTTAGTCTGTACAATTTCCCTCCGCTGCACGCTATAAACGGGACAAATGAAAGCAGCGCAACTTAAGTTGACTTCACCTATGAGAGCGCATTTCATAAAGTAGAGGACTCAACTGTTGACTCGCTTGTGTGTCCTATTCGGCCTGCGGGCCTTGTGTTTGACACATAGGCTAGCCTATTAGCCATGTTATGACTGACTTGTGATCATTGCCCTTGCTAGTTTGATTGCATTGGCATTCCCAGCCTTAGTTACAGTCGTTCCGTTCAAAATATTGAGTCATTGAAACTGAAACAGTGCATCCCGAATGGGTGGAGACAGAAAGTAAGGTACCAGGCCATCTGTGATTTATAACCTATTGTTTGGACTACCAAGAAATGTATTGGTGAATTATATTAATCATGCACTGAACTGCATCCATCTATTCTCCCAACAATGTCTTACTGTACATCTTGGAGGTTTTTGTCAAATATAACCACATTTTTTAAGCATAAAGTAGGAATTTCATATTTTGACTAATATTATGATTGTCTGGTTGTTTCATACCTGCAAAGTAGTTAAAACACTCAGTTCCACTTGAGCCATTAGGGGGGAATCACAGAACTGAATTTAGATCTCCATGAGATGAACAATTCAGCCAGGAGTAACCTACCGGGGTGATGCATCAATGGTGTATGCAGCTAGTTGCCCCCACATTGTAAAGCACATTGAGACCTGGGGAAAAACGCTACAAGGGCCAAATGCAATCCATTATGGTCAGTGAGAACCTGAGCAAGCCATGTCCTTGTGACAAATCATCACCACTTACACTGGAAACACATACTCGGACAAAGGGACACACAGAACGCGTGCTGCACACGCACATTCCCGTACACACCTTTACAACAAAAAACTGCAGTGTGCACAGAATCATGCACCTTGAAACATTGTGTATAGGCTACTGCATGAATACAATCCTTCTGTTCAACTTGTAATTCTAACTCTGCAAGGTTACCACAGTGCCTCTATGAATTAGCTCTTTCAAAACTGACAATAGTCATTCAATTATTTGACCATGAACTATGGGTCAGACCATAAGGACTAGGTAGATATTCTTCTTATTGGACTCTTTATGTACAAATAAAGGCTATACTGTCTGTGTCTGGTAAATAATGCCAGAATCCCGCCAGTTGGGGAGACAATGATGCAAGCCTTGCTAACGATGATATCACCCCGTACAAAAGCAGATTGCAGTACCTCCAGGTACCCGACTGGTCTTTTATCCAGCTAGGCTTTGAACCCTGAGCCTCTCTGAGAAACACAGGAGGCTCCAATCTCATTAGTTCTAATCCTCTAGCCTTTGATATACTATTACAACCAGCTCTGATTAATTACTTTCAAAGACAGAATTTGACATAGCATTTAGATCTTGGGAATTAGATTTTATGATTATAATCGACCCTTTTATTTATTTTTATTGAACCTTTATTTAACCAGGTAAAACCCATTGAGGTTAAAAAGCTATTTTGCGAGGGCGACCTGGAAAGAAGGCAAAACAGGGAAATAGCAGCGTGTCCATAAAACATTACAGAAAACACAGAATACACACAAAATACAACGTGTCACAAGTTAAAGGTACAATTGAAGATTAGAAACAACTGCAGTTGTCACAAACAGTGTGGTCGATCAGAGTCTTAAAAACAGACAAGGACACTAACTCCCCTAATTTAAAACCTTCTGAAACATGTTCCAGGGGCATTACAGGAAAAATATTGTTTCCCCATCTCAGTTCTAGCCTTAGGAACAGACAAGGACAGCAGCAACTGTGAACAAAGACTATATTGAGTGACTGATCTGTTCAGTAAGGAACAGAGATACAAAGGGAGTTGTCCCATCAATGCTTTGTACACAAAAGTGTACCTGTGCTTTAGCCTCCTGATGGAGAGACAGGTCCATTGCACCACAGCATACAGATCAGTGATGGGTCAGTGATCTAGCGTTGGTAATACATCTTAAAGCACCATGATACACTGTGTCTAGAGTTTAAGGTACTTGCTGAGGCCTGCATATAGACAATATCACCATAATCCAGCACTGAACAAGATATTATCTGACTAACATTGAAAAGCAAGATTTGTTCCTGAAATAGAAACCCAATTTCAACAATTTCAACAGTTTCTTGGTCAAGTTATCAACGTGCTGTTTAAATTTCAACTTTTCATCTAACCAAATCCCAAGATACTTATAGGAGCTGACCCTATCAATTTGCTTGTTTTGACTTCCTAGGCGAGATATACACTGGTTGGTATTATTAACTGGGACAATGGGAGAATAGGATTGAAAATGTTGCTACAGTCTGACACAATATCAAAAAGGAAACTTCCATGCAGTGGTTTATGTCTATATGTCACCTATTTGTACGATCGCATATTCAGTTGGGGGAGTTACAATCTCTGCAGAAATCTGGTACTCTGTTTGAAGTCAACACTGTACCTGCTTTGTTGAGCAAATACATATTTGGTACACATTAACTGTCAACAGGCCTATACAGATGCAATATTACAACAGCAAAAAACCTTACAGCTATGCACATAGCGGTAGAACAGTCCCAGAGGAACCAATGACAACCAAGACTTAGACTTAGGGTCAAAGTTAGGATCAAGCTCCAAAGCCATTAATACATAACCTCAGATAAATACCCTGGGTTTATTCCTTATATTTCTGCTACATTGCCTCAGAAGAACTCATTGCACACTCGATCTCTCTTTAAAAAATGACTGTAAAAATTGAAAGAGGCGGAGAAAAACTCTCATAAAGAAGGGGTGTGAATAATTCAAGGTGGAGTGTCCCCTGTTGAGGATACTACCCAGAAAACCTCTGTAGTAGAAGCTGTGAATCAACTATCCAGAGGCGGTATGGAGATATCAATACTGTATGTCAGTGTAGAGAGCCCATTCACCATTCACTTCATAAGGAATAAGATGTCAATAGAAGTCCTATGAAATGCTCATATTGAACCCTGGTAGTGGTAAGTAACGATGTTCTCTGAAGCTCTCTTCTTGAGATACTACTGGGCAATGTAAAAAGCCTAGTTCACCCAATGAAAACAATCAAGTCATGTTTTGTTTAGGTTGTTCCATTTACAGCCTATCTATTCCTTTATAAATTCGTTTTTTTTAGCACAACCAACAGGTAGTTGACCCACTCCAGTCAACAGTAGTCCACTCATTATGCTATCTTTTTAAGAGAAGTAATGGTATCTAACACTTTCTATGTACTGTTCACACAGGTTAAATGTATTATGTATTAGCTATGCGTTTAAAACCCAACTGTATTAAATGCATGTTTATTTCCTTTTTGTACTTTAAAGCTCTACAGAAAACAGAATTCCAGCAATTGTCCTCTTATGAATGCTCATAGTGAGTCTTGAAATCGCTACACCAAAAATGGTTCTTCAGCTGTCCCCCAAATGTAGATCAATTCCACAGAATCAAAAAGAGTTCTACCTGGAACCAAAGGTAGTAGTTCTATGGGGACAGCCGCAGAACCCTTTTGGAGGGGTTTTTTCTAGGAGTTTAACCTGGAAATCCAGACACAATCTCTTGAAACAAACATGAAACAGAGCTGAATTCAATCTGGATGTCCAAGCTGTTAAAATCATGAAAAATCATGAAAAAGGTGCTCTGTTACTGTGTTCCTCTCTGTGTGAATGGCTCACGTGGGAGCAACATTGAGCTGGTGTCATAATCAGACCCCGGAAGACAGGATCATCCTTTTGAAGTCCACAACCTGTGTTTTATGTCCAGGGCCTGCCTCACTTCACAGGCAGCAAGTGGAGAAATTAAACGACAGAACACAAAAGGAAAGAGAGCGGGAGGAAGAATTTTCCTCCTCTGACAAAGTTATAGAGGTCCCACAGGCTCAGGCAGAGAGAGAGGGGGGGGGGGGGGGGGGGGGGGGGGGGGGGAGAGAGGCAGACTCCGTAGCGGTTTTATCACCACCCCCTCCAACGTTTGCTTGCCTGGTAGATGAAAGCTGTGATCCTTCCCTTCAAAACGGGCGATACAGGAGTGGAGTCCATCTCTCCTCTTCTTTCGGTCTCTTCCTCTTTAATGTCTCTCTTTGTGTCCCTATTTTTTGTGTCTTTGTCTGTCTCCTTATCTATCGATCTGTTTCTCTCCGTTTCTCTTTCTCAGCCCCTTTCACTGGGCCAAATTCAGACTGGATGCAGGATTCAGGAAAAAGTTTGACTTACAGTGCCTTCAGAATGTGTTCACACCACTTGACTTTTCAACATTTTGTTGTGTTACATCCTGAATTTAAAATGTATCAAATTGAGATTTTGTGTCACTGTCCTACACACAATACTCCATAATGTCAAAGTGGAATTATGTTTTTAGAAATATTTACAAATGAATTAAAAATAAAAAGCTGAAATGTCTTGTGTCAATAAGAATCAAATTATTTTGTTATGGCAAGCCTTAATAAGTTCAGGAGAAAAAAATTGCTTAAGAACTCACATAATAAGTTGCATGGACTTACTTACTCTGTGTTCAATAAAGGTGTTTAACATGATTTTTGAATGAATTCCTCATCGCTGTACCCCCCCCCCACATACAATTATCTGTAAGGTCTTTCAGTTGAGCAGTGAATTTGAAAAACAGATGAATCTACGAAGACCAAGGAGGTTTTCCAATGCCTCGCAAAGAAGGGCACCTATTTGTAAAATGTTTTAATAAAAGTAAGCTGACATTGAATATCCCATTGAGCATGGTGAAGTTATTAATTATACTTTGGATGGTGTATCAATACACCCAGTCACTACAAAGATACAGGTGTCCTTCCTAACTCAGTTGCCGGAGAGGAAGGAAACGGCTCAGGGATTTCACCATGAGGCCAATTGTTTGCAACAAGGCATTAAAGTAATACTGAAATGTGGCAAAGCAATTCACTTTTTGTCCTGAATATAAAGTGTTATGGTTGTGGTAAATCCGATACAACACATCACTGAGTACCACCATCTATATTTTCAAACATAGTTGCGGCTGCATCATGTTAGGGGAATACTTGCAATCATTAAGGACTGGGGAGTGTTTCAGGATAAAAAAGCAACAGGATGGGGCTAAGCACAGCAAAATCCTAGAGGAAAACCTGGATCAGTCTGCTTTCTAACAGAAACTGGGAGACAAATTCACCTCTCAGCAGGACAATAACCTAAAACACAAGGCCAAATATACACTAGAGCTGCTTACCAAGAAGACATTGAATGTTCCTGAGTGGCTGAGTTACAGTTTTGACTTAAATCTGCTTGGAGATCTATGGCAAGACATTAAAATGGCTGTCTGGCAATTATCTGCAATCAACTTGACAGAGCTTGAAGAATTGTTTAAAGAATAATATGCAAAACTTGCACAATCCAGGTGTGAAAAGCTCTTAGAGACTTACCTAGAAAGACTCACAGCTGTATTGTATTGACTCAGTGGTGTGAATACTTATGTAAATGAGATATTTCTGTGTTTAATTTTCAATACATTTGCTAATGTCATTGTGGGGTATTGTGTGTAGATGAGTGAGATAAAAATATATATATATATATTTAGTCATTTTTGAATTCAGTCTGTAAATTTGGAATAAGTTAAGAGTACAGTATGAATACTTTCTGAAGGTATATATGTATGTGTGGTTATGATTTGTCTCCGTCTCTCTCTTTCCTCCTTTATCTAATTTTCCCTCTCTCTCATTCTCTCTCTGTTTTATTTCCTCTGTTGTTTCATCCTCTCTCTCCCCCTCGCTCTCTGTAGTATGATAGAAATCCTAGAAGCATCTCCAGACAAAGCCTCAACTTGTACTGCTCACCATTTAAACTGCTGTGGGGATGCAACGCCAACCAGAAGTAACACATTTGCCGGCTGTCAGCACATTGTCACCTTCAGCACAGAAAGAGCACTCATCAGGTTTCAATTATCACCTCTGTATCATCACCCCAAGGTAAATGCATTCTCCTGTAATTATTCAGATTATGCATTGACAGTTGAGGAGAATGGAAATAGAAAAATAGTTGTGAATTAAGTACATACTGTATGTAAATGACTGTTATAATAGTAACATTATATACTGTAGAGGAAGTTGATATCACGACACACACACACACACACACACACACACATACACACACACACACACACACACACACACACACACACACACACACACACACACACACACACACACACACACACACACACACACACACACACACACACACACACACACACACACACACACACACACAATATGGAATAATAATATGGAACAGACATCAAACAGGACAGAGACAGTGTCATAACCGGGTATGCAAAGACAAACGAACATTAATCCTGAAACAGGGAACAGAGCTTGGGAACAGACAGATATAGGGGAGGTAATTACAGAGGTGATTGATGCATGTGACGGGGGGAGGCAGGTGTGCGTAATGATGGTGGCAGGAGTGTATAATGCTGGGTAGCCTGGCGCCTTCTAGCGCCAGGGAGGGGGAGGGGGAGCAGGTGCAGGCGTGACAGAAATGCGTCTTCCGCATTTAACCCAACCCCTCTGAAAGGCATGCAACCACACTAAATAAAGGATAAATAAAATATAACCCATGGGGAAGTGAAAGAGGCATTTGAAGTGTCCAGAGGTTCAATCACACCAGTTTACCAAAGACGTCAGAGTAATTAGCCAGCCGGTCGACCACAAGGGGCAAATCACTGATCATTCAACAGCAGGGCGATAATAAACCAGATCCAAGTGGATGTACAGACGTCCAATCCAGAGGTGCAATGTTCATTCAATCTCCACGCATTTATGAGACAATTCATTAGTTGTTATAAAATGTTCTGCTGTAGTTTTATTGCCTGTTACTTCCCACGTAATCCTCATTATCCTGATCATTAGGATTATTATACGATCGTTCAAAAAATCCTTAGAAAGGCTTGACACCGAACACAAGCATCAGTCTCAGCATCTGTTTGATTTATGTGTTACGGTATGTGTGTAAAGTTTGGAAATCTATAGATTCCCCACCGCACATTTATTGTAGCTGTCCAGTGTGTGTGCACATGTGGTGTGCGTGTGTGTGGGTGTATGTGTGTGTGCCATGTCCTATGAGTTTAATTTACCATCATGGAACAAATTCCTCCAACACCTCTAATCATTGTACACACTTTACAGTGAAAAATGTTATGTGTTACGAAAACATGAACGTCCTCCACCTTAAATGATGAGCATGAAAGTGCATTTTAGTCTAGGATTAGGCTTTACCTGTGTCTGGGAAACCACCCCTCAACCTACACTCTTAGAAAAAAAGTTGCTATCTAGAACCTAAAAGGGTTCTTCGGCTATCCCAATAGGAGAACCCTTTGAAGAACCCTTTTTGGTTTCAGGTAGAACCCTTTTGGTTATAGGTTCCATGTAAAACGCTTTCTACAGAGGGATCTACATGGAACCCAAAACGGTTCCTCTCTGGAGACAGACGAAGAACACATTTGGAACCCTTTTAACATAAACAGCGTATAAACATTTTGATAAAGATTGTACAACATCCATGAGAAGGTGTTTGTAAATAAAACTGTGTGGCAATATGACACGCAATCTGTTGCATGACAAACACTTGGTACAAACAGTGTAAGTGCCAAGCAGAAAATGGTGTGGTTTGAAAGCAGTAGCACTTATCTGCAGTGCCAAAATGTCACCCCAAAAACGTCAAACTAATACATTTCCACCCAGTACATTTTGCCTTATTATAGTATATAATTAGTTGTGGTTGAAATGTAATTTCTTTAGTCTGGAACAGTGTGCATGTGACAAACTTTGCGGAAGTGTAACTGTGAGTGGGAATCACCAAATACACAACAACCACAGTCAGGATCACAGTTCTTTTATGTTAACGAGAAAAGTTTCTCTCTTTCTCATGCTATTCTTCACTTTCACTCACTAATTACTATTTCTTTCTCATTTCTTTGTCATTAGTTTCTTTCTCTCACTCTGTCTCTCACTCCGTCTCTCACTCCGTCTCTCAATCTTCCTCATTGTGCATCATCCTATAGGAGAGATGAATGGACGAGAGCTTTGGCGTAACTACGATGAGGACACTGCCTCTTCTTCCTGCAGTCCCCCCAGTCCAGCCCGCTGTCACACTACAAGACCCACGCTCCTCCTCTCTGCAGGGCTCAGCTCCCCCAAATAAGCATTCACCACCTCGCCTTCCTGTCTCGGCATATATCATCGACTTCAGGCTCATCATCGTTCTTTTACATCAAAGCAGAGCGGCTGTGCGAGAAGGATAGAGGGAGGAGGGAGGAATGGAGGGAGGGGAGAGAGAAATAGGCAATGCACTTAACAATCTGCGTCCATGTTCCCATAGAGCAATTAATGTGGTGCCAGAAAGACGGCCCACTCCTTTCTCCACAGAAACAAAACCAGGATAGAGCAACGCTGCATAAGTCACTGCCTGCTGCATGGGCTGTCTGGCTGGTGGGGTTGGAGAAAGAAAGAAAGAAAGTAAGAAAGAAAGAAAGAAAGAAAGAAAGAAAGAAAGAAAGAAAGAAAGAAAGAAAGAAAGAAAGAAAGAAAGAAAGAAAGAGAAAGAGGTGTATTGTGATGGAAAGTGGGGTGTGTTTTTGTGTTTGAAGTATGGAGTTAAGTGAGTGAAAAAGGTAAATGGTTGTAAATCCCAGAGCCCATGTGTGCCTGTGAGCAAGGGTTATGAGGGAGAGCTTGTCCAGATATGGGATATACATTTTAAAATAAATTATAAATATAGTTTATTTATTTATTGTCCTATCATGATGGAACGGTCCCCAGTCCTATACCCTAGACACCCATCTGAGAGACCCACACACTAAGAAGAAGAACCTTTGTTTTATGGACCTACTGTACTGTAAGTAGCCTATACACAGCCAAAACAGAAAGATGAATGTGGTCAGAGACCTACTAGAGCAGCACCGCCCCCTCAAGATTCTGGCAGGGTTGGTCCTACAAAGCCAATATTCATGGAAATTCTCAAAGCTGCTAATGTGAACCTTGATGACCTTGTACCTAGACGGTGGGGATTCCGGTGGGGTGCCCCCACCCAGATAGTGGCAGTGCTGGCAACACTACCTACATGGAGAGGGGGTCACACTCAGACAATCAGAGAGGGCAAATTATTTTGGCCCTGGTGGCACAAAATAATCAAAGATCTGACTGTACAGAGATGCTTGGTAAAATGGTCAGAACCAGAGACCAGCGTGTGTGTGTTTCAAGGGAAGGGGATGTTCTGATCTCCATCACCTAGGACTTGACAATGGTTAATGTTGCATGTCTTCTCAAACAGCGGCAAATGTATATGCATTCGCACATTAAGTCCTTTCTTGAGTGGGGCTCGGGGATGGAACAACTGTTGAACATCTGGGCTTGTGGTTGTTTGTGGGGGAAAGGGGTCGACTGTGTGTATGAGTGTGTTTGTTTGTATCCAACATTTGTTGCTATGGGATAATGCTGTTAGGGACAATATAGGATGAATCATAATAATTGTTTGGTAAAATAAATATTGCTTGACAAAAATGTCATTTTTGTAATGGCAATCCTGGTTATACGTAACAATCCTGGTTATAGGTAACACTCCTGGTTACAGGTAACAATCCTGGTTACAGGTAACACTCCTGGTTACAGGTAACAATCCTTATCATGAACTGCCTACATTATTACACATATTATTGATTAATTGTGGAAATTAAGATTTGCAAGAGTTTTCTATATGTATATTTTAATAACTATATATAATGCAAATTAAGGTGAGGGCAATGGAAATGCTTTTGGCGGTAGATCTGCTTCTGTTCTGTGGGTGGCACTGTGTGCTCTTTTCGAAGGAGGGGTACCCCATAGAAAATAAAATAGAAAAGAAAGAAAGAAAGAAAGAAAGAAAGAAAGAAAGAAAGAAAGAAAGAAAGAAAGAAAGAAAGAAAGAAAGAAAGAAAGAAAGAAAGAAAGGAGAGAGCATGCCTGGTATGGAGAGAGAGAAACTGGGGGAATGGGAAAAAAAGAGAAGGAAACAGGAGAGAGAGAATGGGGATATGAGAGAAAAGGAGGAAGACAATGAGAGAGAGAGAAAGAACAAAAATAAGAGAGAGAGGGAGAGAGAGAAGAAGAAGATATAGAGGCTAGCCACTAGGCCTAGAGCATGACATGGCTAGAGAGATAGAGAGGGAATGAGAAAAATGCTAAGGATATATACCTTATTTTTATATTAGTTATTTAACAGACACTCTAATCCAGAGAGATTTACAGGAGCAATTAGAGTTAAGGGCCTTACTCAAGGGCACAGACAGATTTTTCACCTCATCAGTTCAGGGATTCAAACCCCTAACCTTTCAGTTACTAGGCCTACACTCTTAACCACTAGGCTACCTGCCACCCTGAGATCACTAGGCAAACTGAGATGGAAAGGGCAAGAGTGAGACAGGGAGAATTGAGGAGCGAGAGAGAATAACCGAGAAAGATAGATTAGGACAGAGTGCTTTTTTTGAAGGCGTTTCCTTGGTAGCCATTTGATGAGTTTCATTCATTAGCTAGGCTTTGCGGAAAAGCCAGGGAGAAATATCACCAGTCACCAAAAAGAGCACAACACCACTTTCCCTCGCCGGTGATATTTTACCAGCAGTGACCTTCTGGAGTCACAGAGCGGATTGTTAATCACAGAGAGAAATATTCACAAACCGTTGGGTGTTTTGTCTACGCTCTCATTGCTTAACTATTCAAATTTCACTGGCTTGGTCTTTGGGTTGGTTGCTAGGAGTTGGAATGTGTTCTGAAAACAGCTCTGCCCTATTAGTGAAGATACTAGAAGTCAGGATATAAAGTGCCTAGGATTTTCTGAGAAAACATTGGTGTCATGGACATGGAATTTACAACTTTGGCTAAGCTTTTTAAGGGCCAGTGTCTCAGACCCAGATTACTGGAACAGAAAGCATTTAAGCAGTAGTAGACAATCTGGGTCCCGGAAAAAATTCCAACAAAGGTCATGGATGTATTTTTTATTTGACCTTTATTTAACCAGGTAGGCCAGTTGAGAACAAGTTCTCATTTACAACTGCAACCTGGCCAAGATAAAGCAAAGCAGTACGACCCAAACAACAACACAGAGTTACACATGGAATAAACAAACGTACAGTCAATAACACAATATAAAAGTCTATATACAGTGTGTGCAAATTAGGTAAGATTAGGGAGGTAAGGCAACAAATAGGCCATAGTGGCGAAATAATTACAATTTAGCAATTAAACACTGGAGTGATAGATGTGCAGAAGATGAATGTGCAAGTAGAGATACTGGGGTGCAAAGGAGCAAAAAAAATAATAAATAACAATATGGGGATGAGGTAGTTGGGTGGACTATTTACAGATGTGCTATGTAAAGGTGCAATGGTCTGTAAGCTGCTCTGACAGCTGATGCTTAAAGTTAGTGAGGGAGACATGCGTCTCCAAGCTTAAGTGATTTTTGAAATTAGTTCCAGTCATTGGCAGTAGAGAACTGGAAGGAAAGGCGGCCAAAGGAAGAATTGGCTTTAGGGGATGATCAGTGAAATATACCTGCTGGAGCGCGTGCTACAGGTAGGTGCTGCTACGGTGACCAGTGAGCTGAGATAAGGCGGGGCTTTACCTAGCAAAGACTTATAGATGACCTGGAGCCAGTGGGTTTGGAGACGAAAATGAAGCGAGTGAAGCGAGGGCCAGCCAACGAGAGCATACAGGTCGCAGTGGTGGTAGTATATGGGCTTTGTTGACAGAACGGATGGCACTGTGATAGACTCCATCCAATTTGCTGAGTAAAGTGTTGGAGGCTGTTTCGTAAATGACATCGCCGAAGTAAAGGATCGGTAGGATAGTTAGTTTTACGAGGGTATGTTTGGCAGCATGAGTGAAGGATGCTTTGTTGCGAAATAGGAAGCTGATTCTAGATTTAATTTTGGATTGGAGATGCTTAATGTGAGTCTGGAAGGAGAGTTTACAGTCTAGCCAGACACCTAAATATTTGTAGTTGTCCACATGTTGTAAGTCAGAACCGTCCAGAGTAGTGATGCTGGTCGGGCGGGCAGGTGCGGGCAGTGATCGGTTGAAGAGCATGCATTTAGTTTTACTTGCATTTAAGAGCAGTTGAAGGCCTCGGAAGGAGAGTTGTATGGGATCGAAGCTTGTCTGGAGGTTAGTTAACACAGTGTCCAAAGAAGGGCCAGAAGTATACAGAATGGTGTCGTCTGCGTAGAGTTGGATCAAAGAATCCCCAGCAGCAAAGCGACTGATTGATGTATACAGCAGCAAAGCGACTCATTGATGTATACAGAGAAAAGAGTTGGCCCGAGAATTGAGCCCTGTGGCACAGCCATAGAGACTGCCAGCGGTCTGGACAACAGGCCCTCCGATTTTACACACTGAACTCTATCGGAGAAATAGTTGGTGAACCAGGCGAGGCAGTCATTTGAGAAACCAAGGCTGTTGAGTCTGCCGATAAGAAGGCGATGATTGACAGAGTCGAAAGCCTTGGCCAGGTCGATGAATATGCCTGCACAGTAATGTCTTTTATTGATGGCAGTTATGATATTGTTAGGACCTTGAGCGTGACTGAGGTGCACCCATGACTAGCTCGGAAACCAGATTGCATAGCGGAGAAGGTATGGTTGGAGTCGAAATGGTCGATGATCTGTTTGTTAACTTGGCTTTCGAACTTGGCTAGGATAGACCAGGTAACAGTTTGGGTCTAGAGTCCCCCTTTGAATAGGGGGATGACCGCGGCAGGTTTCCAATCTTTGGGGATCTCAGACGATACGAAAGAGAAGTTGAACAGGCTAGTAATAGGGGTTGCAACAATTGTGGTGGATACTTTTAGAAAGAGAGGGTCCAGATTGTCTAGCCCAGCTGATTTGTACGGGTCCAGATTTTGCAGCTCTTTCAGAACATCAGCTATCTGGATTTGGGTGAAGGAGAAATGGGGAGGCTTGGGCAAGTTGCTGTGGGGGGTGCAGAGTTGTTGACCAGAGTAGGGGTAGCCAGGTGGAATGCATGGCCAGCCGTAGAAAAATGCTTATTGATATTCTCAATTATCATGGATTTATCGGTGGTGACAGTGTTTCCTAGTCTCAGTGCAGTGGCCAGCTGGGAGGAGGTGCTCTTCTTCTCCATGGACTTTACAGTGTCCCAGAACCTTTTGGAGTTTTTTTATTTTTATTTATTTAACCTTTATTTAAACAGGAAGTGCTCATTGAGATTTAAAATCTCTTTTTCATGAGCGTCCTGGCCAAGATAGGCAGCACCAAGTCATTACAAAAATCACAGACAAACAACATGAAAAACTACAAGTAATCTGGTAAAAACCATAGAATTCTCAAGAGTATAACAAAATCTAAAACAGCTAATTAAAATCATTGACAGGTCAGGGAATCAGTCTCAATATCATTCATCAGTGATTTAAAAATACCAATCGGGACAAGTTCTTCCAGTTTAAAAGTATTTTGTAAGGCGTTCCAAGACGATGGTCCAGAGTACATAAAAGCCCTCTTACCAAATTCAGTTCGGACATTTGGAACAGTTAGCAGGATAAACTCCAGTGAACGAAGAGAGTAACCACCACATTTCTGAACAATAAAATGCCCAAATAAAAAGGTAGTAAACCCCAAATGGCTTTGTAAATAAAATTATACCAGTGCCTGAGCCTATAAGTGACTAGAGAAGGCCAGCCAACCCTGGTATGCAAAGTGTAGTGGTGCGTAAGGGTTTTGCAGTTTAAAATAAATCTCAAAGTGCCATGGAAAAGGGTGTCAATTGATCTCAAAAACTGAGCGGAAGCATTCATATATAACATATCCCCATAGTCTAGTAAAGGCATAAATGTAGCTGATAATATCCTCCTTCTGGCTTCAAAAGAAAAACATGCCTTATTCCTAAAATAAATGCCTAATTTCAGCTTCAATTTTTGTTGTTGAATATGCAATTTAAAAGAGAGGCCGTCATCAATTAAAATTCCAAGATATTTCTATGAGGTTACAACCTCAATCTCCTTGCCCTGTGCTACAGGATGCACATTTCTGTTTGAAAAATCTAGCCTTTGCTTGCCTAACTGCCTGTGTATATTGGTTCCTAACTTCCCTGAAAAGTTGCATAGTGCGGGGGCTATTCGATGCTAATGCAGTATGCCACAGGATGTTTTTGTGCTGGTCAAGGGCAGTCAGATCTGGAGTGAACCATGGGCTGTATTTGTTCCTGGTTCTACATTTTTTGAATGGTGCATGCTTATTTAAGATGGTGAGGAAATCACTTTTAACCAGTTGCATCTCTAGGGGCGCTATTTCATTTTTGGATAAAAAACGTTCCCGTTTTAAGCGCGATATTTTGTCACGAAAAGATGCTCGACTATGCATATTGACAGTTGACAGTTTTGGAAAGAAAACACTCTGAAGTTTCAGAATCTGCAAAGATTTTGTCTGTAAGTGTCCCAGAACTCATTCTACAGGCGAAACCAAGATGATACGTTAAACAGGAAATGAGCAGAATTTCTGAAGCTCTGTTTTCTAATGTCTCCTTATATGGCTGTGAATGCGACAGGAATAAGCTTAGACCTTCTGCCGTTTCCCCAAGATGTCGGCAGCATTGTGACGTATTTGTAGGCATATCATTGGAAGATTGGCCATAAGAGACTACATTTTCCAGGGGTCCGCCCGGTGTCCTTTGTCTAAATTTGTGCGTAATCTTCAGGTGCGGGCATTTTCTCCTGGGATTCAGGAGAGAAAGCACACTTCCACGAACGATATATCATCGAAGAGATATGTGAAAAACACCTTGAGGATTGATTCTAAACAACGTTTGCCATGTTTTCAGTCGATATTATGGAGTTAATTTGGAAAAAAGTTCGCGTTTTGAGGACTGAATTTTCGTTTTTTTTTTTGGTAGCCAAATGTGATGTACAAAACGGAGCTATTTCTAATACACAAAGAATCTTTTTGGAAAAACTGAGCATCTGCTATCTAACTGAGAGTCTCCTCATTGAAAACATCTGAAGTTCTTCAAAGGTAAATGATTTTATTTGAAGGCTTTTATGTTTTTGTTGAAATGTTGCGTGCTGGATGCTAACGCTAATGCTAACGCTAAATGCGTTAGCTAGGCTACGCTAGCTACGCTAGCTAGCTACTTTTACACAAATTATTGTTTTCCTATGGTTGAGAAGCATATTTTGAAAATCTGAGATGACAGTGTTGTTTACAAAAGGCTAAGCTTGAGAGATGGCATATTTATTTCATTTCATTTGCGATTTTCATGAATAGTTAACGTTGTGTTATGCTAATGAGCTTGCTGATAGATTTACACAATCCTGGATACAGGGGTTTTTTCATAGCTAAACGTGACGCAGAAAACGGAGCGATTTGTCCTAAACAAATAATCTTTCAAGAAAAACTGAACATTTGCTATCCGAGAGTCTCCTCATTGAAAACATCTGAAGTTCTTCAAAGGTAAATTATTTTATTTGAATGCTTTTCTGTTTTTTTGTGTAAATGTTGCCAGCTGAATGCTAATGCTAAATGCTACGCTAAATGCTACGTTAGCCATCAATACTGTTACACAAATGCTTGTTTTGCAATGGTTGAGAAGCATATTTTGAAAATCTGAGATGACAGTGTTGTTAACAAAAGGCTAAGCTTGAGAGCTAGCATATTTATTTCATTTCATTTGCGATTTTCATGAATAGTTAACGTTGCGTTATGGTAATGAGCTTGAGTCTGTATTCACGATCCCGGATCCGGGATGGGGAGATCAGAAAGGTTAAAGAATAACCAGGCATCCTCTACTGACGGAATGAGATCAATATCCTTCCAGGATACCCGGGCCAGGTCGATAAGAAAGGCCTGCTCGCTGAAGTGTTTTAGGAAGCGTTTGACAGTGATGAGGGGTGGTTATTTGACCGTGGACCCCTTACGGATGCAGGCAATGAGGCAGTGATCGCTGAGATCCTGGTTGAAGACAGCAGAGGTGTATTTAGAGGGCAGGTTGGTCAGGATGATATCTATGAGGGTGCCCTTGTACCTGAGGGGGATCTGTAATATGCGGCAACAGTGAGAGACTTATTTCTGGAAAGGTGGATATTTAAAAGTAGAAGATCAGACTGTTTGGGCACAGACCTGGATAGCATGACAGAACTCTGCAGTCTGTCTCTGCAGTAGATTGCAACTCCACCCTCTTTGGTAGTTCTATCTTGGCGGAAAATGTTGTAGTTGGGGATGGAAATTTCAGGGTTTTTGGTGGCCTTCCTAAGCCAGGATTCAGACACGGCTAGGACATCAGGGTTGGCGGAGTGTGCTAAAGCAGTGTGATTGCTTTATGACTCTCTCTAATGTCAGTATGCCTTGTCTACTGCTGTCCTGGCTAGTTTTCAGGATAGCATGACAGAACTCTGCAGTCTGTCTCTGCAGTAGATTGCAACTCCACCACCTTTGGTAGTTCTATCTTGGCGGAAAATGTTGTAGTTGGGGATGGAAATTTCAGAATTTTTGATGGCCTTCCTAAGCCAGGATTCAGACATGGCTAGGATATCAGCGTTGGTGGAGTGTGCTAAAGCAGTGAATAAAGCAAACTTAGGGAGGAGGCTTCTGATGTTAACATGCATGAAACCAAGGCTTTTATGGTTACAGAAGTCAACAAATGATAGTGCCTGGGGAATAGGAGTGGAACTGGGGGCTACAGGGCCTGGGTTAATCTCTACATCACCAGAGGAACAGAGGACGAGTAGGATAAGGGTACGGCTAAAGGCTATAAGAACTGGTCGTCTAGTGCGATTGGGACAGAGAATAAAAGGATCAGATTTCTGGGCATGGTAGAATAGATTCAAGGCATAATGTACAGACAAGGGTATGGTAGGATGTGAGCACAGTGGAGGTACTCCACATGTGTGTGGGGTGGAACGAAAGAGCTATCTAAGGCATTTTGAGCGGGAATGAGTGCTCTACAGTGAAATAAAACAATAAAAACTAGCCAGGACAGCAGTAGACAAGGCATACTGACATTAGAGAGAGTCATAAAGCAATCACAGGTGTTGATCACGAGAGCTAAGACAACAACGGGTAAATGGTGATGAATGGGCAGAGCGGGTCAGGTGCATACAGGACCTGAGTTCGATGCTGGGGCCGACAGATAAACAAAATGAGGTACCGTGTTATTGAAACAGTCCAGGGGGCACCAGCCGATTGATCATAGGGTCAAAAGAGCAGCAATAGGTAAGTCAGGGTGCTGATTGGTAGTCACTACTGCAGTCAAGCAGGGGACACAGCGTTCAGAAAAGCTAGCGGGCCGGGGCATCGTATCGTAACAGAATAGCCTGTTGAGACCACATCGGGCGATCACGTCGGCAGTCCAGTCATGATGGATCGCCGGGGCTCCGTGTCGACAATAAAGACTCTAGGCCAATTGACAAAGGAGGTATTGTAGCCCTGGAATTAGCTGGTATATGGGCCCAGCTTGAGATTAGCTGCGCTGATCCGGAGTAATGATCCGGTGTAATGATCCAGAGCAGCAGAAAACCGGGGATATAGGTAGAAAGAAGCAGTTCGATATGCTCTGGGTTGATATTGCGCTGTGCAAGGCTGGCAGGTGTTGTCCGAGCTAAGGCTGGCTGATGCCGGGGGGAACAAAAGGCGATGACCGCTAGCCGTGGCTAACAAAGACTAGTAGCTAATTAGCTGGCTAGCTCCTGATGGAAGTTCCAGTTATGAGGAAAAAAATAGCAGATCCGTACCACATTGGGTGAGGCGGGTTGCAGGAAAGTATATTTAGTTCGTAGATAGAATGTGAGATTAAGATATATATGAAAAAGACTGGCTATTTACAAGGGATAAGACACGGGATAAGACAAAAACAGATATACCCAACCTACTGCGTTGCCATCTTGGATTTCAACATGAAAACCACTTACGTATGGTCTTGCTAGTACTGTATTATTCAAACCATTGCAATGGTTAAAAAATAAACTAAAAGCGTAGAAAAATGGCACCAAACATCAGTTTTCCACAGCTCTCAGAGTGGAGATTAATTTGAGTTATTTTCATTTAATGATGTTTAAAGCGGTACCTGCCGCAAAGCCTCCTTGTGAGCCAAAAATCCCTGTCTAATTACAAGTCGCCTGTCACTGTCACCTACCTGTGTGACGCTGTGATTTACTTTCAAGCAAAAGCCAGTGCTCTGCACTCAACAAGTCCTCTTACATGAAGCAGGACTATCATAACATGTTATGTATTAATGGAAGTTGGTAAAAGTAACCACAGATTTAAGATTACACAACCTATAAATGCTATGTAAATACTGTACACTGCAAAGGTGGCTGATGGCACCTTAATTGGGGGGACGGGTTCATTGTAATGGCTGTAACGGGATGTGTTTCCATGTGTTTGATACCACTCCATTCACTCTATTCCAGACATTATTATGAGCCGTTCTCCCCTCACCAGCCTCCTGTGGTACACTGTATGCCCTGAAATACACTTAAAGTAGAAGTTGCCCTTTACCACAAATCTAGTATGCCCCCTGTCCTGCTGATGTTATGAGATACTTATGTTATCAGATACTTATCATCCCCCTAATGGTTAAGGTAAGGATAAGGGATAGGGTAAGCTGATTCTAGATCAGTGGACAAGGGCAACTTCTGCATCAAGTGTATCACTTTTTATGAAATAATAACATGACATTCAAGCAGCATGGAAGACTTCCAAGGCAATTCCATGTAATGTAAAGGGGACTAGTACAACTGCTCAATGGGATCAATATTTAAAGGTAGCTCTCTCCTCTCCAGCAGCTCAGGTTATGACTCTTTTTCTTTCTTTGGCCAGTCAGACCAAAGAAGTGCGGATGGTTGTGGATAAAGATACCTTATGAAGAACTGTAGCAATAAATACACACTTCCTTTCAGACACAGACAGGCTGCTTAGATGTCCCTCTCTGACACATTGTAATACTGTAGTATTGTACATTTTATATTGTACATTTGTAATAATAGATTAATAATGTTATAATATCTTGGATGGTGTATTGTTTGATGTAGGCTGTTGTTTTGATGTAATTGTTTTATTCCTATTTGGACAGCAGGAAGAGTAGCTGCCAGCTAGTGGGGATCTTAATAAATACTAAAAAATCTCAAACTGAGGAAACAGTATGAGTGCATTATGGGTAGGAAGACACTCATAGAAGTCAAACCAGTTATGCCAATCAACCACAGCCTCAAATCAACAGCTAGTACTGTGCAGCATGTCAGTGAAGCACCATGAGCCCATAGCATTGGGTTCTTTGAAGGATGTTTAGGATGGGGAAACAGAAATGTGGTCTCTCTACCTGCGTAGGGGACAGGGGCATCCTTATCCAGGGCCACCAAGGGAGGGTCCAGCAGAACGGTGTCCATGTTCTCTGTGATCACCCCATGGTACGACGTCTCGATCCACGGCTTGTGCTTGTTCACTGTGGAGAAGAAAGAGGAGGAGGGGGGGGGGGTAAGAAAGAGAGAGAGAGAGAGAGAGAGGGGAGGGGGGGTGAGAAAGAGAGAGAGAGTGGGGGAGAGAGAGAGATAAAGGGAGAGAGAGGGGGGGTGAGAAAGAGAGAGAGAGGGGGAGAGAGAGAGATAAAGGGAGAGAGAGAGAGAGAGAGAGAGAGAGAGAGAGAGAGAGAGAGAGAATTTGTTAGTCGATTTTCTCTTGCACAGTTCCCAACTCTGTGAGGTTTACATGGCCATGAAAAGAAAAGCTAAGCAGTACTATCAATAACTATGAAGCTAATATGCATAGACTGTTCTATTTCTCTCCCTAACATCCTGAGGCATATGATATCGCTGTCCCAACCAGTATCCCTGTGAAACAAACTCATTTATCAAATTTTGGGTCCCGGTGTTGTTGCTGTTGTTTGCCTCACAGGTACAAAAGCCCTTGATCAATGCACACATCTAAACAGACTAAAGTACAACCTAAATTGCCCACAGGCAAAGCTCACGTAGTATAACTTTTTCAATTTAGTTTGCAAATGTGACTCGTTTCAGGAAACTTGGCATATGTCGCGCGTCACTATTTCACAGGAAAGCCATTTGAATTTTGAACTTTTTTTAAATCAAAATACATTTTTGGGCAGAAATGCCTTCTGGAACATGTGAACTTTCATGTGCCTTAATAACAAATGTGTATGCTATTTGTAAATACGAATACAATTATTAAATTATGTGCCTAGTTGGTTAAGCCACAGAAAAAGACAGAAACCTTGCAGCCATGATTGGCTGAGCTAATGAGTTGGCTGGACATGCTGAGAGACTGAGTTTTGAAATCAGTGGAATTAGAGTATGATAGCTAAGGAGATGAAGAAAACACCTGTCTCCGGATTACATCTTCAATCTAAGGGCAACCATGGCCTCCATGATAGATAGAGAGAAGTGTTCATCCATGTATACGGGTAAGAAAAGTCATTTTAATTTCAGGGTTAAAGTGTACTGTTAGCTAGCTAACATTAGCTGGTTGGCACGCTAGCTAACGTTATGCTAACGTATGCTAACGTATGATCTGTGTAGTAATATTATTAGTATCTCAGAGCCATTTGCTTTGCTAGTTATAGCCTAATGTTAGCTAGCTAACATTGAACTTGGTTAGTTATCTACCTGCAGATTCATGCAGGGTAGTAACGTCATGAGTTGGGATAAGGGTTCATTATTTAGCTAGCTAGCTAGCTACATGTCTTAACAAAAGCCTCCACTATGCAAGTAACCATTTCAATAGAATGTTCATGATGTCAATGCGACAACTGTTGATAGACATTGCTGGTAAATTCGCTCTGGCTATCTAGTCCGATTTCAGAGAACTCTCGTCTCCGTAATTAAATTGTTGCAGCAGCACAGTTGCAGTCACCAAAGCTCTGGATAACATAAAATAGCCTAACCAGCTCTGTTAGGACGAGTAAAATGGTCAGAGTGAGCTGTTCAACCATTTTGTGTCGGGCAGTAGCTAGCAAGCTAGCCAATGTTTGCCAGATAGCTTGGGTGCTTGACTGCTGTTCAGTCAAGCTCGGATCAACCCTACTCCTTGGCCAGAGCATCCGGTGTGCACTCTGAAAGTGAAAAGCTCTGGATTGACGTATGGACAATCTGACAACGCTCTGGGTTTACGGGCGGGGCTATAGCTTAAGAGGGTGTGAACGATGCTGAATGGGTGTAGACAAAGATGATCTCTCCAGTGGGTGAACCAAAACATTCAAAACCCATTTTCTCAAAAGTGAGGTTACAAGTTTAGCAACTTTCAACTACTTTCCCATTGTTCCTCAACTGTAGTTTATGATATACCATTGTATAGCTCTGAGTCTCTACTTTTTTCCAATGTAAAAAAAACACAATTTCAAATTTTGCTAAGCAAGACTGAATCGAGCCTGTTGGTCACATATAGTGGCTTGGAAAGTATTCACCCCCCTTGGCATTTTTCCTATTTTGTTGCCTTACAACCTATAATTAAAATAGATTTTGGGGGGGTTATATCATTTGATTTACAGAACATGCCTACCACTTTGAAGATGCAAAGTCTTTTTTAATTGTGAAACAAACAAGAAATAAGACAAAAAAACAGAACTTGAGCGTGGATAACTATTCACTCTCCCCCCCAAAGTCAATACTTTGTCGAGCCACCTTTTGCAGCAAGTCCAGCTGCAAGTCTCTTGGGGTATGTCTCTATAGGCTTGGCACATCTAGCCACTGGGATTTTTGCCCATTCTTCAAGGCAAAACTGCTCCAGCACCTTCAAGTTGGATGGGTTCCACTGGTGTATAGCAATCTTTAAGTCATACCACAGATTCTCAATTGGATTGAGGTCTGGGCTTTGACTAGGCCATTCCAAGACCTTTAAATGTTTCCCCTTAAACCACCCAAGTGTTGTTTTAGCAGTATGCTTGGGTAATTGTAATGCTGGAAGGTGAACCCCCTTCCCAGTCTCAAATCTCTGGAAGACAGAAACAGGTCACCCTCAAGAATTTCTCTGTATTTAGCGCCATCCGTCATTCCTTCAATTCTGACCAGTTTCCCAGTCCCTGCCAATGAAAAACATCCCCATAGCATGATGCTGCCCCCACCATGCTTCACTGTGGGGATGTGGTTCTCCGGATGATGAGAGGTGTTGGGTTTGCGCCAGACATAGCGTTTTCCGGCCAAAACGCTAAATTTTTGTCTCATCTGACCAGAGAAGCTACTTCCATATTTTTCGGGAGTCTCGCAAATGCCTTTTGGCGAACACCAAAGGTGTTTGCTTATTTTTTTCTTTAAACAATGGCTTTTTTTCTGGCCACTCTTCCGTAAATCCCAGCTCTGTGGAGTGTTCAGCTTAAAGTGGTCCTATGGACAGATACACCAGTCTCCACTGTGGAGCTTTGCAGCTCCTTCAGGGTTATCTTTGGTATTTTTTGTTGCCTCTCTGATTAATGCCCTCTCTTGACTGATCTGTGGAATTTGGTGGGCAGCCCTCTCTTGGCAGGTTTGTTGTGGTGCCATATTCTTTCCATTTCTTAATAATTAATTTAATGGGGCTCCGTGGGATGTTCAAAGTTTCTGATATTTTTTTATAACCCGATTTGTACTTCTCAACAACTCTGTCCCTGACCTGTTTGGAGAGCTCCTTGGTCTTAATGGTGCCACTTGCTTGGTGGTGCCCCTTGCTTAGTGGTGGTGCAAACTCTGGGACCTTGTCACGCCCTGACCTTAGAGAACATTTTTATGTCTCTATTTGGTTTGGTCAGGGTGTGATTTGAGGTGGGCATTCTATGTTTTTGTTTTCTATGATTTTGTATTTATGTTTTGGCCGGGTATGGTTCTCAATTAGGGACAGCTGTCTATCGTTGTCTCTGATTGGGAACCATACTTAGGTAGCCCTTTCCCTTCTTTCAGTGTGGGAAGTTAACTTTGTTTGTGGCACATAGCCCTTAAGCATCACGGTTGTTTTGTATGGTTTATTGTTTTTGTCGGCGTCATCCTAAATAAAAGGAATATGTACGATCACAACGCTGCGCTTTGGTCCTATTCATTCACGGCCGTGAAGAGACCTTTCAGAACAGGTGTATATATACTGAGATCATGTGACAGACATTGTGACACTTAGATTGCACACAGGTGAACTTTATGTAACTAATTAAGTGACTTCTAA
The DNA here is from genome assembly GCF_013265735.2 of Oncorhynchus mykiss. Lineage (NCBI taxonomy): Eukaryota > Metazoa > Chordata > Actinopteri > Salmoniformes > Salmonidae > Oncorhynchus > Oncorhynchus mykiss. The sequence goes on along the minus strand of NC_048592.1, from coordinate 29,518,276 downwards.
AGGAATTCCATCAACAGTGATTGGTTGCATCCAGATCTTATTTAGGTGCTTCATAGCAAAGAGGGTGAATACATACGCACGCACCACTTTAAAAAAATATATATTTTTGAATTTTTTGAAACAAGTCAAATAACAAACAAATAAAAAAAAATCACTTCACCAATTTGGACTATTTTGTGTATGTCCGTAACATGAAACCCAAATAAAAATCGATTTAAATTACAGGTTGTAATGCAACAAAATAAGAAAAACACCAAGGGGGATGAATACTTTTGCAAGGCACTGAATGTGAAAAGGCCTATTGTCAAAGAACAAATCATTATGTAGAAGTACCTGGATCCTTTCACAGCATTATAAGGCTGCGTTAAGACAATGACTTATCAATGACCCAAGTCTAGCTCATTTAATCTCTATCATTGTGTCGCTGAGTGATAACGCTTCAGCAAATTTACATTATCCTAGGGGCATTGGAAGACACAATGTAAGTAACCTAATTTATGTCCCTCTTACTGCCCTCAAAAGTGTTAAAAAATAGCCCATGTTAACATATGTAGCTTAAGATATGTAGCTTGTAGTTCACTTGTAGTTCACGAAATCAATAATTTGATAGTAACAGATGACATTCATATTCTGACAATCTCTGAAACTCACTTCAATAATACATTTGATGATACAGTGGTCGCAATACATGGTAAAAAGAGCTACAGAAAATACAGCAATTCAAAAAAGGTGGAGGTGTGGCTGTTTATATTCAGAACCACATTCCTGTAAAGCTTAGAGAAGATCTCATGTTAAATACTGTTGAAGTAATATGGGCTACTGGTTCATCTGCCTCACCTAAAGCCCATTCTGGTGGGAAGCTGTATAATGATGTGTAGTGGTTTGTAATGACGAGCAACCAGATGCTGCACTTGACACATTTATGAAATTGCTTATCCCAGTTACCAATAAGCATGCACCCATTAGGAAAATGACTGTAAATATTGTCTTCAGTCTACCCCCTCCTTTTTCGAACATTCTGTTAAAAATCGCGCAACATTTCAGCGTCCTGCTACTCATGCCAGGAATATAGTATATGCATATGATTAGTATGTGTGGATAGAAAACACTCTGAAGTTTCTAAAACTGGTTAAATAATGTCTGTGACTATAACAGAACGTGAACAGCAAGCGAAATCCCAAGAAAAACCTGGTCACAAAAACCACAGAAAAGTATTAATCCGCCAGTCTCTGAATTGTTTATTGCAAGCATAAATATATAGCAGGGAGCTTGCAGTTCCTACAACTTCCACACGATGTAGCCAAAAACGTCATTTTCATTGACAAAAATCCTTTGTGTAATGACAAATAGATCCTTCATTCCGTCCAGCGTACAGCAATCGATTTTGGAAGAGAGACAAAGGACATCGTTTTCTTGAGTAGCTGCTATTGAATACAGATCGCCCAGTGATCAATTTGATCGCTTATTAACGTTTACAAATACCTAAAGTTGGGTTACAAAAGTAGGTTGAAGTGTTTTCCTGAAACAGACAGGCTATACAAATGGATATTTTGGGCATACATGGACGGATTTAATCGGGAAAAAGACCCAATTGTGATGTTTATGGAACATATAGGAGTGCCAACAAAGAATATCATCAAAGGTAATGAATGTTTTATATTTTATTTCTGCGTTTTGTGTAGCGCCGGCTACGCTAATTATTTTGTTTACGTCCCCTTCAGGTATATTGGGGTGTTGCATGCTATCAGATAATAGCTTCTCATGCTTTCGCCGAAAAGCATTTTAAAAATCTGACTTGTTGGCTAGATTCACAACGAGTGTAGCTTTAATTCAATACCCTGCATGTGTGTTTTAATGAACGTTTGAGTTTTAACGAGTACATTTAGCATTTAGCGTAGCGCATTTGCATTTCCAGGTGTCTAGATGAGACGTCTGCGTCTCAGGTAGGAGCAAGAGGTTAATTAATTAAATCCCAATGGTTTGAAAAATGTTATGGTTGAGAGGGATGAGGCAAAAGAGATGGCAAATAGGTCTGGGTGTACAACCGATTGGCAAACGTACTGCAAATTGAGAAATCATGTGACTAAGCGGAATAAAAAGAAGAAGGAACTTCACTATGAAACAAATAGAAATTACACAAAGAATAAAAGTAAAAAGCTTTGGCACAACTTTTGGGGCAGCGGGTAGCCAAGTGGCTAGAGCGTTGGGCCAGTAACTGAAAGGTTGCTGGATCTAATCTCCAAGGTGAAAATCTGTCATTCTGTTCCTGAACAAGGCAGTTAACCCACTGTTCCCATGTAAGTTGTCATTGTAAATAAGAATTTGTTCTTAACTGACTTGCCTAGTTGAAATAATGGGCAAAAGGCAAACTCTGCTCCATCATTCATTGAATCACATGGCTCATTCATCACAATACTCACTGATATTGCCAACTACTTACTATTTTTTCATTGGCAAGATTAGCAAACTTAGGCATGACATGCCAGCAACAAAAGCTGACACTACACACCCAAGTATATCTAACCAAATTATGAAAGGCAAGCATTGTAATTTTGAATTCCATAAAGTAAGCATGGAAGCGGGGGTAAATGTTTTTTTTTAACAGAACACAGAGGGTGTTCTTTAACAGAGGGTGTTCTTTAATGGAAGCTTCTCCAACAAAATCCAGGTAGAACAGGAATTCCCCAGGGCAGTGGTCTAGGCCCCTTACTTTTTTAAATCTTTACTAACGACATGCCACTGGCTTGAGTAAAGCAACATACACACTTGAAACATGTGTATGTTGGCACACACTGTATTTATACTTTTTCTACTGTATTATTGACTGTATGTTTGTTTATTCCATGTGTAACTCTGTGTTGTTGTATGTGTCAAACTGCTTTGCTTTACCTTGGCCAGGTCGCAGTTGTGAGCGTGTTACTTGTTCTCAACTAGCCTGCCTGGTTAAATAAAGGTGGGAAAAAAACGTAATATGTTCTGAAATCTGTAATGAATGTATTGTAATGTTTTAAAATTGTTTAACTGCCTTAATTTGGCTCGATTCCAGGATGAGTAGCTGCTGCCTTGGCAGGAACTGATGGGGATCCATAATAAACCCCAGGAAGAGTAGCTGCTGCCTTGACAGGAACTGATGGGGATCCATAATAAACCCCAGGAAGAGTAGCTGCTGCCTTGGCAGGAATTAATGGAGATCCTTAATAAATACAAATACAGTGGCTAGGTAAAACTCCCTAGAAAAAAAGTAACTTAAGAAGAAACCTATAGAGGAACCAGGCTCCGAGGGGTGGCCAGTCCTCTTCTGGCTGTGCCGGTGGAGATTATAAGAGTCAGCCATTTAGGCCAGATTGTTCTTGAAGACATTTAAATGTTCATAGATGACCAGCAGAGTCAGATAATAACCACAGTGGTTATAGAGGGTGCAACAGTATAACACCTCAGGAGTAAATGTCAGTTGGCTTTTCATAGCCGAGAATTCAGATGTTCAGAGAGAGAGAGAGAGAGAGAGAGAGAGAGAGAGAGAGAGAGAGAGAGAGAGAGAGAGAGAGAGAGAGAGAGAGAGAGAGAGAGAGAGAGAGAGAGAGAGAGAGAGAGAGAGAGAGAGAGAGAGAGAGAGAGAGAGAGAGAGAGAGAGAGAGAGAGAGAGAGAGAGAGAGAGAGAGAGAGAGAGAGAGAGAGAGAGAGAGAGAGAGAAAAACTGCAGGTCCAAGACAAAGTAGCGCGTCCGGTGAAACAGGTCAGGAGATCACTTTTAGATTAGTGCTGCCAATCCACTGCAATTTAATTACTTCCTTGAAACCCACCACACAATTACTCTGACAAGAGTAAATTAAAAAAGCTTTCCTCACTTTTCAGTTCAGAGACACACACACACATGTACACACACAGGGGAAACACGCTCACACATGTAAGCGCACAGGTGGTCATGTACAGTGTACTGGGGAGCTCAATTTGGAGCTGAACCTCTTATGTTTATCATCTCCCATATTAGATGTTAGCGTGCTAACTCTCCAGCAGCCCCATAAGCTGAGTAAACATCCCTGCAGTAAAAACGGGTCATTTGCAAAATGGCCACCATCATGGACCATAAAACTGGACACATTCTGGTCTAGATAAAAGGCTGAAGCATAGCTCTGAAGCAGGGATGGGCTTGCTGGCTTTCCATTAGTTCCTATCTGGATGCAATAAACAGCCACTTATGTGGGTTAGATATGTTTTTCTAGCTTTAATAAGGTTAGAAGTGTCCCTGAGTGCAATATGCTCTCTCTGTCTGTAATGCCTCAGCCATTACCCATGGGGACATCTGAGGTCATAATGCTGCATTATAGTGCACTGGGATGGGAGCTAATTCACTTAGTGTAACATGCCGTATATATGCAATCTCTGGCACAGGCTGAATATAAAATGACAGCGAATGTCAATATCATACATCTATAACATTTATGTTGGCTTTACCACAATTATCATTGTCTGATTAGAAGTACCACTGATAGTAAGTCAAGATAACAAAAACAATACAAACTGAAGAAGAGAATATGAAAGGGCTCACAAATACTCAGAAAACAATTCAGAGAGAGAGAGAGAAATAGAGAGAGGCAGAGACAGAGGTCAGGATCAGAGCTCCTGCATTTTTCAGCATTTTCTTTAAAAAAGATAGATTAGGAGTTAGATAAACTTGGATTTTTTTGTCAGGAACACATACTGGATTCTACCCTCTACAACATAACCCCTACTTCAAATCAAAACTTAAAACCTACAACCTGATTTTGGACGGAATTACGGAATCACCTGGAAAGTTCACAACTACCAAGGATTTATTACCCTATACAGCAAATTCTCTGGAAAACAACAGAAACCTGAAAACACCATCCAACCTGGAACTGAGTGAGTAATGTTTAGTCTGAAACTATATTTTATTTCCAAAAGCCAAGAAGAAAAATACACAACATTACTTTATAAGGACTGAATTCTAACATAATTCTACCAAGCTTGATACAGCTTCAACTAGCACTAACGTGTCAAGTGAGAGGTGTCAAAGCCCATTAGCCCAGCAATGGCAGGAGAGTCACACAGTCTACCCCAACCAAATGGAGAGGCCTTAGAAGCTCCCTCCCGCTGTTCAGAGGTAATTAAAATACAGTACCCTTTGCATGTAAAGAATGATAAGGCAAGAAAAGATTACAAAACGAAGCTCCTTATGGAAAATCAAGAAACACTTTTTGCTGACTATTACAAAAATGGGAACATCAGCAACCTTATCTTCCACACAAACCATCCCCTGGCATGGCACAGTGCTATATTAGCACACTACCCCTTTGTTAAGAGAGGGGGGGTTAACGAGGGGTGGAAACTCAGAATACTTGATAACGAGGACTCTGAGTCAAGTAATATAAATATCTATAAGTCCGAAACAGTAATGGTACAGAGTAACCCCAAACAGTTTCAGCTGGACTTTCACCTAATCAAAGAATTAGCCCAGCAGGAGGAGCTCTCCCTTGATAAAGATACCCCCACACCGAGTGGGTCAGACCAGACCTCTTCATTATGTAACCCCACAGATGAGCAACCCCCAGCGGAGAGTCAACCTCCCAGCACAGAGTACTACCCGTTCATTGAAAAGGATACATTTACCCAGCTGGAGGTAAGGCAGGTGGAGCTGGAACAGCAGGTGATTACACTCCAGTCAGCACAGACCCAGACAACAGTCCAAATCAAAATCAAATCAAATCAAATGTATTTATATAGCCCTTTGTACATCAGCTGATATCTCAAAGTGCTGTACAGAAACCCAGCCTAAAACCCCAAACAGCAAGCAATGCAGGTGTAGAAGCACGGTGGCTAGGAAAAACTCCCTAGAAAGGTCCAGCACAACAACACTCTCTTAAACAGACACGGAGAGCTGGAGGTGGAGAAAGACATATCTGCACTCTGGACAGTGGTGAGACAACTTCAACAGGAGCACTAGAGGAGAGGATCAGACTGCTGGAGGAGAGGTTGAGGGGGATGGCGTGTGACAGAGAACAACCCACTAGAGAGGTGGCCACTCCCGCATGGAAGCCAGCAGAAAAGCCCACCTCAGCACTCGACAAAAGTTCGACACCACAGCAGAACAGTCCACACCAGACCCTGACCATAGCATCGACATCACAGCAGAACAGACAAATGAAGAACCCCAAGCCCAGCGGCTCTCACTCCCTCTGAGCACCCCCCCTGTCAGCCACCCTGATAGCCCATCTGACACACCCCCTCCCTCCCACTGAGGACAAGACACAGATTGTTCTCCTTATGGCCTCAAATGGAAAATATATACAAGAAAAAAAACTTTTTCCCAAAAACAGTGTGTCTAAACTCTGGTGTCCAAACACCCAGCGCGCCCTAAACCTTCTGTCTGAGGACAAACTAGGTTCAGCTAGCCACGTAATAATACACACAGGCACAAACGACCTGAGAGCAAAGCAGAAAAGGGTGGCCACAGCACTGAAGGGAGTGATTGAAAAAGCTTCTTCTACTTTCCCCAATGCACAAGTGGTTATCTCCACCCTGCTACCATGAAAAGACTTCCACCCTGCCACAATACAGCGGGTAAACGCAAGTATTTCCCGTGACTGTGCATCAAAACCAAATGTTTTCCTGGCCCACCACTCTACCCTGGACTTGAACAGCCTCTATGACCAGGTCCACCAAAACAAGGCAGCAGTGCCCACCTTTGCCAGGACTCTAAGGACATCGCTCTCAAACGTATCCCCAACACTTCACACAGGAGCAACAGATCAATAGACACCCCGCCCAGACCAGCGAGACACTCTCCCATACCTGCGGGACCCCCCCCCCCCCCCCCACCCCCCGGACCTACACATGGAGGACCCGTGCCAAGAGGACTTACAGCCAGACCACAGCACACCCAGCCACATCCACACCCCCACACCAACCAAACAACACCCCCCCACGTCAACCATGCCCACACCCCATTTAGGCCCCCTCAGATCAGACCTATGCCCCTCCTGCCCACCCCATGCCCCCCACTCCTGCAAAGAGGGCCTTGACATGGAAGTCACAAATACGCCCAGGCAGTGAGCGGGCAAACAGGCCAAACCCCCACTCTTACACTACCCCTAGCCAATGGCATGTACCAGATGCTCAGCAGGCTCTGCTCACACTTACTGGCCTGAGGCCAAACCACCAACTACATTGGACGCTTTATGGAACACAAAGCCTTCACTATATCATCCTGGAATATCCAAGGCCTTGCCTTTGGCCTAAAGAGCAGGAACCCGGACATCACCAAAGAAATCGGTAATACAGACATTGTCATCCTGCAAGAAACCTAGTATAGAGGAGACGGACCCACTGGTTGCCCTCTAGGTTACAGAGAGCTGGTGGTCCCATCCACCAAACTACCAGGTGTAAAACAGGGAAGGGACACAGGGACTTAAATTAATCAAAACAGGGACATTTTACATTTGGCTAGAAATTCAAAAGGAAATTATCTCAACAGAGAAAAATGTCCTCCTGTGTGCTACCTACAGTATATCCCCCCACTAGAATCCCCATACTTTAATGAAGACAGCTTCTCCATCCTGGAGGGGGAAATCAATCATTTCCAGGCCCAGGGACATGTACTAGTCTGTGGCAACCTAAATGCCAGAACCGGACAAGAACTTGACACCCTCAGCACACAGGGGGACAAACACCTGCCTGCAGGTGACAGCATTCCCTCCCCCATATGCCCCCCTAGGCACAACTATGACAACATAACCAACAAAAACAGGTCACAACTCCTGCAGCTCTGTCGCACGCTGGGTATGTACATAGTCAATGGTAGGCTTTGAGGGGACTCCTATGGTAGGTACACCTATAGCTCATCTCTTGGCAGTAGTACTGTAGACTATATTATCACTGACCTCAACCCAGAGTCTCTCAGAGCGTTCACAGTCAGCCCACTGACAACCCTATCAGACCACAGCAAAATCACAGTCTACTTGAACAGAGCAATACTCAATCATGAGGCATCAAAGCCAAAGGAACTGAGTAACATTAAGAAATGCTATAGATGGAAGGAATGCAGCTTAGAAACCTACCAAAAAACAATTAGGCATCAACAAATTCAATCCCTTTTAGACAATTTCCTGGGTAAAACGTTCCACTGTAATAGTGAAGGTGTAAACTTGGCAGTAGAAAATCTTAACAGTATATTTGACCTCTCAGCTTCCCTATCAAATCTAAAAATCTCAAAAAGAAACCCGAAACAAATGAACATGGACAAATGGTTTGATGAAGAATGCAAAAATCTAAGAAAGAAATTGAGAAACCTGTCCAACCAAAAGCATAGAGACCCGGAAAACATGAGTCTACGCCTTCACAATGGTGAATCACTAAAACAATACAGAAAACCTGAGTCTACGCCTTCACTATGGTGAATCACTAAAACAATACAGAAATACACTACGGAATAGAAGGAACAGCACGTCAGAAATCAGCTCAATGACTCCAACCACTTCTGGGAAAATTGGAAAACACTAAACAAACAACAACACGAAGAATTATCTATCCAAAATGATGTATGAGTAAACCACTTCTCCAATCTTTTTGGCTCTATAACAAAGAATAAAGAGCAAAAACACATACATGATCAAATACAAATCTTAGAATCAATTATTAAAGACTACCAGAACCCACTGGATTCTCCAATTACCTTGAATGAGCTACAGGACAAAATAAAAACCCTCCAACCCAAAAAGGCATGTGGTGTTGATGGTATCCTTAATGAAATTATCAAATATACAGACAAAAAATTCCAATTGGCTATACTAAAACTCTTTAACATCATCCTTAGCTCTGGCATCTTCTCCAATATTTGGAACCAAGGACTGACCCCAATCCACAAAAGTGGAGACAAATTTGACCCCAATAACTACCATGGGATATGCGTCAACAGTAACCTTGGGAAAATCCACTGCATTATCATTAACAGCAGACTCGTACATTTCCTCAATGAAAACAATATACTGAGCAAATGTCAAATTGGCTTTTTACCAAATTACAGTACAACAGACCATGTATTCACCCTGCACACCCTAATTGACGACCAAACAAACCAAAACAAAGGCAAAGTCTTCTCATGCTTTGTTGATTTAAAAAAAGCCTTAGACTCAATTTGGCATGAGGTTCTGCTATACAGATTTATGGAAAGTGGTGTTGGGGGTAAAACATTATAAAATCCATGTACACAAACAACAAGTGTGCGGTTAAAATTGGCAAAAAAAACACACACATTTCTTCCCACAGGGCCGTGGGGTGAGACAGGGATGCAGCTTAAGCCCCACCCTCTTCAACATATATATCAACAAATTGGCGACAGCACTAGAAAAGTCTGCAGCACCCAGCCTCACCCTACTAGAATCTGAAGTCAAATGTCTACTGTTTGCTGATGATCTGGTGTTTCTGTCACCAACCAAGGAGGGCCTACAGCAGCACCTAGATATTCTGCACAGATTCTGCCAGACCTGGTCCCTGACAGTAAATCTCAGTAAGACCAAAATAATGGTGTTCCAAAAAAGGTCCAGTCGCCAGGACCACAAATACAAATTCCATCTAGACACCATTGCCCTAGAGCACACAAAAACTATACATACCTTGGCCTAAACATCAGCGCCACAGGTAACTTCCACAAAGATGTGAACGATCTGAGAGACAAGGCAAGAAGGGCCTTCTATGCCATCAAAAATAACATAAAATTCAACATACCAATTAGGATCTGGCTCAAAATACTTGAATCAGTCATAGAGCCCATTGCCCTTTATGGTTGTGAGGTCTGGGGTCCGCTCACCAACCAAGATTTCACAAAATGGGACAAACACCAAATTGAGAGTTTATTTAACTTTTTTATATTATCTACCTCACTTGCTTTGGCAATGTTAACACGTTTCCCATGCCAATAAAGCTCCTTGAATTGAAATTGAATTGAGAGAGAGAGAGAGAGAGAGAGTCAATATACAGAAACACAGCATTCAGCTGGGAATAGTATCTTGTTTTTCTAAACTAAATTATTTATCCAGCAGAATAAATAAATCCACATTTTAACCGTCTCTAATAAAACCTGGTTGAGCATTGGCGAAGGGACCTGAGCGTGTGCAAATCTGCACCGTGACCTCACCGTGCCCTCGTGTAATGAAAGTCCCAGTCAGCATTCTGGCTGGTAATTAAACATTGAGATCCATGACACAGAATCGGCGAGGTGGATGGAACATTTTACAGCATTCCCTCGGAATGATGCCGACACTAACCTGTGACCAGAAGACACCCTGCTGTAACGTTGGGCATCGTAACCTGGCTACCTGGGAGTGATCAGGACACTAGGCAACAGTGTGAAGGGGAGGCAGAGAGTGGGATGGGGAGGAGTGAGGGAGAGGGAAAATGGATGGAGAGAGAGACAGTGAGATCAGAGAGGAGGGATGGAGAAAGAGAAAAAGGGGTAGTGAGAGAGATGGAAACAAACAGAAAGAAGCAGAGAGGATTTATTTTGGGATAATTGGTTTGTCTAATTATATTTCCTCACACCGTTTAATTATATTTTCTCACACCGTTGCATACTATTTAAACTTTGTGCAAAAATGATGATCAACAAAAACAAACATTTCCAGGGTATGAAACTGGATCTGTAATTAAGACTTAATTCAAAGATGTCAATGGTTTCCCCCAGTCTGCTGTGAAGGGACAACGTTACCTCTGAGCCTATGGGTAATGGCATTTAAATCGTTGGTCTCTCACAGCTACTGATTTCAGTGTAACGGCTGGGATGCATCATTCTGGGCTGTAGCGAAATGACTCCCACACTTGATCTCCCTTTCAACCACTGGGAATGATGTGCTCTTGAACGCAACACATTGCACAGTGATATGCATAAGGGAACAAGGATTATGGTACTACCGGTTAAGCTGTTCGCCTCGGGGTGCTAAAGGGTACATTCACAATGTCAAGAGCTAAGGGAAAACAGGTGTTATTTGCGACTAGAGAGTAGCAGACCCCATTAGGATGTGACACATGAGCTACCTCGCTACGTGACGTCACACATTTCTGCATATGTTGTGAGCTAAATGGGATTTGATGTCTGATCGCCAAAGGGCACCAAAACCCCATATACAGTAAAGCCCCCAGTCAGAAATACTCGAGTGTTATGCTGCAGGACTAGAACCGTCATAAAGTGTCACTCAAGCAAAATCACATGATAAGACAAAATGTGGAAACACTTTTTAAACAGAGATGCTCGTAGGAACCATTGCCAAGAATAGGCCAGTGTGACTTTTACCAGATGCATTTGGTGTACAAGGCAAAGTACCCTGGAAAGTACCACCCCCAGCTATACTACCCACAAATCTAGTGCAGGATCAACCAGTAAATCACATAGTACAGAACGTAAGGATTAGAAAATCCCCATGACCAAATCGACTATCTTCCTTTTAGCTGCCATTGAGCTAAAGCTAACCCAATCAGACTGAATTCCAACCCTATTTCCAACAAGAGTATTAGGGACCGACTCACTTGCTCAGTTCTTTAGCACAGTGAATATCGACTCAGAGAAACAGTCAAGCAAAACATTTACTAAATGACTAATAGGAAAAGAGTGATTACGCATATTGACTCAAGAAACCAATACTTGCACATTAAGCAAAACTGAGTGAGTTGGCAGGAGCCTGGGGGTCATTTTCAGATACATTAAGCCCAATAAAGATGCTTCCAAATCTTTAGTTCAGCGCTCAACATATCTACAGGGACATGACAATGTTGACGAGTGTTGTTCCTAAACACTTATTAAAGAGGCCCTAAACTCTGGTCTTTATCAACGATGACTCATACAAACCTACTGCAAAGACAATTAGCTACAGGAGATTCTGAATGAATTTTCTTGCATTAATCAGGTTATAACAATGTGAGGGTGGCTATCTACAATGTAGATATTGTACTGAAAGACACAAGATGTTTTTTGCTGCCTGCTAAATCAAATAATGTGTCTCCATTTTGTCTTAGAGCAGGTGTCATATGAGGACACTGTGGTATATGATGGCAATATGGTTTAAGAGGACACTGTGAGGACACTGTGGTATATGAGAACCCTGTGAGAACACTGTGGTATATGAGAACACTGTGAGAATATGGTGGTATATATGAGAACACTGTGGCATATTAGAAACTTGTGAGAACATTGTGGTATATGAGAACACTGTGGATTATGAGAACACTATGGTATATGAGAACACTGTTGTATATGAGAACACTGTGGTATATGAGAACACTGTTGTATATGAGAACACTGTGGTATATGAGAACACTGATTGTGGACTACAGAAAACAGAGGGGTGAGCACGCCCCCATCCACATCAATGAGACAAGAGCTAAGGGAAAACATGTGTTATGGAGTGTGTAGTGGAGTGTGTCGAGAGCTTCAAGGTCCTCGGTGTCCACATCACTAAGAAATTAACATGATCCACACACACAATTGTGAATCCACACACAACGTCAGCGCCTCTTCCCCCTCAAGAGGCTGAAAACATTTGGCATGGGCCCTCAGATCCACAAAAATATCTACAGCGGCACCATTGAGATCATCTAGACTGGCTGCATCATCGCTTGGTATGGCAAATGCGAGGCAACCGACTGCAAAGCGCTACAGAGGGTAGTGCGTATGGCCCAGTAGATCACTGGGGCCGAGCTGTCTGCCATGCAGGACCTCTATAACAGGCAGTGTCATAGGAAGGCACAAAGAATGATCAAAGACTCCAGCCACCCAAGTCATAGACTGTTTTCTTTGCTACCGCACAGCAAGCAGTACCAGTTCACCAAGTCTGGAACCAACAGGACCCTGAACAGCTTCTACCCCCAGGCCATAAGACTGATAAACAAGACTGCTGAATAGCTAATCAAATGGCTTTTAAAAAAAAAATATCTCTCTTGCACTAACCCTCTGCACACACACTGGATTCTACCCACAAACTCACATATACGAACACTGACACGCCAACACACACACACACACACTACATACGCCGACACACACATTGCACACGCACACATGCATACTTACGATACACACACACCACACACTCACAAGCACATTCACACTCACAACATACGCCCAGTCACTTAACCTCTACCTATATGTACATAGCTACCTGAATTACCTTGTTCCCCTGCACATCGACTCGGTACTGATTCTCCCTGTATATAGAGCCATGTAACTTTTACTCCTTATTGTTATTAGTTATTCACAGTGTATTTATTCCTTGTGTCACTATTTCAATTTTATTTTGTATCTTTAACTCTCTATCGTCAACTCATTGTTGGAAAAGGACCTGTAAAGTAAGCATTTGTTAGTCTACACCTGTTGTTTACGAAGCATGTGATAAATCACATTTGATTTGAATAGATGAGGACACTGTGGTATTTGAGGACACTGTGGTATTTGAGGACACTGTGGTATACAATGAAACTGTGGTATACAGGGACCGTGTGTCTGGAATATAGCATGAGGGCCAGGCTGGGCTTTAACAGTCCCTGCCTCCAATAGAACACCCTGGGGAGAGTGGAGGAGGAAAGTGACGGCACAAGACTCATACTGATTTACCTCTTATCTGTTGGTGTGAATGGCTCCACTCTAACCACCAGAGAAAGAGTGCACCAAGACCTGGGCAGTAACAGCTATCTGAGCTCCATGTTGAGACTAAAGAAAATACCATAGCATGTTTGGTGAGTCAGGAGGATTGTTTGAGCTAGGATGTGTCAACAGTTTGGGATATTGTTGGTGGCAAAAGTGTCCCCAACAGAGGATGCATTTCCTGAAATATTTGAAAAGTAAGGCATCCATGTTAGGAACCCTCCCATTGAACAGATAGCTAGCTAGCTGGTCAGTTCACACTGGGTACAATGTATAGTATTTATTTACATTTGGTTGAGTTGTCAATTAAGGTGAATTCAATAAAACATTTCACCATGTCATTGGATTTAGGATAAAAGTTGTGTGTAAAAAATACTAAATTCCTTTACATTGATGACTTTTAACAAATCCAATCAGTTTTCCACGTTGATTCAACGTCATCCCATTGATTTTTTTTTTGTCATTGAGATGATGTGGAAACAACGTTGATTCAACCAGTTTTTGCCCAGTGTGTTGTCTCTGTAACATTCCCCTCTATAATTTTGTCAAAGGTGAACTGTTAGTTGGACAGCGCCAGATCACCATATACTGTAACTCATTTGACCACACATACTTATTGGACTTATACCTTTAACATGATGAGTGTATGAATGAGCACTGCAACAGGTTTCTAAGTTATGTATGTCGAATGTTCACAAAATGCATATTATAGAATATAGATGAATAATGGCGTCTCTTTGGAGAAAGAGGTAATACATCTCCCAGAGTTCTTTCTGTTTTGCCCATTGGCAGCCTAGTCCAATCAGCTTCTAGAAGATTAATTAGTTTGAAACAAACATTCAACTGCATATTTTCTATTAATAAAGTATTTGCTCAACTTCGGCATTTAACTGGTGTCAGCACGGAAACCCAAGAGGGCTTTGAAATGTCAATTGTCTGCCACCAGAAAGGTTGGCAAAACCCAGTAGAACGAAAGAGCTATTGAATCCCCAAAAAACTTGTCTCTCTGTGTTGCATAATTGCGCTCAATAATAAGCCCATTATTCTGGGTTCCGATATGTAGCATCGTTTCATTCATAATTAAAAGCCCTGGAAAGCACAATGACTGTAATTATGTGCCAACCGAAAGGAGTCGACATCAAGCTTGGATGACGACTTTGTTTTTTGATGTTTAGTCACACTGACTGGCGACTGAAGTGGGAGAATGGAAAGATTTGAAGGGAGTAGAGTGAAATTGGATAGAGAGCAACAAGGTGGAACGTGGAGGAGAAGAAGGAGAAAGTGATATCTCTATTGACAGTAGCAGGGGAAGGGCGGTGAGGCAAGTGTCAGTGAAGAACAGCAGTGTGTCTGTCGCCTGTTGAATTGAATAAAAATGTGTTTCGCCACAGAGAATCCTCTGGCTCCAGTATCTGTGAGACACTGGGCTTGTTTGCTAATTCACAGGGTCTCTGGACATTTGAAAAGCATCATTTTAAAATTACTGCTGGGACTTGGTCCTCCTCCCATTCTCCCTTAGTAGTGAAGACCGTAATGTCCCTTTCCAATAGTCTGTCTCAATCCATTATCCACTCATCCAACCAATCTAGATAGAGGGGAAAGCAATGTCTCCAGCCATGGGATGTCAACACATACTGAAAGTGACTTGACAGTGTCCGTGCAGACAATACCAACTGTTTTCAATTAATCAACCAATCACTTTCTATTTGTACAGCACTTTTTACGAATACATTTGTGACAAATTTGTCACAAAGGCAACCTGGGTCGAAACCAACAAATGAGCAAGCTTCGGAGAAAGTGGCAAGTGGAAAGAAAAGACTCAATAAAGGGGGAGCCCATTTGTACATATGACCATCTCCTGACTGTTGTTCAAAAAGGCAAGATGCTGAGCAGCCAATGGAGTTTCAACTCATTTTCCTTTCCCAGTTCAGGGAATGAGCTACAGTATCAACTACCTTTGTCTGACCATGGCTGTCACCTTTCAGTAGTCGTTTTTAACGGCTATTGAGGTCAAACCCTATCAACCGGCAGCCTTGAATGGGGCTCGATTTATCCAATAATCAATGAATTCACCTTGTAAAAGGTTCAGATAGAGCAAGGCTTTTAAAGCACTCAGCGAGGGAGTGTGAACACCAGAGGCCACCTCGCCATGCACTTAATCGCTAAGATGAGATGAAACTGAAAAAATAACAGGTTTTACGCGTTTGTGATCTGAGATCTATGGTTCCTTTTGTCCAAACTACTTACAAATCAAAGGGGTCCAGGTCAATGCTCTAGGTAGCTGCTGACTTGACATTCAGCTTTCACACTCAGTGAAACACTCGCTTTCCAGTGCCACACAATGCTTGCAGTCATGGGTTTAGCAATAACCCCCCTTCTGTCTCATAATTCATACTTCAGATCTGAGTCTGTCTGTCTGTCTGTCTGTCTGTGTCCGTCCGTCTGTCTTAGGGCTCAGGGGGAGTGGGGTCTGTGGAAGGGAGCTTAGTTTGCACATATCCAGTGTGCCTTTCACAGTTTCCCAGAAAAGCCACACAGTAAGGTGTCCCAGGATGAGAACAAAGTGCTGGAACGAGCTGATGTGACGTGGTTGGCAGTGACAGAGAAGATGAGTAGGAAGAGGACAATAGAGGAAGTAAGAGTGATGACGGTTATGACAGACCATGACAACGACCATGATGATGAACTGATGTACTATATTGAGATAGGACTGAAGTAGGCCTAACTCCAAACAAAACATCCCTACCACATTTCCCTGTGGGTAAAACACACCAGTGATAAGCTGATTCACAGTCTAACACATCTGGAGGATTTAGAAGAAAACAGGAAATGCTAGGAAAACAGCACAAACTACACCTCTAAATTCCATTGCAACAAATCTCTGCCTTAAACACAGGCTGTGGGTTAAGTGCTGCTCTACCACTATTTACCGTTAAAATAGTCTCTGTCTAAGAACGTTTTCCTTGGCTAAGCCTTATTTCTGGATCCCTGTCTTTGTTGTTGCGCAAACTTTCCTTGGATTACGGAACCATGAAGGCCCGCCTGAACAGTGTGGGTGTTCCATCTCATTTTACGAAACATCTGAAAACCCACAAACCCTGCCCTTAGTTGAACTGTAAAAAAATATATATTTCCCTGTAGGTACAGACAAAATATGAGCTAGCTCCTTAGCTACATACCAATACTGTATGTAATAGAGAGATAGGGGAAGAATTTAGAGATTACCCCTTCAGGAGTTTAACTTGCAGCGGAGGCATTTTCGAGAGGTAACCTTGGACATAGTTAAAGAGTCCAAAAGCCCTAGGACAAGTGTGAAAGTAACTAGAGGGTCCTGCCCAAGGTGATCCTTTTTACTGGCTAGATCACTTGTGACATTACTGCTTTACACACACACACACTCGCCCCTTTAGATGTCAGAGCTGACGTTAACGCTGGGAGATATGTAGCGGATCAGTATCAGTCCAGAACGCCTGTTTTAATCCAGCGGTCCTGGGTTATCGCTATCTCTCTCTCCCATGTCAGCCCATGAAAGTGTACTGAGGCATGAGAATCCTCACGCCAGACACACATGCTAGCATGCACACACACACAGGAGCACACACAGGAGCACACACATATGGCAAGTAATGAATTTGATCAAACCAGGGATGCGGACAGACAGGGCTGTGCACAGCCCTTTCAGGGGGAATAAGCTCAAAATGAAAAAAGCCCCTCCCACCTCCACCCATGAGTATAGGCCTATTTATTTATGAAACAACACACTCACTCATCACAAATTGTCAGCAATTTAAAGACTAGCTAGACATAGTGCCTCCTAAAGACATGCTAGTTACAGTACAGCACCTCCTAAAGACATGCTAGACACAGTGCCTCCTAAAGACATGCTAGACACAGTGCCTCCTAAAGACATGCTAGTTATAGTACAGCGCCTACTAAAGACTAGCTAGTTACAGTGCCTCCTAAAGACTAGCTAGCCATAGTGCCTCCTAAAGACTAGCTAGTTACAGTGCCTCCTAAAGACATGCTAGCCACAGTGCCTCCTAAAGACTAGCTAGTCACAGTACAGCACCTCCTAAAGACTAGCTAGTTACAGCACCTCCTAAAGACATGCAAGTCACAGTACAGCACCTCCTACAGTGCCTCCTAAAGACATGCTTGTTACAGTACAGCGGCTCCTAAAGACATGCTAGTCACAGTGCCTCCTAAAGACATGCTAGTTACAGTACAGCGCCTCCTAAAGACTAGCTAGTTACAGTACAGCGCCTCCTAAAGACATTCTAGTTACAGTACAATGCCTCCTAAAGACATGCTAGTTACAGTACAGCGGCTCCTAAAGACTAGCTAGTCACAGTGCCTCCTAAAGACATGCTAGTTACAGTACAGCGCCTCCTAAAGACTAGCTAGTTACAGTACAGCGCCTCCTAAAGACATTCTAGTTACAGTACAGTGCCTCCTAAAGACATGCTAGTTACAGTACAGCGCCTCCTAAAGACTAGCTAGTTACAGTACAGCGCCTCCTAAAGACATTCTAGTTACAGTACAATGCCTCCTAAAGACATGCTAGTTACAGTACAGCGCCTCCTAAAGACATTCTAGTTACAGTACAGCGCCTCCTAAAGACATGCTAGTTACAGTACAGCACCTCCTAAAGACTAGCTAGTCACAGTGCCTCCTAAAGACTAGCTAGTTACAGTACAGCGCCTCCTAAAGACATGCTAGTTACAGTACAGCGCCTCCTAAAGACATGCTAGTTACAGTACAGTGCCTCCTAAAGACTAGCAAGTTACAGTGCCTCCTAAAGACATGCTAGTTACAGTACAGCGGCTCCTAAAGACATGCTAGTCACAGTGCCTCCTAAAGACATGCTAGTTACAGTACAGCGCCTCCTAAAGACTAGCTAGTTACAGTACAGCGCCTCCTAAAGACATTCTAGTTACAGTACAGTGCCTCCTAAAGACATGCTAGTTACAGTACAGCGCCTCCTAAAGACTAGCTAGTTACAGTACAGCGCCTCCTAAAGACATTCTAGTTACAGTACAGTGCCTCCTAAAGACTAGCTAGTTACAGTACAGTGCCTCCTAAAGACTAGCTAGTTACAGCACCTCCTAAAGACATGCAAGTCACAGTACAGCACCTCCTAAAGACATGCTAGTCACAGTGCCTCCTAAAGACATGCTGGTTACAGTACAGTGCCTGATAAAGACTAGCTAGTCACAGTGCCTCCTAAAGACTAGCTAGTTACAGTACAGCGCCTCCTAAAGACTAGCTAGTTACAGTACAGCGCCTCCTAAAGACATTCTAGTTACAGTACAGTGCCTCCTAAAGACATGCTAGTTACAGTACAGTGCCTCCTAAAGACTAGCTAGTTACAGTACAGTGCCTGCTAAAGACTAGCTAGTCACAGTGCCTCCTAAAGACTAGCAGGTTACAGGGGTGGGGGGGGGGGTTAATGCAAATAGTCTGGGTAGCCATTTGACTAGATGTTCAAGAGTCTTGTGGCTTGGGGGTAAAAGCTGTTGAGAAGCCTCATGGACCTAGACTTGGCAGTCCGGTGCCACTTGCCATGTGGTAGCAGAGAGAACAGTCATGGCTAGAGTGGCTGGAGTCTTTGACAATTTTTAGGACCTTCTTCTGACACTGCCTGGTATAGAGGTCCTGGATGACAGGATGGTTGGCCCCAGTGGTGTACTGGGCCGTTCGCACTACCCTCTGCAGTGCTTTGTGGTTGGAGGCCAAGCAGTTCCCATACCAGGCAGTGATGCAACCAGTCAGGATGCTCTCGATGGTGCAGCTGTAGAACCTTTTGAGGATCTGAGGACCCATGCCAAATCTTTTCAGTCTCCTGAGGGGGAAGAGGGTTTTGTCGTGCCCTCTTCACGACTGTGTTGGTGTGCTTGGACCATGTTAGTTTGTTGGTGATGTGGACACCAAGGAACTTGAAGCTCTCAACCTGCTCCACGACAGCCCCACCAATGAGAATGGGGGAGTGCTCGGTCCTCCTTTTCCTGTAGTCCACAATCATCTCCTTTGTCTTGGTCATGTTGAGGGAGAGGTTGTTGTCCTGGCACCACACGGCCAGGTCTCTGACCTCCTCCCTATAGGCTGTCTCGTATTTGTCGGTGATCAGATTGTGTTATTGGCAAACTTAATGATGGTGTTGGAGTCGTGCCTGGTGGTGCAGTCATGAGTGAACAGGGAGTACAAGAGGGGACTGAGCATGCACCTCTGAGGGGCCCCCTTGTTATGAATCAGCGTAGAGATGTGTTGTTACCTACCCTTACCACCTGGGGGCGGCCCGTCAGGAAGTCCAGGATCCAGTTGCAGAGGGAGGTGTTTAGTCCCAGGGTCCTTAGCTTATTGATGAGCTTTGAGGGCACTATGGTGTTGAACGCTGAGCTGTAGTCAATGAATAGCATTCTCACATATGTGTTCTTATGCTAGTTACAGCGCCTCCTAAAGACATAATTGGGATGATTGACATCGGAAGAAAAGAGGGTGGGCTATCAGCTAAACATTGGTGTAAATCTGAGAGAAATCTGCTAGTTAGCTAGCTGGATTTCTTTTACTAATTGTGATTTACCTCTCCATGTTTTCTGCCTCTTTCTGCTGGGTGTATCAGTCAACCAAAACCAATATTGATGATGATGATGTTTTAAACAAATGTTATGCTGTGGCATGGCTGTTGATATTTAAACTAGGTAGCTAGCTACACCGGTGGACAGGAGGACGGCTCATAATAATGGCTGAAATGGAGTAAATGGAATGGCATCAAACACATGGTTTCCATGTATTTGATACCATTCCCCTGATTCCACTCCAGCCATTACCACAAGCCCGTCCTCCCCAATTAAGGTGCCACCAACCTCCTGTGAGCTGCACACACTCATCCGGTGACCGCATTTCTCAAGCCAGGCATGTTTGAATACCGGATGCGCGCCATCTCAGTACAGGGCATACTGGAAAAAGGGCACGGGTGGGCGGTGTCGAACTTGAAGACAACTTGTGTGCAGGGGGTTCTGAACAACAATGAAATAACATTTATTTAAAAAAAAAAAAGTGTAATTGTGGGAGGGGAGGGGGGGGGATTATACCACCACTCAAAAGGGCACTTTGGAGACTGGAAGGCCGAATGTGCATATGCTTGCAGACAGGGTGTATGTGTGCGAGCACTGGGTGAGTGCCAAGAAGCCTGCGTGCATGTGTCCAACATAGGGTTACATTTCACTTTAAAATGGAAAGTAGGATAATTCCCTTTCCGAGCAGGGAGCTCCATAAATCACAGTAGTGAGAACCATTTCCTCTGTCACTTAGGCGTTCTGAGTCATAAAGAGAGCACTTAAACACAGCTTTTCAGCAGCTCCTGCATATGTCGGTGATCAGTGCCCTAACACACACCCCTTCACTTATTCAGAGGCCCATCACTTGAACATAAAACTAATAAGGAAACCCAGGAGTATATTGACATCCATTCCTCTCTCCTTCCATTTCTCTTTTCCTCCCTCCTCCATCCTTCTATCCTCCTCTATCCTCCTCTAGCAAGAGTGGAAAAGATGGTGGAAGTCCACCCTTCTTCACCCTATTCCCCTCCCAGTTACCCTCTCCATCTTTGGATGGATGAAACAGACAGTAATCATCAGATCATATCATTTCTGAAACCATCAAACTGCTTGTATTTAAGACCCTGACCCTAACCCTAACTCTAACTCTGACCCTGACCCTGACCCTGACCCTAACTCTAACTCTAAACCTAAGCCTAACCCTAACCCTAACTCTAACTCTAACCCTGACCCTAACTCTAACGCTAACCCTGACCCTGACCCTAACCCTGACCTTAACTCTAACCCTTGTAACTATAATGTCAGTTTTTATAGTTTACTCCGTTTGCTGCTTGAGTCGTCTCTCTCCCTCTCTCCTTCCACACACACCAAGCTCCACCCCCTGTCACTCAAGGAGAGCAGTTCTTGCGCTACCACGATTCACAACAACCACTAGCAGCAGTGACAGTCTGCATGGTCAATGCTGCAGATGCAATGCAGTCGGGGTCTCAACTTACTGTTGAGAGTTAGAATGGTAGAATACATGACCTCAAGAGTGGCGCAGCAGATACATACTACAGACCTGGGTTCAATCCCAGGCTGTGTTTCAGCCGGCCTTGACTGGGAGATCCATGATGTGGTGCACAATTGGCCCAGCGTTGTCCGGGTTAGGGGAGGGTTTGGCCGGCTTGGATTTCCTTCTCCCATCGAGCTCTAACGACTTCTTGTGGTGGGCTGGGCGCCTGACTAGAGAAACCCTGTGGCTGAGCATTTCATGGAGGCTCATTACAACATTAGCTATTTGAGATACATTGGTATCAAACATGTTAAGACTCCTAGGAGGGGGGGGGATAGTGATAATTTGTTATTGAGAAGAGAATTGTATTGGATTCACTGTTTGTGTACTGTCTCCTAGGGGTCTGAACCAAGAGTTCGATATCAGATCATTTCTTACATGAATATGTCACTTTGATTTGTCTTGCCTTCCAGGTTACCCACTTATTCATTTTGTAAATATATATTATTTTCTGGAACTACTACATGTACCCATCTCATTGTTATTGAATTATTAGGGATACACAAATAGTTTTTGCACCCACCCTGAGTCATGTGGTCATGTGATGTGAAATGTGTCATTTCAGATCGAAAAGTTTTCAATAAATCGGTGAATTGGGAGCTTTAACAGTGTGCGGGCCTTCTTGTTCTATACTAGTATTCTTTTTTAGCATAGCACCTATGTTTTTAATGATGTGTGTATGACCAAGCTTTTCACAAGACTCTAACTATCAATTGGATATCACGAAATTGAGGAGAAAAAAATAATAGTAGAATGCACAAGGTGCAAGTTCAAAATGTGGTTGTGCATCAGCAGTTTTTATTTTGTTTTGT
This sequence comes from Oncorhynchus mykiss, assembly GCF_013265735.2. Lineage (NCBI taxonomy): Eukaryota > Metazoa > Chordata > Actinopteri > Salmoniformes > Salmonidae > Oncorhynchus > Oncorhynchus mykiss. The sequence continues at coordinate 29,495,707 of NC_048592.1, read as the reverse complement.
CAGTCACTCAATTAGCCAAGCAGCTAACAATTTTTAGATTGGTAAATTAGTCTAGCCGGGTATGTAAACATGTAGTAATCATGGCCAAATACCGACCAGGCATGCAGGGCACGTGCCCAAGGGCCCTGAACTCCAGGGGGCCCCCATTAATTATGTTAGTAACTCTCACTCAGATATCATGGCAGAAGTCATTGCAAAATGTGTAGACTTGCATGACATTTTTTATTAAATTGCAGAATTTCTCTCTGCCCCATCGTCAATAGGGGCCCATAAACCAAATCTCGCTTAGGATCTCCAAAAGGCTAGAGCCGGCCCAGGCTTCAGATGTTGGTGACAATGATGGTGCTTTCCACTTTGCTTCTTATTATTAATCCACAAGCGTTCTATAATTACACTATTTGCTTGTGTATCTTACTGTCTGCAAACAGCTAGTTTGTCTTTTCTTAGCAAGTTGTGGCAAAAATAAATTGTGTTAACCACTAATGCTAATTGCTAGTTAACTAGATAGCTAAATCTACTAAGTCAGAGAATACAAACAGTGGCAAGAAAAAGTATGTGAACCCTTTGGAATAACCTGGATTTCTGCATAAATTGGTCATAAAATTCGATCTGATCTTCATCTAAGTCACAACAATAGATAAACAGTCTGCTTAAACTAATAACACACAAAAAAAGTATACCTTTTCATGTCTTTATTGAACACACTGTGTAAACATTCACAGTGCAGGGTGGGAAAAATATGTGAACCATTGGATTTAATAACTGGTTGACAGACCTTTGGCAGAAATAAACTCAACCAAACGTTTTCTGTAGTTGCGTATCAGCCCTGCACAACGGTTTGGAGGAATTTTGGAACATTCCTCTTTACAAAACCATTTCAGTTCAGCAATATTCTTGGGATGTCTGGTGTGAACCGCTCTTGAGGTCATGCCACAGCATCTCAAACGAGTTGAGGTCGGGACTCTGACTGGGCCACTCCAGAAGGCGTATTTTCTTCTGTTGAAGGCATTCTGTTGTTGATTTACTTCTGTGTTTTGGGTTGTTGTCCTGTTGCATCACCCAACCTCTGTTGAGCTTCAATTGGTGGACAGATAGCCTTACATTATCCTACAAAATATCTCGATAAACATGGGAATTCATTTTTCCGTCGATGATAGCAAGCTGTCCAGGCCCTGAGGCAGCAAAGCAGCTCCAAACCATGATGCTCCCTCCACCATATTTTACAGTTGGGATGAGGTTTTGATGTTGGTGTGCTGTGCCTTTTTTTCTCCACAAGTGTGTTCCTTCCAAAACCACTCAACTGTAGCTTCATCTGTCCACATAATATTTTGTCAGTAGTGTTGTGGAACATCCAGGTGCTCTTTTGCAAACTTTTGCAAACTTTTTTTTTGGACAGCAGTGACTTCTTCCGTGGTATACTCCCATGAACACCGTTCTTCTTCTTAACCTCATTGAGCATTCTGCGCTGTGCTATTGCAGTCATCTTTGCAGGACGGCCACTCCTAGGGAGAATAGCAACAGTGCTGAACTTTCTCCATTTATAGAGAATTTGTCTTACTGATAAACATTAAAGCTTTTAGAGATACTTTTGTAACCCTTTCCAGCTTTATGCAAGTCAAATATTCTTAATCTTAGGTCTTTTGAGATCTCTAGTGTTTGAGGCATGGTTCACATCAGGCAATGCTTCATGTGACTAGCAAACTCACATTTTGTGAGTGTTTTCTATATTGCAGGGCAGCTCTAACCAACACCTCGAATCTCGTCTCATTGATTTGACGCCAGGTTAGCTGAGTCCTAACTCCAATTAGCTTTTGGAGAAGTCATTAGCCTAGGGGTTCACATACTTTTCCCACCTACACTGTGAATGTTTAAATTATGTATTGAATAAAGACAAGAAAAATACAAAAATGTGTGTGTTATTAGTTTAAGCACACTGTGTTTGTCTATTGTTGTGATTTAGAGGAAGATCAGATCACATTTAAAATTATGTGGAAATCCAGATCATTCCAAAGGGTTCACATACTTTTTCTTGCAACTGTAGCTAGCTAATACAGCCTTATATCAGTGCTGGTGGAGGCCAAGATCATTGTGTTGTTTGTGCAACGGTATATTCTAAATCAGAGAGGAATAGGCGAAACATTCATATTTAAGTTACATCAAAGAATCCCTCAAATATCGTGACATAATATTTTGGCCATATCGCCAAGCCCTATCTCCTACTAACACATTTTGACATTTGAGAAGCTGTACCATTGCCCTGACCAAGCGTCTGATGCCATTATTATTCACATAGACAGCAGTGGCCTTGGACACACTATCTAAACAGGGAGGGAATGTTGGCTGTTTGCTGAGGGAATCCCCATAAGCTTCTGTGACTGCCTGGGATCCAACCTGACAGGTGGAGATAAAACACTAACCCCACGGAAACATGGGGCTAAACACAGCCAGCACCGTGTTTTGTGTGTGTGTGTGTGTGTGTGTGTGTGTGTGTGTGTGTGTGTGTGTGTGTGTGTGTGTGTGTGTGTGTGTGTGTGTGTGTGTGTGTGTGTGTGTGTGTGTGTGTGTGTGTGTGTGTGTGTGTGTGTTGTTTACAGACCAGTGAGTAAGGAAGAAGGAAGAGCACAGGGCTGAAGTCACTAGATGGATTATCATGCAGTGTCAGGAGGGGCTTTCAATTTATCCCTCGTTTTCTGCAAAACACACACACACACACACACACACACACTCCATTCCACTCTCCCCTGGTCCCCCATCGCCGTTCTTGCTTCCCATCTTGCCCAGACCTCTATTAGAGCCCTACCCCTGTGCGAGGTGATGGAACACACACACCCAGCAGTAGCAGTGTTGGACAGGAGGTAGAGGAGGATCCTGTGATGATACCAGCAGCGCAATATTTTTTTCCATAGCAAAAATGAAGACATGAAGCAAACCGAACACATTGGTGCTTTCAAAACCTGTTGTATGTAAATTATGCTATAGCTTGGAAAATAAATAAATGTGACTCTGGATGATAACATAATGAAGTTTGATTCCAACATTAGGGCTGTTTTCCTAAAGAAGTTAACTTTGTTTTGTGTTTTGTTTCCTTACCACAATACTAACGAGTAATGCTGATAGTCTATATATTGTACCCTGGTGCTGAGGGCACAGTGAGGTGTGGTCGAGAGGGAAGGGAGAGAAAAGGGTCTTTGCCTTCAGCTTGGCCAGCTAAGATGCATGGGCTGTCACAGCTACTAATCAGGGCCACCGAGCATGGCATTAATCATCGGATCAGCACCGGGACCACGGAAGGGCCTGTTCGGCAGCATGGTAACATCACGACAACCAGCAACTGCATGGCGACCATACTACGACCACATGGTAACCGCTCTGCAAGCATGTACCAACAATGTGGGAACTAGAGGTCAAGTACACAATGACCACACAGCAACCACAATGCAACAGTGTAACTTCTCAGATTTGGTGCATTATACACTACACTGTCTGGAGGTGCTGAATAAAGCAGGAAGTCCGCTGAAGCAGACAGACATACTGTATCTAAAAACCTGAGTATTTACACACATACTGTATACTGGTACACACACATACTGTCCATACCAGAATACTTTTTAAAGTACCCCATTTCATTTTCGTAGGTGACATTGTAATTTTGGGAACTCCTGTCTGTAAGAATATTGACAATCATACATCCAAGCACAAGCTAGTCCCCTCCCCTCTCCCACATAGTCCCTCAGTCCCTCCATCCGTCCATATGTCATCCCCAAAACAACCTTCCCTTTGTCATTGTCGTTTTCAGGACTTCATCACTCCAAAGTTTACATTTGACTTTTACAAATGTGCATTCTATTAGACTTTTACAAATGTGCATTCCATTAGACTTTTACAAAGGTGTATTCCATTTGACTTTTACAAAGGTGCATTCCATTTGACTTTTACAAAGGTGCATTCCATTTGACTTTTACAAAGGTGCATTCCATTTGACTTTTACAAAGGTGCATTCCATTTGACTTTTACAAAGGTGCATTCCATTTGACTTTTACAAAGGTGCATTCCATTTGACTTTTACAAAGGTGCATTCCATTTGACTTTTACAAAGGTGCATTCCATTTGACTTTTACAAAGGTGCATTCCATTTTAAGGGATATGTCATTGGAATAATAAGTCGTAAGGGGGGAAAAGGGGAAGAGAAGTAATGAGGAGAGCTGAAAAACGTGAAAGTATCATTACTCATAACACCCGACACGTGGGGTGAAAAGACAAATGACTGTGATCCAATGGGATCTTTCTCTTATTCGACTCAGTTGCACGGACCGAGATAGAGAAACCTTGCTCATGTTTAGGCTACTATTGTTAAAAAAATAGTTAGGGTTATTTAAAAATGGCAGTGTATGTGAGTGTGGTCTTAAAGTGTGAATGTGTTCTTGATTGATCTGTGAGAGAATACACAATGTGATCTGGTTCAAATGGTCAACAGGAGATGTCTGTGTTTGCCCAAGTTCATGACTACTGATCTGGCAACTCTACTGAAGCAATAATACCACAATAGGTAGAGCAAAGAAAGCATATCTTACTAGCTGTCATTTTCTCTATGGCATTGTTAAACAGAGATATACAGTAAAATCAATATCCATATCAATATCAAGAAAGATGCGAACATTCAATTAATGGAATTTTCATATACAGTGCTTTCAGAAAGAATTCACACACATTTACTTTTTCCACATTTGTTTGTCCTAGGGCCTAAATTTTAAATTTCTAAAATTTAGATTTTGTGTCACTGACCTACACACAATACCCCATAATGTCAAAGATGAATTATGTTTTTAGACATTTTAAAAAATTAATAAAAAATGGAAAGCTGGAAGTATGCAATCCCTTTGTTATGGCAAGACTAAATACGTTTGGAAGTAAACATTTGCTAAATAAGTCACATAACAAGTTCCATGGATATTTGAATGACTACCTCATCTCTGTACCCCACACATACAATTATCTGTAAGGTCCCTCAGCCGGGCAGTGAATTTCAAACACAGATTCAACCACAAAGATCAGAGAAATTTTCCAATGCCTTGCAAAAAAGGGCACCTTTTGGTAGAGGGGTAAAAAAAAAAGCTGAATATCCCTTTGAGCATGATGGAGATATTAATTACACTTTGGATGGTGTATCAATATACTATTGCAGTGACTATCAATATAGTCACTGCAAAGATACAGGCATCCTTCCTAACTCAGTTGCCGGAGAGGAAGGAACCGCTCAGGGATTTCACCATGGTTAAAACAGTTGCAGAGTTTAATGGCTGTGATAGGAGAAAAATGAGGGTGGATCAACAACATTGGAGTTACTCCACACTACTAACCTAATTGACAGAGTGAAAAGGAGGAAGTATTCCAAAACATGTATCCTATTTGCAACAATGCACTAAAGTAATACTGCAAACAATGTGCCAAAACAATTCACTTTTTGTCCTGAATACAAAGTGTCATGTTTGGGGCAAATCCAATACAACACATTACAACACCACTCTCCATATTTTCAAGCATGGTAGTGGCTGCATCATGTTATGGGTATGCTTGCAATCGTTAAGGAATGGGGGGGTTTTCGCAATAAAAAAGAAATGGAATGGAGCTAAGAACAAGCAAATCCTAGAGGAAAACCTGGTTCAGTCTGCTTTAATACCAGACACTGGGAGATGAATTCACCTCTCAGCAAGACAATAACCTAAATCACAAGGCCAAATATACACTGGAGTTGCTCATCTACTTGAGAATCTATGGCAAGACCTGAAAATGGTTGTCTAGCAATGATGAACAATCAATTTGACAGAACTTGAAGAATTTTATAAAGAATAATTGGCAAATGTTGCACAATCCAGGAGTGGAAAGCTCTTAGAGACTTACCCAAAATGACTCACAGCTGTAATCGCTGCCAACGGTGCTTCTCCAAAGTATTGACCTTCATGTGTGAATACTTAGGTAAATTAGATTTTTCTGTATTTAATTTTCAAGAAATATGCAGACATTTCTAAAAACACGTTTTCACTATCAGTATGGGGGTATTGTCTGTAGATGGGTGAGAGAAAACAAATATTTAGAATTTATGCTGTAACACAACAAAATGTGGGAAAAGTCCAGGGGTGGGAATAGGCGCTGTGTTGTGAATATATGCTCTGCTTTAATCATCTTTTGGAATCATCTATAAGACTCCGGAACATATCACCTTTTTATGCATTATTGCATATGTCAGTCAGCAGTGTCTGTACACCACACACACATCACTCAAAATGAGCATTTTTTTGTCCTGGTGGGCCAAGTAACTAGGCTGCGTCTTTGTCGCGGCGTTGTCGTAACATTGTTAGAACGTTATTGTACAGCTGCACTGGGCGCCGAGGGAAGCTGGAGTGGCAATAATTGATGACAGTGAGATGAGAGAGTTGTGAGGGAAACTCCAGCCTCAGAGGAGAATGTAAGGCCTGCATAAGATGTCGTATTAAGCGAGCCAAAGAAAAACAAAATGGCAACAGCCTCACTAGGAAACCAGGGGTAGGGACTGGTGCCAGGAATCACCAAGCTTCAATGGAAGCTAACTTCCAATTGCAATATATTTTTACCTCACATCTGCACCACACACATACTGTGCTGTACCTGTCACACACACACACACACACACACACACACACACACACACACACACACACACACACACACACACACACACACACACACACACACAATCTATTTTTCACACACACAAGCAAACAAACCGTCTAAACTGTATGATTGATCTGCTGTTGGCACAAAACATAAACACCATCCTCTAATTATGCATCTGGATTCACACAAACACACTGACAGACACTGACACACACTGCTCAAAACACACCAAAACACACCTGTTCACTTTGCTTATTGTCTCATCTATAGTACAACGAATCAGTCAGATAGACACATACAAAACAAACATGTTGACTACAATATACATAAATCAGACTTTGCCGACAGAAAGTCCGCTGGGAGTAAGGTCAAGGTACCAGTCAACACATACACACATAAAAAATCAACCCCTACAAAAATGTCCAACAATTACAATCCTCACAATAATTCACATTTCCTGTTGCTGCAGAGTTATTTTCCTGCTGTGAGAAACTGGTCAAATGAAGATCCTACACCTGTATCATTTTATCATCCTGCCGCTCTGTCCAAGGGCATGAGAACTAGCGAGATAGGCCTAAGTGATGTGATTTGCTCTCGCTATTTCTCATTTCCCCAGATGCCCTGTATTTAAGGGGTCTTTTCTCCCAGCTAAATCTCCACAAGCAGACTGGGCCTGGCATAACATTTTATTTTCTATTCCACTTAATCAGACACACACACACACACACACACACTAATCCATGCAGGGCTTCAGAGAGAGACACATTCCCGGAGCAACAGTGTGTGTGTGTGTGTGTGTGTGTGTGTGTGTGTGTGTGTGTGTGTGTGTGTGTGTGTGTGTGTGTGTGTGTGTGTGTGTGTGTGTGTGTGTGTGTGTGTGTGTATGTGTGTGTGTGTGTGTGTGTGTGTGTGTGTGTGTGTGTGTGTGTGTGTGTATTTCTAACGCAAAATACTAAGCCCTCTAAGAAATCCTTCCCTGAACAGCAATTTGTGTACAACTACAGCTAAAGACAGTATCCTGAACGTGTATTCTAAAAGCCTTTGAGACAGATCACTTTCCTACAAAAAATACCCTTTTTCTATAACTTGGAGTGTGACTGTTTGAGGTTGTGGACAGGTGTCTTTTATACTGATAACAAGTTTAAAGAGGTGCCATTAATACACGTAACGAGTGGAGGACAGAGGTGCCTCTTAAAGAAGAAGTTACAGGTCTGTGAGAGCCAGAAATCTTGCTTGTTTGTAGGTGACCAAATACTTATTTTCCACCATAATTTACAAATAAATGAATTAAAAATCCTACAATGTGATTTTCTGGATTTTTTTTTCTCATTTTGTCTGTCATAGTTGAAGTGTACCTATGATGAAAATTACAGGCCTCATCTTTTTAAGTGGGAGAACTTGCACAATTGGTGGTTGACTAAATACTTTTTTGCCCCACTGTAACCTCTTTACCTCCCTCTACTCTTTCCTTTCCTCTTTACCTAACTCTACTCTTTCCTTTCCTCTTTCCCTCCCTCTCCTCTTTCCCTCCATCTCCTCTTTCCCTTCCCCTTTCCCTCCCTCCCTCTCCTCTTCCCATCCCTCTCCTATTTCACTTCCTCTTTCCCTCCCTCTTTCCCTCCATCTCCTCTTCCCTTCCCTCTCTTCTTACCCTCCCTCTCCTCTTCCCCTCCCTCTCCTCTTTCCCTCCCTCCCTCTCCTCCTTCCCTCCTTTCCTCCCTCTCCTCTTCCCCTCCCTCTCCTCTTTCCCTCCCTCCCTCTCCTCCTTCCCTCCTTTCCTCCCGCTCTTCTTCCCCTCCCCTTGTTGTGGTACCAGTGTGTCAGAGAGAGAGAGAGAGAGAGATAGAGAGATGCAGGAAAGAAAAAGGAGGAGAAGGAGTTGAACCAACAGACCGGTATGTGTGTGTGGGACTAAAGATGTGTGTGTGTCTAAATGGAAAAGTGTGGTGGGGAGCAAGAGTGCTATTATACCCGTGGGTGGTATAACAAGGTTGGACTGTAAAGTACATCATTACAGAGCTGCCCTGTCTTCCTGCCTGCCTGCCTGCCTGCCTGCCTGCCTGCCTGCCTGCCTGCCTGCCTGCCTGCCTGTCTGTCTGCGTGTCTGTCTGTCTGTCTGTCTGTCTGTCTCTGCCTGCCTGCCTGCCTGCCTGCCTGCCTGCCTGCCTGCCTGCCTGCCTGCCTGCCTGCCTGCCTGCCTGCCTGCCTGCCTGCCTGCTTCACTGTCAGCACACGTGTCAGTCCCCAGTCGTTTGTAGGGCAAGATGAATGACCATGGCACTCTTGAAACGTCAATAATTCAATAAACACAGGGACAGATATGAGGCATTGACAAGTGAATTTATCACAGAGAGGTGGGTTGTATGTTCATAGCGCAAGTAAATACCTGAGAAACTTCCTCACCATGACTGGTTTCTGTGGTGATGGGCTTACCTAGACAGCCATGACTGGTTTCTGTGGTGATGGGCTTACCTAGACAGCCATGACTGGTTTCTGTGGTGATGGGCTTACCTAGACAGCCATGACTGGTTTCTGTGGTGATGGGCTTAGACAGCCATGAGTGTAAGTAGGGCTTTGGCGGTCATGACATTTTGTCAGCCGGTGATTGTTAACAAATAACTGCCGGTCTCACAGTAATTGACCGTTAATTAACATGAACATGTTCTCTTGGCTTCCACTCATAGCATACAAGCCACTGATGCAGACCTTTGGAACATCTACATTTTAAAAAGTCTAACAAATCCATTTAATATAGCCTACACCATCACAATGAATCCATGATTTATTTTAGCATACAGTACTCCGAGTTATCCTTCTGTTAGGCCCTGAACTAAACTAGTTCATTTGGCGGAAAATATTTGCTTAGAATTCAGTAGTATGAAGAATAGAATTGAACATAGTAGAATAATTCAGAAAGGATATTTTCTCCAAACAATTTCCAAGGAAGTGCGCACATCACTATTCTATGTTGAGCGGTTAACAAAGAAATTGGTCCCCCTATATGCTTCATTTAGAGTTATTAATGTAACTTTAGTTGTGATACAAAAGTTGGGCTATATGTTTTAATTTTTAATACATTCTATGACTGTATGATGCGACTGTAATGATAATTTGAAAAAAGTTGCATGAAAGGCATGAGCTCTGCTTTGTTTCTTGTGCCTTCTGCACATTCTTCAACAGTCTCTCATTCACAATTCGATAAACACTTGATTATTTTCTCACCAGGCCTCAAATTTTCAGGCGGCATCTCCCTTGTGTGGCCTTAATGCCCCCTAAAAAATCCATGCCTTTTGCGGCCAAATTGGCCTTTGTGCCCTTGGGGGCTGAATATGCTCCGAAGCACCTCTCACTCACATGGCTCTCTCAGATATCTCAATTCTTATTAGACAATGCTCGTCACGTGATGGGGTCCTTTTCACAGGCATCTCAGTAGGCTACAAGTGAAGACATACACATCGGGAACACACCTGTTCGCGTCCCTATTATCAAATTCCAATGCATATATTGGAGATATTAGAAGAACTGTCCACATTTACTTTTCATCAGCCAATAAGATGAGTAGTAGGTCAAACAAACAGCTAAAGCACTTGCCTATGTCAATCTACTATCCCTCATAGTACAAAAGTTGACCTATTCTATTGGTCAACTTGACCTTCTGTGCAATAAATAAATATTCCAAACATACTGAGGAACAGTTGTGGGATACGATAGATCTCAAATGAATACAACAGGCTATATTTCATTTATTCAGTAAGCTATAAATGCAGCCAGTCATGTATTATGTTCACTCAGTTACTAAATGAATACAACAGGCTATATTTAATTTATTCAGTAAGTTATAAATGCAGCCAGTCATGTATTATGTTCACTCAGTTACTAAATGAATACAACAGGCTATATTTAATTTATTCAGTAAGTTATAAATGCAGCCAGTCATGTATTATGTTCACTCAGTTACTAAATTAATACAACCACTCGCATAAAAAACCCTGTTTAAAAGCAATGAGGCTGATGCAACAGATCAGAACGTTTAGCTTAAAATGTTGATACACTATTAGGCTATTTCTTCACATTATAAGCGCAGCAATGCGCACACAGCAGTAGGCTATAAGAGTGAATGTTCCAAAATGCAATCAATTAGCGAGAAAACACTGTTCTCAAAAGTGACTGCAAATGCAATTGCACATGTAATGCTGTTTTATAAAGGTGCATTTTTATGGTGAAGCGGATTAATGTGCTTCATTTTAAGAAGTAATTTGGCCACTTTAGTTGTGATACAAACCTTATCACAACATATAGGCCGGGCTACATGACATGACTATGATTTGAAAAAGTCGCAAAAAGAAGTGATGTGCTGTGTCTTGCCTTACTGCACACGCTGGGCATCAATCACAAGTGATAACACATAATTCATAAGTGATAGGCTAATATTGTCACTATTCTTAATTTAATGTTGTCTTTACATATAATAAATAATATATATGTGTGAAATTAGTTTTGATTTAGAAAGGACATCTATGCACTTAAATAGCGAATGGAGGACATTTTTCCCAGGGTTAATTGTCATGCTAGCCATTTAGGCTATACCCCTGTTGAGAAGCAATGTGCCTTTATATTAAGAACGTTGATCAATAAATATAGTAGGCCTAGCCTATAGAAAGCTGATGGGATCCTCCTCTTTTTAAGAGGCCATCAAAACTCTGTTTTCTCACGCAATTGCATAGCCTATAAAAATGTTGCGCAACATGAGCTCATGAAGTGTTTGATTTGATTTTCGAAAACATTTGCATTGATGTCAGAGTGATTAGCGGGACAATAGAGTGCTGAGTACCAGGCAGTTAGCAGCTTTGGTAGGCTACTAATGACCATCAGCAGCATCAGAGCTTGGAGAAGCCTAGTTACCGTGACTAAATGGTCACGGGAAATTTGACTGTGGGCATGACTTATGACTGCCAGTGTGGCGGTAATACGGTCACCGTAACAGCCCTAAGTGTAACCTCTATCATGATGCACTCTTTGAAAAAAGGTGCCATCTACAACCTATAATGGTTCTTGATCTGTCCCCATAGGAGAACCCTTCGAAGAACGCTTTTGGGTTCCATGTAGAACCCTTTCCACAGAGGGTTTTACATGGAACTCAAAAGGGTTCTACCTGGAAACAAAAAGGGTTATCCTATGAGGACAGCCGAACAAACCCTTTTGGAACCTTTTTCTATATGAGTGTGTAGATTGATTGAGAAGCTGCTGTGTAGCACAAGGCAGTATAATACCACATACTGCTACTTGGATTTCTCTGGAAATGTAGTTTATTTTAATGAAAATGTTGAGGAAAGTTGATAGAAACATAATTATAATTTCCAATTCCAGGGCTATATTCAAGAATACTGGATCTCTGTGTCTCCTTCTCTTAACCATTCATCCTCTCCCCCACCCTCTCTCAATTCAAAGGGCTTTATTGGCATAGGAAACATACTGTATGTTTACATTGCCAAAGCAAGTGAAATAATAACAAATAATAACAAAATTAAAATAAAAAATAAAAAATTAACAGTAAACATTACACTTACAAATAGAGACATTTCAAATGTCATATTATGGCTATGTACAGTGTTATAATGATGTGCAGTACAAAAGGGTAAATAAATCAACATAAAAATGGGTATTTACAATAGTGTTTATATTTACAATAGTGTTTATATTTACAATGGTGTTTATATTTACAATGGTGTTTATATTTACAATGGTGTTTGTTCTTCACTGGTTGCCCTTTTCTTGTGGCAACAGGTCACACATCCTGCTACTGTGATGGCACACTGGGGTATTTCACCCAATAGATAAAGGAGTTTATACAAATTGGATTTGTATGTCTGTGTAATCTGAGGGAAATAAGTGTCTCTAATATGGTCATATATTTGGCAGGAGGTTAGGAAGTGCTGCTCAGTTTCCACCTCATTTTGTGGGAAGTTCTTACATAGCCTGCTCACTGAGTCTGTACATAGTCAAAGCTTTCCTTGATTTTGGTTCAGTCACAGTGGTCAGGTATTCTGCCACTGTGTACTTTCTGTTTAGGGCCAAATAACATTCCAGTTTGCTCTCTCTCTCTCTCTCTCTCTCTCTCTCTCTCTCTCTCTCTCTCTCTCTCTCTCTCTCTCTCTCTCTCTCACACACACACATACACACACCCTGCCTCATTACTCTGTCTGATGTAGTTGAGCCAGCGACCCTGCTGGCCTGAGGATGCGGATGAGTCTGAGCAGCAACAGAACAGAAAAGGGAGACGATGCTGAACGCACCCCTCATTAAAGATCACTCTCACTGCTGCTATACCAGATCAATGCCTGACACCTGCCTGCCGTCTAATGATGGGAGAACTGATTACACTGTAAAATATATATATATACAGTGCCTTGCGAAAGTATTCGGCCCCCTTGAACTTTGCGACCTTTTGCCACATTTCAGGCTTCAAACATAAAGATATAAAACTGTATTTTTTTGTGAAGAATCAACAACAAGTGGGACACAATCATGAAGTGGAACGACATTTATTGGATATTTCAAACTTTTTTAACAAATCAAAAACTGAAAAATTGGGCGTGCAAAATTATTCAGCCCCTTTACTTTCAGTGCAGCAAACTCTCTCCAGAAGTTCAGTGAGGATCTCTGAATGATCCAATGTTGACCTAAATGACTAATGATGATAAATACAATCCACCTGTGTGTAATCAAGTCTCCGTATAAATGCACCTGCACTGTGATAGTCTCAGAGGTCCGTTAAAAGCGCAGAGAGCATCATGAAGAACAAGGAACACACCAGGCAGGTCCGAGATACTGTTGTAAAGAAGTTTAAAGCCGGATTTGGATACAAAAATATTTCCCAAGCTTTAAACATCCCAAGGAGCACTGTGCAAGCGATAATATTGAAATGGACCACTGCAAATATACCAAGACCTGGCCGTCCCTCTAAACTTTCAGCTCATACAAGGAGAAGACTGATCAGAGATGCAGCCAAGAGGCCCATGATCACTCTGGATGAACTGCAGAGATCTACAGTTGAGGTGGGAGACTCTGTCCATAGGACAACAATCAGTCGTATATTGCACAAATCTGGCCTTTATGGAAGAGTGGCAAGAAGAAAGCCATTTCTTAAAGATATCCATAAAAATTGTCGTTTAAAGTTTGCCACAAGCCACCTGGGAGACACACCAAACATGTGGAAGAAGGTGCTCTGGTCAGATGAAACCAAAATTGAACTTTTTGGCAACAATGCAAGACGTTATGTTTGGCGTAAAAGCAACACAGCTGAACACACCATCCCCACTGTCAAACATGGTGGTGGCAGCATCATGGTTTGGGCCTGCTTTTCTTCAGCAGGGACAGGCGAAGATGTTTAAAATTGATGGGAAGATGGATGGAGCCAAATACAGGACCATTCTGGAAGAAAACCTGATGGAGTCTGCAAAAGACCTGAGACTGGGAAGGAGATTTGTCTTCCAATAAGACAATGATCCAAAACATAAAGCAAAATCTACAATGGAATGGTTCAAAAATAAACATATCCAGGTGTTAGAATGGCCAAGTCAAAGTCCAGACCTGAATCCAATCGAGAATCTGTGGAAAGAACTGAAAACTGCTGTTCACAAATGCTCTCCATCCAACCTCACTGAGCTCTAGCTGTTTTGCAAGGAGGAATGGGAAAAAATTTCAGTCTCTCGATGTGCAAAACTGATAGAGACATACCCCAAGCGACTTACAGCTGTAATCGCAGCAAAAGGTGGCGCTACAAAGTATTAACTTAAGGGGGCTGAATAATTTTGCACGCCCAATTTTTCAGTTTTTGATTTGTTAAAAAAGTTTGAAATATCCAATAAATGTCGTTCCACTTCATGATTGTGTCCCACTTGTTGTTGATTCTTCACAAAAAAATACAGTTTTATATCTTTATGTTTGAAGCCTGAAATGTGGCAAAAGGTCGCAAAGTTCAAGGGGGCCGAATACTTTCGCAAGGCACTGTACTTATGTAAATGAGATATTTCTGTATTTAATTTTCAATATATTTGCAAAAATTTCTAAAAACACTTTGTCATTTTGAGGTATTATGAGTAGATGGGTGAGAAAAATAGATATTTAATCCATTTTGAATTCAGGCTGTAACACAACAAAATGTGGATTAAGTCAAGGGGGTATAAATACTTTCTGAAGGCACTGTAGTCATGTAGCCATGTAGTCATGTAGTCATGTAGTCATGTAGCCTCAAGCCAGATATGATGCAAGATACAAGGTTCTGTAGTCATGTAGCCTCAAGCCAGATATGATGCAAGATACAAGGTTCTGTAGTCATGTAGCCATGTAGCCTCAAGCCAGATATGATGCAAGATACAAGGTTCTGTAGTCATGTAGCCATGTAGTCATGTAGTCATGTAGCCTCAAGCCAGATATGATGCAAGATACAAGGTTCTGTAGTCATGTAGTCATGTAGTCATGTAGCCTCAAGCCAGAAATGATGCAAGATACAAGGTTCTGTAGTCATGTAGTCATGTAGTCATGTAGCCTCAAGCCAGATATGATGCAAGATACAAGGTTCTGTAGTCATGTAGCCTCAAGCCAGATATGATGCAAGATACAAGGTTCTGTAGTCATGTAGCCTCAAGCCAGATATGATGCAAGATCCAAGGTTCTGTAGTCATGTAGCCTCAAGCCAGATATGATGCAAGATCCAAGGTTCTGTAGTCATGTAGCCTCAAGCCAGATATGATGCAAGATCCAAGGTTCTGTAGTCATGTAGTCATGTAGCCTCAAGCCAGATATGATGCAAGATACAAGGTTCTGTAGTAATGTAGCCTCAAGCCAGATATGATGCAAGATACAAGGTTCTGTAGTCATGTAGCCTCAAGCCAGATATGATGCAAGATCCAAGGTTCTGTAGTCATGTAGCCTCAAGCCAGATATGATGCAAGATCCAAGGTTCTGTAGTCATGTAGCCTCAAGCCAGATATGATGCAAGATCCAAGGTTCTCAATGAAATAAAAATACAACACCGCTGAGGGTTTAGTATCTTGTTTCAGCCCCAAACCAAACACTGTGATGAAACCATCTGACATGTCTGATAAGGCTGACAATTTGGAAGGGGAGAGAGAGACCAGTCAAGGTCGGAGAAAAGTGCTAAACAGCTAGCACACTCAGGTGGGAGAGAGAGAGAGAGAGAGAGAGAGAGAGAGAGAGAGAGAGAGCGACCACCCCCATTCACACCATTTTCCCTCGCTTTGGATCTTGATTTGAATTTAGACATGGAGGTACAGAGAGCAGGGAGAGGGGAGCAGATAGCGTTTCCAGTGGGAGATTTGTCATAGCTACCTTTGGAGCAAGCAAGGTGGGAGAAAATTCATGCTCCAGGCCTGGCCAAGCCTCGCAGTCATTTTAATGACATGAAGCAGGAGCCTACAAGGCCAGGCTGGGCAAATGTGTGTGTGTGTGTCTGCTCACCTAACTAGAAACAATGAATATGTAATCCCCTGATCGGTATGGGGTATCCAATGTATAATGAGCATGCCAAGATTTGCACATTAATCTCCCCAGCCTGATGTTAAAGGTGAATACAGCACACTCAACATGCAGCATAAGTCAATTGGATTCATTACATAGCAACGGGAAAACATTTTCTCAAGGATGTAAGCAGGAAGAATACGTAACTGTGAGGACAATTATTTTCCTCTAATCATTGTTGTATTTACTCTCCTACGCAACAACCTTTTTCGCTGTCCTCTTCTCCACTGATTTTCTCTTACAGGAGAGAGAGAATTACTTTATGGGCCCTGATCAGAAGTAATGTACGATAGTGAATGCTGTAGGATGCCATCTCAAACGCAGCTAATGAGTCAGCATGCATAAAATCATTCTTCCTGAAGTTACTCTGCATGGAAGTTGAGGGAAAGCTAAGTGAGTCTTTCTGCATTCTGAGTTACTGTGAAAAGCTGATGTTTTATCAACAATGTTGAGCTCTAAACCACCCCCCACCCCATAGGAAACATTAATGTTCAAAATATGGTCAAAATACAAAAATAGTCTGTAAAATATGCAAAATGATTCAGTGCCAAATATGTGAGAGAAATCCAACATTTTGTCATCTTGTTGATAGATTACCATAGTTCTACTGCTCCCACATAATGATTCCTCAATCAGAGTCTACCATATATATCTTTCCGAAACAGTCTTCTTTTTCTCATACTGTAAGAGGAGGAAAACAAATCAAAATCTAATTTCGCTCACAAACCCTACAATGTGTACATCAGATTACCATCAAATTGGTTTTCCTCCTCTCCCAGGTTTCAAAACGCTTTTCCACATCCACGGGCAGACTCACAGTCACTCCGCCTCTCCATGTTCCGCGCGATATTACGAGATGTAACTTAAATCTGTGTATTCTGTCAGTTCACAATGAACACCATAAACAAATTACACTTTCTACTCCCTCTTGACATATTCCATTTCTGCGTGTTTCATCAGTTGGAGAAAGGTTGGAGAAAAAATAACAACAAAATAATCTCTATAATAATTTCCCCAGGTGGAAAACAAACACAGGGGTGCCTAAGGTGACAGTATAATTGCCCAGTTCTTCCTGTTTTCTAACTTTCCTTTTCCTTTTTTATCGATTTGTCCCCCCCCATCCCCCCCCCCCCCCCCACACACACACACACACACACACACACACACACACACACACACCGCTGCCGGACAGCCAGGTGGATGGCCATGCTGAAATGCATTGGCTGGGGTTTGGGATTAGTAATTAGCGATTTGTAGCGCTATGCATGAAAATCACTGTTTGAGTAAATTCACCTCTTGGTGATGTACCATTCCCTTCCATCAAAGAGGTCAGGTATGATCGTCCATAATCTGGTAGTGGCTTGAAGGACAAAGCACTAAACTGGTAACACCATGGAGAGATTCTTAACCAGGTGGTTTTCTTTGCTTTTCATCTAAAGTTCGAACTTACAGGCAAAGGGGTCGTGAGTCGTAACATTAATCAAGTTTCAGCTAATCAAGTCTAGTCAGTGTAGGTCTAGTCAGTGAAACTCTATGCTGTGTCATTATAGTGTAGGTCTAGTCAGTGAAACTCTATGCTGTGTCATTATAGTGTAGGTCTAGTCAGTGAAACTCTATGCTGTGTCATTATAGTGTAGGTCTAGTCAGTGAAACTCTATGCTGTGTCATTATAGTGTAGGTCTAGTCAGTGAAACTCTATGCTGTGTCATTATAGTGTAGGTCTAGTCAGTGAAACTCTATGCTGTGTCATTATAGTGTAGGTCTAGTCAGTGAAACTCTATGCTGTGTCATTATAGTGTAGGTCTAGTCAGTGAAACTCTATACTGTGTCATTATAGTGTAGGTCTAGTCAGTGAAACTCTATGCTGTGTCATTATAGTGTAGGTCTAGTCAGTGAAACTCTATGCTGTGTCATTATAGTGTAGGTCTAGTCAGTGAAACTCTATGCTGTGTCATTATAGTGTAGGTCTAGTCAGTGAAACTCTATGCTGTGTCATTATAGTGTAGGTCTAGTCAGTGAAACTCTATACTGTGTCATTATAGTGTAGGTCTAGTCAGTGAAACTCTATGCTGTGTCATTATAGTGTAGGTCTAGTCAGTGAAACTCTATGCTGTGTCATTATAGTGTAGGTCTAGTCAGTGAAACTCTATGCTGTGTCATTATAGTGTAGGTCTAGTCAGTGAAACTCTATACTGTGTCATTATAGTGTAGGTCTAGTCAGTGAAACTCTATGCTGTGTCATTATAGTGTAGGTCTAGTCAGTGAAACTCTATACTGTGTCATTATAGTGTAGGTCTAGTCAGTGAAACTCTATGCTGTGTCATTATAGTGTAGGTCTAGTCAGTGAAACTCTATGCTGTGTCATTATAGTGTAGGTCTAGTCAGTGAAACTCTATGCTGTGTCATTATAGTGTAGGTCTAGTCAGTGAAACTCTATGCTGTGTCATTATAGTGTAGGTCTAGTCAGTGAAACTCTATGCTGTGTCATTATAGTGTAGGTCTAGTCAGTGAAACTCTATGCTGTGTCATTATAGTGTAGGTCTAGTCAGTGAAACTCTATGCTGTGTCATTATAGTGTAGGTCTAGTCAGTGAAACTCTATGCTGTGTCATTATAGTGTAGGTCTAGTCAGTGAAACTCTATACTGTGTCATTATAGTGTAGGTCTAGTCAGTGAAACTCTATGCTGTGTCATTATAGTGTAGGTCTAGTCAGTGAAACTCTATGCTGTGTCATTATAGTGTAGGTCTAGTCAGTGAAACTCTATGCTGTGTCATTATAGTGTAGGTCTAGTCAGTGAAACTCTATGCTGTGTCATTATAGTGTAGGTCTAGTCAGTGAAACTCTATGCTGTGTCATTATAGTGTAGGTCTAGTCAGTGAAACTCTATGCTGTGTCATTATAGTGTAGGTCTAGTCAGTGAAACTCTATGCTGTGTCATTATAGTGTAGGTCTAGTCAGTGAAACTCTATACTGTGTCATTATAGTGTAGGTCTAGTCAGTGAAACTCTATGCTGTGTCATTATAGTGTAGGTCTAGTCAGTGAAACTCTATGCTGTGTCATTATAGTGTAGGTCTAGTCAGTGAAACTCTATGCTGTGTCATTATAGTGTAGGTCTAGTCAGTGAAACTCTATGCTGTGTCATTATAGTGTAGGTCTAGTCAGTGAAACTCTATGCTGTGTCATTATAGTGTAGGTCTAGTCAGTGAAACTCTATGCTGTGTCATTATAGTGTAGGTCTAGTCAGTGAAACTCTATGCTGTGTCATTATAGTGTAGGTCTAGTCAGTGAAACTCTATGCTGTGTCATTATAGTGTAGGTCTAGTCAGTGAAACTCTATGCTGTGTCATTATAGTGTAGGTCTAGTCAGTGAAACTCTATGCTGTGTCATTATAGTGTAGGTCTAGTCAGTGAAACTCTATGCTGTGTCATTATAGTGTAGGTCTAGTCAGTGAAACTCTATGCTGTGTCATTATAGTGTAGGTCTAGTCAGTGAAACTCTATGCTGTGTCATTATAGTGTAGGTCTAGTCAGTGAAACTCTATGCTGTGTCATTATAGTGTAGGTCTAGTCAGTGAAACTCTATGCTGTGTCATTATAGTGTAGGTCTAGTCAGTGAAACTCTATACTGTGTCATTATAGTGTAGGTCTAGTCAGTGAAACTCTATGCTGTGTCATTATAGTGTAGGTCTAATCAGTGAAACTCTATACTGTGTCATTATAGTGTAGGTCTAGTTAGTGACCACCAAAATAACAGAAAGAGAATGAACCAGTCTGGAAAGAAAATACTGGAATCAAAGTCCAATGGCTTACATTTTACCCAACATTTATTACTAAATAATTAAAGTCATGACCCTAACTATTCATGAGTTAAGCATGAGAAAATCTCCAAATGACATACAGTATGAACACCACAACACCAAAAATGGTCCCTTCATTCTCCTGTTTAAGCAG
Source organism: Oncorhynchus mykiss (assembly GCF_013265735.2). Lineage (NCBI taxonomy): Eukaryota > Metazoa > Chordata > Actinopteri > Salmoniformes > Salmonidae > Oncorhynchus > Oncorhynchus mykiss. The sequence goes on along the minus strand of NC_048592.1, from coordinate 29,475,563 downwards.
ACAATTAACTATTTGAGCCCTACTGGTCTTACAGGAACCCTCTGGATGCCTTTAGCGGTACAGAAATCAACCAGGTGCCTCTATGTGCTCTGTTGATCTGCACTGTGATAGTGGTACTGTAGGGCAGAGCACACAGACAGCTCTTTGCAGCCTCACTCACTCTGGCTGGCTCTGCAGATCTTACAGATAGATAACTGATAGATAACTGTGAGAATGAGCCTATCCTCTAGGGCCTGACACAGGAGCGAAGAGAGGGAACGGAGAGACAGATAGGCAGACAGATGGAGAGAGGGAGAGAGACAGAAAGAGAAAGAGAGAGAGAGATTGAATGAGTGAGAGACAGAAAGAGACAGCCCAGAGAGAGTGAGTGAGAGACAGAAAGAGATGGCAGAGAGAGAGAGAGAGATTGAGAGAGATAGTGAGTGAGAGATAGACAGAAAGAGACGGCAGAGAGAGAGAGAAGGAGAGTGAGAGACAGAAAGAGACGGCAGAGAGAGAGAAAGAGAGAGAAAGAGAGAGAGAAATAGACTGTTGGAAAGAGAGAAAGAGAGAGAAAAGGAGCAAGGTCTTGAATGACATCTCTAGCTCCAAATGCTATCAATTGTGTTTGCTATTCTATGGGTGGAGGTGTGGTTTGACTGGTCTCAAAGGTTTATTAGTCCCTCTGACAATAGCCTTTGTCTCCATGTCTGTCTGTCCTTCCTGGTGACCTTGCTGTGAGGGCGAAGGAAGGCTGGTACAGGGAAGCATTCTCTCTATTGAACTACACATGTACGCCAGTCACATAGTGTAGTCCTATGACACCACACTACAGAACAACCTTGAGGCCTGGCCACAAGGCAAGCCATAGCTTATCCTGTGTCAGGTATTAGAAAACGGTCTTGTTCAAAACAGAGACAAATACGTAAAAGGGAGGGCTAGCTAGCTAACATAATCAAATTTCCCTCTCCTCCATTGCTCTCTATCCTTATCAGAGCTAAGTTAGGTAATTAGGAGAACAGGGAACAACAATGAAACAGGCAAAGGACACGTTTGTTTTTCTCCTCTTTTCCCCAGCTAAAAACAGCAGGCGGCTAGTGGCCCAACAATCTGGAACTGTTATCAGGAACACGCTGGTGTGCTAATTCTAATATCCGGAGTGGGTGTTTGTTTGTGTGTGAGTGTGTATGTGTGGCAATGACCTGTTTGAGGGCTGGTGGAGGGAGGGTACACAGACAGGTGTAATGGAAAACAACCCAGACTTAGCATACAGTTGAAGTCGGAAGTTAACAAACACTTAGGATGGAGTCATTGAAACTCATTTTTCAACCACGCCACTAATTTCTTGTTAACAAACTATAGTTTTGGCAAGTCGGTTAGGACATCTACTTTGTGCATGACACAGGTAATTTTTCCAACAAATGTTTACAGACAGATTATTTCACTTATAATTCACTGTATCACAATTCCAGTGGGTCAGAAGTTTACCTACACTAAGTTGACTGTGCCTTTTAACAGCTTGGAAAATTCCATAAAAGTATGTCATGGCTTTAGAAGCTTCTGATAGGCTAATTGACATAATTTGAGTCAATTGGAGGTGTACTTGTGGATGTATTTCAAGGCCAACCTTCAAACTCATTGCCTCTTTGCTTGACATCATGGGAAACTCAAAAGAAGTCAGCCAAGACCTCAGAAAAAAAAGTGTAGACCACCACAAGTCTGGTTCATCCTTGGGAGCAATTTCCAAACACCTAAAGGTACCACGTTCATCTGTACAAACAATAGTACGCAGGTATAAACACCATGGGACCACGCAGCCGTCATACCGCTCAGGAAGAAGACGCCTTCTGTCTCCTAGAGAGGAACGTACTTTGGTGCGAAAAGTGCAAATCAATCATAGAACAACAGCAAAGGACTTTGTGAAGATGCTGGAGGAAACAGATACAAAAATATCTATATCCACAGTAAAACAAGTCCTATATCGACAAACCTGAAAGGCCGGTCAGCAAGGAAGAAGCCACTGCTCCAAAACCTCCATAAAAAAGCCAGACTGCGGTTTGCAACTGCACATGGGGACAAAGATTGTACTTTTTTAAGAAATATCATCTGATATGATGAAACAAAAATAGAACTGTTTGCCCATAATGACCATCGTTATGTTTGGAGGAAAAAGGGGGATGCTTGCAAGCCGAAGAACCGTGAAGCACGGGGGTGGAAGCGTCAGGTTGTGGGGGTGCTTTGCTGCAGGAGGGACTTGTGCACTTCACAAAATAGATGGCATCAAAAAGAAGGAAAATTATTTGGATATACGGAAGCAACATCTCAATACATCAGTCAGGAAGTTAAAGCTTGGTTGCAAATGGGTCTTCCAAATGGACAATGACCCCAAGCATACGTCGAAAGTTGTGACAAAATGGCTTAAGGACAACAAGGTCAAGGTATTGGAGTGGCCATCACAAAGCCCTGACCTCAATCCTGTAGAAAATGTGTGGGCAGAACTGAAAAAGCGTGTGCGAGCAATGAGGCCTACAAACCTGACTCAGTTACACCAGCTCTGTCAGGAGGAATGGGCCAAAATTCACGCAACTTATTGTGGAAATGTTTGACCCAAGTTAAACAATTTAAAGGCAATGCTACCAAATACTAATTGAGTGTATGTATACTTCTGACCCACTGGGAATGTGAAGAAAGAAATAAAATCTGAAATAAATCATTCTCTCTACTATTATTCTGACATTTCACATTCTTAAAATAAAGTGGTGATCCTAACTGACCTAAAACAGGGAATTGTTACTTGGATTAAAAATGTCAGGAATTGTGAAAAACTGAGTTTAAATGTATTTGGTTAAGGTGTTTGTAAACCTCAGACTTCAACTGTATGTAAGCTTATACACAACTAAGCATATATTACATCTGCTACATCCAATATAAGGAGCATCTTCCACCAATGACATGAAAATAGCATTTGACCCACAAATCACTGAAATAAAACTCAACTGAATAGCTCAGAACTGTCTCATCATGTACATTTCTATTTCAGTACAGTAACGCACCGTGACATGACTTTACATGAGGAACCTCCCGTTGCAGTTTGTTTCCCAAAACATGTTTTATCAGATGTCTATGTCACTGTATCTCAAGGCTAAACCTTTTGGGAGATGTTCTCTCCTAGTTTCACCAACACTACTATGCGTCTCTTCACCGTCTATTCACCAGATCACAAGGAGAAAGCAGGGGGAAAGGCTTTCAGAGTAGACTGCCCAGACAGCTCATTGGTACACGAGTCTAGCAGGTCTGATAATCAACCGTCACAATCACATGAAATTAACATTATCGCTAACGCTAAGAAGGTCCTGGCATCACTGGGCACCGATTAGCACCCCGTCTTTTCCTGTTCCTTGAGTTTCCTACTAATTCCTTTGCGGTTGTCAACCCACCACCTACCCTTTGTTCATATCAGTCCCCCCACCCCTTCTCGCTCCCCCCTCCTTGCTCCGCATTAATTGGCTGGTTAATTATGGAAGTTAGAACGATCGGAAATGCCTCTCCGAACGAGAGTAGAGATGTCCTCGGGGGAGCGCTTGCTCTAATGAACTGAATAAAGACGAGGCCAGCCAATCAAGGGGATCAGGAAGGGAAGTGTCGGAGAGAGAAGAAGAGAAATGCTAAAAAAGAGAAGGGGAGCTTGAGGCAGAGTCGATGCAGTAGGAAGAGGAGGAAGTCAGTAGACTTTGGGCAGGTTTTCCTCCTTTTACATTTTTTTATTGTCCAACGAGTCTCAATGAACCAAAACTCCTCTTAAAATAACAGAAACTTATCGCGTAATGGAGTGCAATAGAGTGGGCAAATGAAGGCATGAGAGTTGTCATTAAAGGGCTAGCAGGAGCCATGTTTCTGCTGATCTCTTCAGCCTCCTTCATCATGTGTTCCAGCCATCTGCAGACCTGCCAATGGCTGTCTGAGACACTCCATTGGTTTGAAGTGGAAAAAATATGATTTGCAGCTAGAAGAAGAAGATGTAGACAGAGGGAGATGTGTGGAGGCCTGGGACATCAATGGAGATAATGTCCTTCTCAACAACTACTGTGACAAACTGCCTGGAAAAGACTGTCAGTCAAGAAGTGTGAGTCTCAACAAGACACTTTTTTGCAACATCGTTATTTTTCACATTGTTAGTGTAATGAGTGTACATGGTATATATACTTTTGTCTCCGGTTCCATTTTTCCAGGTTGTCACTAGTTACCACAGCCACAAAGTCTAAATTAGCAACATCAATAAAATTCATGAAAACCTAAATGTTATTTTTGGTCTACATTTAAGTTTAAGGTTAGGGTTAGGTTTCAAATCAGGGGGGGTTTAGCCATAATTCTGACTTTGTGGCTATGGTAGCTAGTGACAACAATTTTTTCCACGCATACGTTTTGGCTACTCTAATCTTTCCATAACAAGCAATGTATTCTACATCAAGGTATCGTCTCTATTTTGCATAGAGTTACGTGCAGTTCTACAGTACAGTATTTACAACCAGATCTCATGCTCAGCATTGCCGTGCTTCTGGGAGAATAGCAAGGTTGAGAAGAACAGCACAGCGCTGACTATAGCTGAAAAAGGAATGACGAAATATGATTTCTGTTCTTTGTTCTCATCTTATCTCCTGGACCTAGGATATCCACTTCATGCATTTTCCCCATAGGGGTACATTTTCTGTCTTGCACTGTGTTACAATGCACATCAAGACAGATAATTTACTTTATGAGTAGCCTCTCTCAGCATAGGAGGAGTTATTTTACAGATATTTAGATATTTTACATTTCAGTCATTTACACTCTAATCCAGAGCAATTTACAGTAGTGCAGGCATACATTTTTTGGATACGGGTCCCCTGCGGGAATCAAACCCACAACCCTGGCGTTGCAAAGTCCATGCTCTACCAACAGAGCCACACGGGACCTCAGCTGTAGTTACTTGGCATGAAAACTTGGTAATTGATTGATAGATTGAATTTATTTGAATGTTTGTCGAATCCATACATAAGAGTGCTCCAGCTGGTGACGCCTCCACATACAATTTAAGAAAATCATCAAGGATAACACAATAAAGATTAACAGCTTATTTCCATTGTGGTCCTTTTGAAGAGGGAAAGGGGAAGGGAGAATACAACAAGGTTAGGCTGCAATTGCAATGACAACAGACAATAACAGACACAAAACTGTTTCCCAGCATCCGATAATTAATACAGTCAATTCTCGAGACCGAGTGGAGGAACATGATAACTTGGTAGTCACAGTTGATTGTTACAATCAAATTCCTTGGTGAATATTGGGTAAATACTGTAAAAATAACTGTGATCTAAAGCCCAAACTATGTATGAAGATAGTAGCACTGTAACCAGCCCAGCTTTCCTCTTCTTAACAGCAACGCTGTCAGATTACAGGACCATCACTCAGGGCCTTGCAGCTGTCAAGAGCTGCTGCTGCCTGCTTTCCATTACCGTCCAAATAAGAGCCACAGACAAGATTATCCTCCACCTCACGCTCTCTCTCTTTCTCACTTCTCTCTCGCTCGCTCTTTCTGCTCCCTCTATCACTTTGGTCTGTTCTCTCCCTGTATCACTCGCTTATTTTCTCTCTTTCTCTTCTCACTTTGTTGCTTCAGCCACTGAACCAGATTTGCCTGACATGACATATTAGCCATTCTCTCTTAATTAAAAGCAGACAGATAACCTCGAAGACAGTGATTTCAAAGCCTGCACTGTTCACTGTTTCACTGTTTCCCTGTATTCCCTCTGTCACTATAGAACATAGGCTCAGAGAGTTCCGTTACAGTTTCAATAAACAGATATGAGGGTATTAAAGGGTGCTCTAATGGGACTTATTATCACTTGTTCGAGGCATTGACAAAACATGGAAAAGCTGAGATCTCTGCCAAGTTTTAATTTAGCCCCCGCTCCGAGACAAGGGGAGCAGGTGGAATGATGGAAGGTTGGTTGAGGCCCACACAGAGCGCCTCCCGCTAATGCCGGAATAATTGTGGACATTAAAACCGTCTCAAAATGCCGTGTCAGCCCAGGGATATCTCGGGAAGGATTGCGAGGGGCAGTAATGCAATAAAGAGAGGGGAAATTTAATTTGAAATGATAAAGGATGGATTCATAGGGCTGACTCAAAATACGGAGGGTCGTAATCCTCCTCAGCATATTCCCCCCTGCTCTCCTGACCTTTGAAATGAAGTGAGATTTTTCTTGTGTGTGCTAAAGTCTTCTTTGGTGTGATGAATTAGAGCACCAAACTCACACAAATCTCAAAAAGTGGGAAAATGTAAACGGGCGGTACTATCCAGCTGAACTGAGCAAAATAACAGAACTTGCATACGTTTGGTAATGGATAAGCAATGGATTCAATGGGTTTCATCTCTAACAAAGACCACTTGTGAAACGCAAGCTCCTGTGTAGTGTGACGTACTCCTCAAAGGCAAGCTAAGCAGATTTTGTAGAGGAACGCTCCACGAATAGGAGATAATAACATGATAATGACATGGATTTACCTGGAGGGCAAGAACCAGAATTCTGTCGACTTTTTACTTTCTAGTAGGTACTTCCATAAATGAACATGATCTTTCAATCTCTATGCATTTTCATATCAATTATATTCCTCTTCATGTAAGCCAAGGAGAGGCTATTTTAAAACCCTCCAGTTAAGATAATGTTGAACACACAAGTATTATGGTAATTTGGGACTAGACCTTGTTTTCAAACTCAGCCTTTTGAACTGTAGGAACACTCGGCTACCCAAATCACACACAACAACAACTTCCTCCCTTGCTGTCCCTACCAGCTGCCAAAGTTATGACTTATAAACAGAGTGAACTCTTATAGAACCCAAAAAAGGTGCAATGTGCAATGAAAAACAGGTGCAGAATTTTTTTGCGATCACTTCTCTTTTGATAAGACATTCAAGGTTTTGCCGTTTTTGGCCAATGGAGTCAGAGAGTGTGCGTAGTTCCTTCTTTGTGCACCAATTGAAAAGATGTTGCCCTGCTAGCACCCCGGTCTCATATCTTTGTACTTTCCAACCACTCTACCGTCCTATATTATACACCAGTAAAAGGCCTCAGAGAGAAAGCGATTCTGCTGTGGTGATGAGGCATTCTTTAGAGTACAAATCTAGACATGGTAACAGCAGGCGCTACAGTACGTACCCCTCCGCTCTGTACTCTTCTCACACACAGGCCTTTAAGTGTGCTCCATTTACAATAGGATCAGGACACATTGTTCTGTAGAGCGTTTCTCTTCGCCAGGGGAAAAGAAACATTCCCCGCATTCAGGGACAAAAACACATGAAATCCTTTTAAGAATTAATGGGAGTTAATTTGGCTTGTTACAGTAGGGCTCTCAGATGCGTGTAATTGTGAGGCTCTCGTCTGTTTCTTTGGTGGGAAACAGAGAGAGACTCTTGGTCTCGGAGATGGCGGAGGTTTTGAGTCATTGTGTTGATGATGGCGCTTATAAACCACAAGACTCACAGCGCAGGGAGAGCTGTAACCTCACTGGTTTGGAAAGGAGGCTGTTTGTTAATGCAATAATAGCTCAGAAATTGTGAGAAGGATTTGATTGGTTCTCTCAATGGTTTGGTTTTTCCTCTGGGGTTGAGACCTCTAGTTGTTTGGATTTGAAAACCCAACCATTGTAATGGAAGGTTCGGGGCTGTGTGTGGCAGTGGGTGTAGGTGTTTGAGCGAGAAAGACACAGAGGAGAGCCAACTAATAGAAGCACAGCCCCCTTTATAATCAACTTATTGTGCCGACAACATCAAAGAGATTCCAGATTCTGAAGTCAGGAGGACTTGAGAGTTAGGTGTTAGCAAGGTTCACTGTCATAATGGATTGAAAAAGGACACAAGTAGTTATTGCAGGCAGTGCTTTCACTGAGTCACTATCATTATCTAAATGCATTGCAATGTAGAGACATCGTGAGGGGAACACAAGGGGCCCAGAGTGGCATATTATGTGTGATGATAAGAACTGTCTCCGCTTCCACACCAGACATCACTCTCTCCAAGCCCTGACCTGCTTGAAAGCGAACACAAGTTGTTATTCTACACCACATCATTATCTATCTCAAGTATAATGTGACAACAGTGAAGCACATTCTTGAGCCCATCGTGTACACTGAGTGTAAAAAGCATTAAGGACACCTGCTCTTTCCATGGCATAGACTGACCAGGTGAATCCAAGTGAAAGCTATGATATCCCTTATTGATGTCACTTGTTAAATCCACTTCAACCAGTGTAGATGAAGGGGGGGAGACAGGTTAAAGAAGGATTTTTAAGCCTTTAGACAATAGACAATTGAGACATGGATTTTGTATGTGTGCCATTCAGAGGGTGAATGGGCAAGATGGTGGTAGGTGCCAGTTGTGGAACACTTTGGACACATTGTAGTCCTTGCCCACGACAAATTGAGGCTGTTCTGAGGGCAAAGCGGGGTGCAACCAATGTTCCCTCTGTAAAACTTCCGGTGCGCGTTTACTGTGAACACTGAGGCTATACCGGCTTTAAGTTACAGTTTTAACAGTAGTCAAGTAAGCTACTGTGGCTATTTGATCATAATGTAGGCCTATCAGAGAGGTCTACCATCAAAAGCAATGAGATGCGAAATGCATCTCATAACATTTTAACATTGAAATAGCTGTTGTATCATTCAGCCTACTGTAGTAGACAATGTGTGATATTAAATGTAGGCCTACATTGCGTGAGACTTTTGAAAAAAACATACAGGGCTTCATCCACTCAGACAAGGAGGTGACTGAACATGTTGTTGTGTTGTTTGATGCAAGAAACCACTTGCATTATTATTCCCATACCATTATTACAGAGAATTAGACAAATTATTCTTCTCTCTGCCTATTGGCTACTTAGCTTATTCAAGCCTGCCTCAAAATACAACACTGCCGTTTAAGGAAAAAAAAGCTCTTTACCTGACTCGCTTTTCAAAGATGTCTAGAAATGTACACGTTTTGTGCTCTTGTAGGAAGCAATCACCCCTATTGCTGACTACAAATGATCTATAACTGGGCAAATAACGCACTAACTAACAAAGGATACGAACAAAATGTACACCCGTGTCTACATACAGCTCTCGCGTTGATCTCAAAACAAGTGCATCTACTCACCACCACTCATGCTGTAAACACAGTCCAGTTCAAAGTAAATGGCACAGATCCATATACGGCAATGGTCTATTTGCATATAGGCCTACTGCAGATCTGATTGGTTATGATGCACCGATCTGTGTAGAGTGTGGGCTGAGTCTTGCATGTCAATGAAATAGAATCCTACTTCAATGCGTTCTGCCTACAACAAAATCTCTGGCCTTTCTTGATCTTATATATTCTATTGAATCTATTGAATAAATGTGTCTAATTGAACAGTATGCTTATTACACAAACAAATATCTGCTTTCATTTTGAATTCATTAAATGCCCATCAGGAAAGCTATTTGATTGATCACATCAATTGATTGACCAGTTTGTCAAAGTCCAAGTCATACTCATTTATGTCCTAATCCATCAAATGTATTTATAAAGCCCTTTTTACATCAGCAGTTGCCACAAGGTGCTTATACAGAAACCCAGCCTAAAACCCCAAACAGCAAGAAATTCAGGTGTAGAAGCACGGTGGCTAGAAAAAACTCCCTAGAAAGGCAGGAACCTAGGAAGAAACCTAGAGAGGCACCAGGCTCTGAGGGGTGGCCAGTCCTCTTCTGGCTGTGCCGGGTGAAGACTATAAGAGTACATTGCCATTAAGGCCAAATCATTCTTAAAGATGTTCAAACGTTCATAGATGACCAGCATTGTCATATAATAACCACAGTGGTTAAGAGCATGATGATGGATCAACAATGATTCTACTGTAACTCATTCCCTGTTGGCCACTGTGCTGTACTGTTGTCAGTGCATCACTGCCAGCTCCCACGGAGAAGGTTCACACAAACCCTGGGGTTGATAAACAGACATGCCATTTAATGCCAGCTGGTCTGCCTATGGAGAGACAGTGATATGATGGCTGAAGATCAATCTCTCACTCTCTCTCTCTCTTCGTGTATCTTTTCCTCCCTCTCCTATTCCCTCTCATTCAGGGGTGAAAGTAGATTTAAGTTCTTCCCCGTACAGGACCTCCTATGTGTGCGTGCATCAAAACATTTTATGGGCCTAGTCATATAATTACATATAGAACCCCTACAAATTCAATAGTATCTCTGTGGGCCTAGTCGAAAACATCTGTCATGGATGACCTTTTATTGTGGCATAAACACAAACAATAACTTAAAAGGACTCCTTTTCTAGGCTACCCGCGCACGTTCATCCACTCGTGACATACAGTACTTCCTGCCTCCAAACAGTGGTGACTGGAAAGACATCTGTTACACAAAACACCAAAAATTGTCATTAGGCTACAATTTATGCATCCACGCGTGTCTCGGTGTCGGCCGCTCATCTCTGCCTTGGCAACATGTCAGGATTCTCTTCTAACTACATGGCATGTTGGAGCGTAGGCTATGCCACCTGTTCTCAAGTCCATCCACTCATGTTTCATGCCTCTGATATGCGGTAGCCTAACGTTAAATAATGGTCTAATAGTCTACAGTATTCTTGACATTTTGTTTTAATTATTGTGAAAGGCTCATGTTTTACCAGTATGGCGTACCCCCACTATTTATTTTGTCGTACCGTACCGCCTACTTTCAACCCTGCTCTCATCATCCCTCTCTAGTTCTCTCTCTCCCTATCCTTCTTTTTATCGCTTTCTATCATGCTCTCTCTCTTTTGCTCTTTACCTCTCGTCTCCCTCCCTCTCCTTCCCTCCCTCTCTTCCCCCTCCCTCTCCTTCCCTCCCTCCCTCTCCTTCCCTCACTCTCTTCCCCCTCCCTCTCCTTCCCTCCCTCCCACTCTTTCCCTCCCTCTCCTTCCCTCACTCTCTTCCCCCTCCCTCTCCTTCCCACCCTACCACTCCTTCCCTCCCTCTCCTTCCCTCACACTCTTCCCCCTCCCTCTCTTTCCCTCCCTCCCTCTCCTTCCCTCCCTACCACTCCTTCCCTCCCTCTCCTTCCCTCACACTCTTCCCCCCCGCTCCTCCCTCCCTCTCCTCCCTCCCTCTCTTCCCCCTCCCTCTCCTTCCCTCCCTCTCCATCTTCCCCCTCCCTCTCTTTCCCTCTCCTTCCCTCTCCATCTTCCCCCTCCCTCTCCTTCCCTCTCCTTCCCTCTCCTTCCCTCCCTCCCTCTCCTTCCCTCCCTCTCTGCCCCCTCCCTCTCCTTCCCTCCCTCTCTTCCCCCTCCCTCTCTTCCCCCTTCCCTCTCCTTCCCTCTTCTTCCCTATCCTTCCCTCCCTCTCCTTCCCTCCCGCTCCTCCCTCTCCTTCCCTCCCTCTCTTCCCCCTCCCTCTCCTTCCCTCCCTATCTTCCCCCTCCCTCTCCTTCCCTCTCCTTCCCTCCCTCTCCCCCAGCTGCAGGTCCAGCAGCGATGTCTGACTCTGTGATGTCTAATAGAGGCTAACGTTGTGAGACTCCATCTTAAAGATGCCATTTCTCCTTCTCGTATATCACTGCCCCGTTCTGGCCTCCGCTTCTTCTTCTTCTTCTCGCCTGTTTTCTATCATCGGGCTTAATATTAAAGTAGACATGCTTCATGGAAGTGAAAATAAGTTGATACAGACGTAACTGCATGTGAATGTACTCGGGCATTTAAGAAAATCACAAACCGTATTCAAAAAAATGATGCTTACTGCAAATGCCGAAAACAGATGACACTGAACATTGAGACGCATCATTTCACACGGAATCGATTTGGCAAGGAGGCAGATCAGAAATATGTTTACTATTCATATTTAATGTACAGCACAACAGAATCACAGCGTATGATAAGAGAAAATGTACTGTAGTATACACAACAACACAACAATACAACAACAACACAAAACAACAGGGCTTGCCTTGGGACAAAACCTGCAGCTTTCACAAGTTTTCGCCCAGTTATATCATGAGCATGGTGATCACCACACAGACACGTCTTTACACCTGTTTTTCCCGCTCTTTCTTGATCTCTCCGTTCTCATGCCATCCACGTGCGGCATGTAAAAGCACACAAAGCGATATAAAGTCACTTGACAGGTCTGATCTCTCCGAGCCTGGCTGTTCAGCATTCAACATTTCCCTTATCGCCACGGCATCACCACCAATGCACAGCCGGGGTTGTCAAGCAGCTCCGCCAGATAATGTCAGGACAATATTTTACAAATGAAAAGGGGAAAAATATAGATAGCACTCGGGACATGACTGTGCTTTAGCATCCAGTGCCTTAAGAAACCATTCGCACCCCTTGACTTTTTCCACATTTTGTTGTGTTACAAAGTGAGATTAAAATGGATTTAATTGCGATTTTTTTTTGTCAACGATCTACAAAAAAAAAATATGAAAAATAAAACACTAATATACAGTATCTTGATTAGATAAGTGGTAATCAGTGATGTGTTGTGTTGGATTGCCCCAAACATAACGCTTATAATAAGTTGAATGGACTCACTCTGTGTGCAGTAATAGTGTTTAACATGATTTTTTTAATGACTACCTCATCTCTGTACCTCACACATACAATTATCTGTAAGGTCCTTCAGTTGAGCAGTGAATTTCAAACAGATTCAACCTCAAAGACCAGGGTGGTTTTCCAATGCCTCACAAAGAAGGGCACCTATTGGTAGATGGGTAAAAAAAACAACTAAAAGCAGACATTGAATATCTCTTTGTGCGTGGTGGTTATTCATTACACTTTGGATGGTGTATCAACCCAGTTGCTGGAGAGGAAGGAAACCGCTCAGGGATTTCACCATGAGACCAATTGTGAGTTTAAAACAGTTACAGAGTTCAAATGCTGCGATAGGAGAAGACTTAGTATGGATCAACAACATTGTAGTTACTCCACAATACTAACCTAATTGACAGAGTGAAAAGAAGGAAGCCTGTACAGGTCACAAATATGTCAAAACATGCATCCTGTTTGCAATGAGGCACTAAAGTAAAACTGCAACAAAATGGTTTTAAAAAAGGTTTTTACAACTGGGTGTATTGATACACGATTCAAAGTGTAATGAATAACTTCTCCATGCTCGAAGAGATGTTCAATGTCTGTTTTTTTACATGTGTTACCCATCTACCAATAGGTGCCCTTCTTTGTGAGGCATTGACCCCCCAAAAATCTAAATTTCATCCATTTGAAATTCAGGCTGTGACACAACAAAGTGTGGAAAGAAGGGGTGTGAATACTTTCTGAAGGCACTGTAAGTGCTGCATACAGGGGGGTCTTCTCCACTCCATTAATTCAGCAGCCTGATCTGACAGTAAGTTACATGGGAGTCCATGGCAGTCACCTCTGTGCTATTTGAAGAGAGGGTCAAGTCCAATTAAGAATGTATAAATTAGGGCTGTTACGGTCATGGAATTTTGGATGACGGTTATTGGCCAGCCAAATGACTGTGGTCACCATTATAATAAATAGCAAAAAAACTGACTGGATGTGTTGCTGGGATGGGGGCACTGCCTAGACAACCAAAGACTTGTTTGCTACAACACCTTGCATGATTCAGCAAGGAGCACCAAAGTTTCCTCATGTTGAAAAGACTCAACGTTACCACAGAAACAAACTCACTTACAATATTAGACATCACTCAACCGCACAAATGTCCGGCCCTCCAGTCTTCAGTCAGCTGTTCGTACCACAACACCCCCCCACCCCCCAAAAATAATTGAAACGGTTATGAAGGTCATCCATAATCATTAGTTAGACGATTGTATGGTAATTGTGCCAGCCCTAGTAAAAAATATGGCCAGGCTGCAATGTTTCCCACTGAGCAATCTAACTAGGCAAACAACAGTGCCTCTCAAACTGAGAACATCTCTTCATGGTTGAAGATAAACACTAGCTAGGTATACTTGGTCCATCAGTATGCCAATACCATTCAACTACAACTCCTAGAATGAACATTCAAATTGCCATGGTCTGCAGTGATAAATCCATTATATTAATTAGGCCTATATTTCTATGTGTAATAATGTTAAGTACTGTACAAGCCCGCAGTAGAGAGGCATGTCGTTTGAGCCTCCTGTTAACCAGATTCCCATATAGTAGAGTACCTGGAGGACTCACACATGACCCATGGCCATCTGTAGAGCCAACAGTGACCTGGGGCACCTGGTCCCAGATCTGTTTGTGCAGTCTTGCCAACTCATTGCAAGCAACAGCAATAAGAGTTGGCTATACAGCACAAACATATTTGGGACCAAGCTAGTAAGTGACCTGGGGCTACACCCTGATAAGATCAGCATGTGGTCTGCTCTCTATGAATTCAGACCAGGGCACCATCTATCTCCCTACTGCAGAATGAATATAGACTATACAGTAAGAATAAATCAAGTGATGAATTGGAGCCTGGAGGTTAATGCGGCCTTTGGGGACCACAGAGAGTAAACAAGCGGATGGGAGAGGTACTGTATAGCAGTGATCTATAGTAGATGCAGCTATTCCTGGCGAGGGAGCCAGACGGAGTGGGCTACCCACGTCTAGCCAAGCGTGGATTTCTGCTGGCGCTGCAGTTTTTGGTGTGTGTGTCTGTGTGTGTGTGTGGACGTGCGTGTGTGTAATTGTGTGTGTGTGTGTGTGTGTGTGTGTGGGTGACATTGTTTTTGGGTTGTGAGCGCCGTGCTTGTACTGTGCTGTATGTCCAGAAGGCAACAATGGCCTAGATAGCTGAGCTGTGTACAATATTTTGCTCAGCTCTGTGAAAAATGAAAGATAACATTGTTTTTTAGGATAAATTATTGATGTTAGGGGAAATATTGCGATTATGATATTTTTAAGGCACTATTACAGGACAGAAATTACTGCTTGGCCATAGACAATGTCATTATATCTCTTTATCAGTTATCAAACAGGTTACAACCATTTTAACGAGAATGTCTCTCCTTGCGAGAGATAAAACATAAAACACAAAAAACGTATCGCGGGTGACCCAAAACATTCTAATGAACTAGTCTCTTGGGCCAAATCATTTCAAGCTTCCAGAAAATTGGAACGGAAATGGCGCCACACCGAACTGGAAGTCTTCCAACTAGCTTGGAAAGACAGTACCGTGCAGTATCGAAGAGCCCTCACTGCTGCTCGATCATCCTATTTTTCCTAAATGTATTTTTGATACTGTCGCAAAGCTAACTAAAAAGCAGTATTCCCCAAGAGAGGATGGCTTTCACTTCAGCAGTAATAAATTTATGAACTTCTTTGAGGAAAAGATCATGATCATTAGAAAGCAAATTATGGACTCCTCTTTAAATCTGCGTATTCCTCCAAAGCTCAGTTGTCCTGAGTCTGCACAACTCTGCCAGGACCTAGGATCAAGGGAGACACTCAAGTGTTTTAGTACTATATCTCTTGACACAATGATGCAAATAATCATGGCCTCTAAACCTTCAAGCTGCATACTGGACCCTATTCCAACTAAACTACTGAAAGAGCTGCTTCCTGTGCATGGCCCTCCTATGTTGAACATAATAAATGGCTCTCTATCCACCGGATGTGTACCAAACTCACTAAAAGTGGCAGTAATAAAGCCTCTCTTGAAAAAGCCAAACCTTGACCCAGAAAATATAAAAAACTATCGGCCTACATCGAATCTCCCTTTCCTCTCAAAATTTTTTGAAAAAACTGTTGCGCAGCAACTCACTGCCTTCCTGAAGACAATGTATACGAAATGCTTCAGTCTGGTTTTAGACCCCATCATAGCACTGAGACTGCACTTGTGAAGGTGGTAAATTACCTTTTAATGGCGTCAGACCGAGGTTCTGCATCTGTCCTCGTGCTCCTAGAGCTTAGTGCTGCTTTTGATACCATTGATCACCACAATCTCTTTTGGAGAGATTGGAAACCCAAATTGGTCTACATGGACAAGTTCTGGCCTGGTTTAAATCTTATCTGTCGGAAAGATATCAGTTTGTCTCTGTGAATGTTTTGTCCTATGACAAATCAACTGTACATTTTGGTGTTCCTCAAGGTTCCGTTTTAGGACCACTTGTTTTCTACCATTTCACTATATATTTTACCTCTTGGGGATGTCATTCGAAAACATAATGTTAACTTTCACTGCTATGCGGATGACACACAGCTGTACATTTCAATGAAACATGGTGAAGCCCCAAAATTGCCATCTCTGGAAGCCTGTGTATCAGACATAAGAAAGTGGATGGCTGCAAACTTTATACTTTTAAACTCGGACAAAACAGAGATGCTTGTTCTCGGTCCCAAGAAACAAAGAGATCTTCTGTTGAATCTGACAATTAATCTTGATGGTTGTACAGTCGTCTCAAATAAAACTGTGAATGACCCCAGCGTTACTCTGGACCCTGATCTCTATTTTGACGAAAATATCAAGAACAGTTTCAAGGACAGCTTTTTTTCCATTTACGTAACATTGCAAAAATCAAAACTTTTCTGTCCAAAAATGATGCAGAAAAATTAATCCATGCTTTTGTTACGTCTAGGTGCTCTACTTTCCGGCTACCCAGATAAAGCACTGAATAAACTTCAGTTAGTGCCAAATACGGCTGCTAGAATCCTGACTTGAATTTGATCATATTACTCCAGTGCTAGCCTCCCTACACTGGCTTCCTGTTAAGGCAAGGGCTGATTTCAAGGTTTTCCTGCTAACCTACAAAGCATTACATGGGCTTGCTCTTACCTATCTTTCCGATTTGGTCCTGCCGTACATACCTACACGTACGCTACGGTCACAAGACGCAGGCTTCCTAATTGTCCCTAGAATTTCTAAGCAAACAGCTGGAGGCAGGGCTTTCTCCTACAGAGCTCCATTTTTATGGAATGGTCTGCCTACCCATGTGAGAGACGCAGACTTGGTCTCAACCTTTAAGTCTTTACTGAAGACTCATCTCTTCAGTAGGTCCTATGATTTAGTGTAGTCTGGCCCAGGAGTGTGAAGGTGAACGGAAAGGCACTGGAGCAAAGAACCGCCCTTGCTGTCTCTGCCTGGCCGGTTCCCCTCTCTCCACTGGGATTCTCTGCCTCTAACCCTATTACAGGGGCTGAGTCACTGGCTTACTGGTGCTCTTCCATGCCGTCCCTAGGAGGGGTGCATCACTTGAGTGGGTTGAGTCTTCCTGTCTGGGTTGGCGCCCCCCCTTGGGTTGTGCCGTTGTGGATATCTTTGTAGGCTATACTCGGCCTCGGGATGGTAAGTTGGTGGTTGAAGATATCCCTCTAGTGGTGTGGGGGCTGTGCTTTGGCAAAGTGGGTGGGGTTACATCCTGCCTGTTTGGCCTGTCTGGGGGGTATCATCGGATAGGGCCACAGTGTCTCCTGACCCCTCCTGCCTCAGCCTCCAGTATTATGCTGCAGTAGTTTATGTGTCGGGGGGCTAGGTTCAGTCTGTTATATCTGGAGTATTTCTCCTGGACTTATATTTCTCCTGTCTTATCCGGTGTCCTGTGTGAATTGTCCTGTGTGAAAAGTATGCACTCTCTAATTATCTCTTTCTCTCTTTCTTTCTTTCTTTCTTTCTTTCTTTCTTTCTCTCTCTCTCTCGGAGGACCTGAGCCTTAGGACCATGCCTCAGGACTACCTGGCATGATGACTCCTTGCTGTCCCCAGTCCAGCTGGCCGTGTTGCTGCTCTAGTTTCAACTGTTCTGCCTGCGGCTATGGAACCCTGACCTGTTCACTGTGATTACTAGTATTTGACCATGCTGGTCATCTATGAACATTTGAACACCTTGGCCGTAATCTTTTATAATCTCCACCCGGCACAGCCAGAAGAGAACTGGCCACCCCTCATAGCCTGGTTCCTCTCTAGGTTTCTTCCTAGGTTTTGGCCTTTCTAGGGAGTTTTTCCTAGCCACCGTGCTTCTACACCTGCATTGCTTGGTGTTTGGGGTTTTAGGCTGGGTTTCTGTACAGCACTTTGATATATCAGCTGATGTAATACATTAATTTGATTTTAAATAATTCCAATGTACTATACGTTATACAAAGCATTGCCCTTTTGCAATTAAGTAAATATCAGCTCAGTTTATTCCCATTGTTCATGCCCAGCCCACACAAGTCTGTGTTCCATTAAATTGGCAAAAACTTGGCAACAACAGGTCCAGATAATGAACGTCTACAAGGGAACGTATGTTCACCACTTCAGGGCTACAAGCCGGCTGCCATGTTATGAGGCAATCTGCGACTGGGATCCCAACCAAGGTCTAATATACTCGAAAGGCTGCAGGACGTCAAGCCAAGAGATAAATATTATTTTCTATTTGTACCGAGCAATATCATCACTAGAGCAGTGGGAGGTCCATGCTTCATGACTGTTTCAAGTTCACTTCATTATTTTTCCCTCCCCTCTCGTTGCCGTTCAGCCATTTGAAGTGGAGCCATTATCGTTGCTAAGAGATGATGCACCATTTCATCTCTTCTAAGAGACAATAGTTTGTGGGCTTTTACAGGTGCACTGTGGGTAGGCTGCAGTGCCCACTCTAGACTAAATTAGCTTCTCTTGCTTTTTGATGTCCATGGTTATCAAGTGAACTTGAATGACACAATTGTTTTCTAGTCACCATCATTGACTGACTCACTTATCCACCCACCTCTGTTGTGGGTGGACTGATGTTTTGTCATTGACTGACTCACTCATCTACTCACCTCTGTTGTGCGTGGACTGATGTTTTGTCATTGCCTGACTCACTCATCCACCCACCTCTGTTGTGCGTGGACTGATGTTTTGTCATTGCCTGACTCACTCATCCACCCACCTCTGTTGTGCGTGGACTGATGTTTTGTCATTGCCTGACTCACTCATCCACCCACCTCTGTTGTGCGTGGACTGATGTTTTGTCATTGCCACTGTCTTATGGAATCGATCATAACTGGATATCAACAACAACAAGGCATAAAGATAGATCATAGACCTTTTGTTCTTTTTGATGAGTAGCCTCTACAAAGGAGGTCAATTTAGCTCAGCCCCTTGTAGATTGATGATTTATGCGCTGTGTGTGAAGGAGTCAAGTAAAAAAGCAAATACAGCTGGGAATCAGGGGGGCTTAATGAAGTGTTGATGTAGGCTATCGAGAGTAAACATCATAACTCGGTTGGTGCCTTGGCAAATAAAACTGAGAAGTTGGAGGTCAGCACTCCAGGCATCAAGAGGGATAAAAAAAAACAGTATTTTTAAGAGACCCAGAGTAACCTATAACCTGTAACGCCTCTGCAGCATAATTATGACATTTTTTGGTTGAAGGAGAATTAAAGTGAGCAAAAGAAAGAAAGAGAGAGAGAGAGAGGAGGAGAGAGAGAATCTGGCTGCTATTCAAGTCAGGGAGAACCCCTAACCATATCTCAAAACAAGTAATTACATTATCTCTGTAAATGTTGCATTTTTCATTTGCCAGCAAGGGATAATTTATTCATGCACTGGGCCACTTGTTTTCATGGAAAGTCTGGAATGATCCATGGTCTCCCTCCTCCCTGTAATCTTGTTTAATGTTTCTTTATTTTCTTTGTTTCTTTTCTTTCCCTGCAACATTGAGAAAGTATCTCAATTAAACAAGCCTGGCATTTTAAACATTCAGTATTGGGTGCTCAGTGGGGATATGTTTACCGTGCCGTAAAAAGTTTGTACGTGTCTCCATGATCAAACCGGAGAGGCCAATCATTTTCCTCGAAAACCCTGATGGGCGGGGTTAACAATTCTGTTTGCCAATGTCAACATAACTACCCAACAGAAGGACAATATTTGTGCTAGAATAAATGCTTTCTCTGAGCAAGACAGCACATCTAATGTAAATAATACAACAATTCAGCACTGTGCAGCCTTGTGCCAGCAGAGAAAATGTTCTTGCTCATTAAATCCTATTGCACCATCTTTCATACATATCGCCCCTCACTAACAACACAATGGCAAACTCATTTCCATTCGAATTTCTCATCATGTGACAATTCAATTCACAACAACTCCAACCTGCCCAGTACCCAATACAGTGTATCCCAGATATGGAGATCAACAAAGACATTTGATAGTGAACATTAAATATTATTATATCACAGCATTGTTGAAAACTCGTTTCTGATTTGCTAGAATGGCATTCTAGAATAGATATTAAAACCAGATAACGAGACGTTGGAAAATATATCGGGACAGTTGGAAAATATGTTGGGACACCTTGCAATGACGACTCAATATGCACTTACATATGCAGACCATGTTTCCTACTGAGTGGCGCAGTGGTAGTAGCTGCTGTGCCATAAGAGATTCTGGGGTCAAGTCCAGGCTCTGTCGCAGCCAGCCGCGACCGGGAGACCCGTGGGGCGGTGAACAATTGGCCCAGTGTCGTCTGGGTTAGGGGAGGGTTTGGCCGGCAGGGATGTCCACTGACACGGTCGCCAGGTGCACAGTGTTTCCTCCGACACATTGGTGCGACTGGCTTCCGAGTTGAGTGGGCATTGTGTCAAGAAGCAGTGTGGCTTGGTTGGGTTGTGTTTCGGAGAACGCACAGCTCTCGACTTTCGCCTCTCCCGAGTCCGTACGGGAGTTGCAGCGATGAGACAAGACTGTAACTACCAATTGGATACCACGAAATTGGGGAGAAAAAGGGGTAAAAGTTATATTTTTTTTACTACACTTGCAGACCGTACTTGCTACAAATTTACAAAAACCTAAACCAACAACCACACAAACTGAAATGGGATGAATGTAAACGAGGAAAAAACTTAGCTAGCTAGGCATTAATTGGTTTTTGCAGAGACATATTGTTTTGGAGCATCTGATGAACATTAATTTCTCTGGTCCCTACTGTTGCAGTCATGACGCAAGAGGCGCTCTGCTGTCAAATCCTCCCACATGTTTCTAGTTTGACCATCTGTTTTCAGCAACTGATATTTTTAACTTCAGCTGTCATATTGGCTGGTTTGCTAGCAGCAAACTATTTAGCTAACTTCAAGGCTAGTGTTTGAAATGCAATGTGATATCCTCGTAATTAACAGTCAGTGTTGAGGTGCGTCCTGACAAGAAGGTAAACTTTTCTAGCTATGCCAAAAATCGGGCATTATCAGCTAATTTTTATGGATGTATAGAAAACAGCCACTTTGCTGTTATTCTGGCTGTAGAGGTTGTGACTGTGTTAGCTGTAGCTAGTAAGCAAGGGATAGGAACGTTGCCATGAACAGGAAGAACAAACGACTGGGTCGTGTCCATAAATATCAAACTAATTGATCAAATGATGAGAAAGTATGAATTTGAATTTGGCAACTGTGGTTGGTATAAGTTGGATAAAGTCCGCAAATAAGTCCGCAAAAGGACTCAGCTCCACTTTATCCAGCTGCGTCGTCCATTACGTCAGCTTTTATCCCTTACACAATGCAACTTTAAAAATCGCTCTTCCATTTCCTGGTTGCTATAATTCTAATAGTTTGCTTAATTTCAGTTTATAGAACACAAAAAGCAAGTATTTTTTATTTTATTATTTAACCTTTATTTAACTAGGCAGTCAGTTAAGAACAAATTCTTATTTACAATGACGGCCTACACCGGCCAAACCCGGACGACGCTGGGCCAATGGTGCGCTGCCCAATGGGATAGTGTAGGGTAGAGAATAATTATACAATTAAACCGTTGTGAAATATGTTTTCCATAACCCCAAATATTGTATTTTCAGCTGTTTGAAGCTGGTGTACAAAAACGTAAAAGACGCAAAAACAAAACTTAAGAACAGGAAGCATAGAAATAGCGCACATAGAACATATCTACCGCTTCTTAGACTTCTTTTCAATGAGAATGACAGATCTATAAGAAACATTTCTATATGAACTTGGTCGGGTCACCCAAAAAGTTACACATTGCAGCTTATTTATTTTTTAAAAGTCAATAGATACCAGGGAAGGAGAGATTACAGTTACATGCTTGGTGTTTTGATTGATTGGTCGGCTGATTTATTCATTCATTCAAATATGTATTGACAAAGCAATTGGCCGACTGGCCTGTAGGGTAATTGATGGAGGGAGAGGTAGATTGAAGGCTTGGTTGAACAGATCTGTCGCTGAACACATTGGTCCATTGACCATTAGATGGAACGACATTGATGGGAAATCACAAACACACACACACACACACACACACACACACACACACACTTCCTGTGCCTTTGGAAACGACATCCCTCAACTCCAATGCATCCCACTGATGTCCATGATGTCCATGTGAAGTGTTCTGTGACAGTAGAAACTGTCAGCTCTCTCATTGCCACAGTTACCCCACGAGAGATTGACAGCCAATCTCCTCCCACATTTCCATTGTCACAAGTCGACAACAAGTGCAGTCAGCCTGAAAGCTACATACAGGCTGATGGTGGTGAGACACACACACCTTGTCCACTTTTCCCCAAACAAACAAACAAACGTTATCAGGCAGCATACTGTCTCCGTAATGGATTTAAATCAGGGATGATCTTCTCCTGACAGGATAATGGGAAAACAATTTCCTCATATTAAAACCTGGGAAGCAAATGGGAAGATGTTGGAGCGTTAATATGACAGCTTCCTCCTCGGAGCGCTGGAACGTCGTATTTATTCTCTCCCGTCTGTTTTGTTTCGCTAACTCAATCTACAATGAGGAAATCAAATCTAAAATCACTCAGCTGGCCAAAGATGGATTTCACTTTTGGGCTTGTGCGAGAGAGAAAGAGAGGAATAGAGAGAGAGAGAGAGAGAGAGTGAGAGAGAGAGAGAGAGAGAGAGAACAATAACAGTGGAGGATAAGGTATACATTGATGGATGACAGTAGGTGGGAATAGCTGGTTCAGATGATGTCCCTTGCACTGGCTAAAACATCCATTGAGGGGATAGGATCGAGAATGGAGGCCTTCAATTTATGGAGGCCTTCGTGGTGGCCTTCAACTTGTATAGAAAGATTACTGGAGATATGGAGTCACTGGGCTGTGAGCTATCGTTTCACACACACACATACAATTGAAGTCGGAAGTTTACATACATCTTAGCCAAATACATTTAAACTCAGTTTTTCACAATTCCTGACATTTAATCCTAGTAAAAATTCCCTGTCTTAGGTCAGTTAGGATCACCACTTTATTTTAAGAATGTGAAATGTCAGAATAATAATAGAGAGAATACATTATTTCAGCTTTTATCCATTTCATCACATTCCCAGTGGGTCAGAAGTTGACATACACTCAATTAGTATTTGGTAGCATTGCCTTTAAATAGTTTAACTTGGGTCAAATGTTTTGGGTAGCCTTCCACAAGCTTCTCAAAATAAGTTGGGTGGATTTTGTCCCATTCCTCCTGACAGAGAAGGTGTAACTGAGTCAGGTTTGTAGGCCTCCTTGCTTACACACACTTTTTCAGTTCTGCCCACACATTTTCTACAGGATTGAGGTCAGGGCTTTGTGGTGGCCACTCCAATACCTTGACTTTGTTGTCCTTAAGCCAATTTGCCACAACATTGGAAGTATGCTTGGGGTCATTGTCCATTTGGAAGACCCATTTGCGGCCAAGCTTTAACTTCTGACTGATGTCTTGAGATGTTGCTTCAATATATCTACATAATTTTTCTGCCTCATGATGCCATCTATTTTGTGAAGTGCACCAGTCCCTCCTGCATCAAAGCACCCCCACAACATGATACTGCCACCCCCGGGCTTCAAGGTTGGGATGATGTTCTTCGGCTTGCAAGCATCCCCCTTTTCCCCCCAAACATAACGATGGTCATTATGGCTAAACAGTTTTATTTTTGTTTCATCAGATCTGAGGACATTTCTCCAAAAAGTACAATCTTTGTCCCCATGTGCAGTTGCAAACTGTAGTCTGGCTTTTTTATGGCAGTTTTGGAGCAGTGGCTTCTTCTTTGCTGAGTGACCTTTCAGGTTTGTCGATATAGGACTCGTTTTACTGTGGATATAGATACTTTTGTACCTGTTTCCTCCAGCATCTTCACAAGGTCCTTTGCTGTTGTTCTGGGATTGATTTGCACTTTTCGCACCAAAGTACGTTTAACTCTAGGAGACAGAATGCGTCTCCTTCCTGAGCGGTATGAGTGGTATGATGGCTGCGTGGTCCCATGGTGTTTATACTTGCGTACTATTGTTTGTACAGATGAACATGGTACCTTCAGGCTTTGGGAAATTGCTCCCAAGGATGAACCAGACTTGTGGAGGTCTACAAAAACATTTCTTAGGTCTTGGCTGATTTATTTAGATTTGCCCATGATGTCAAGCAAGGAGGCACTGAGTTTGAAGGTAGGCCTTGAAATACATCCACAAGTACACCTCCAATTGACTCAAATTATGTCAATTAGCCTATCAGAAGCTTCTTAAGCCATGACATACATTTCTGGAATTTTCCAAGCTCTTTAAAGGCACAGTCAACTTAGTGTATGTAAACTTCTGACCCACTGGAATTGTGATACAGGGAAATAATCTGTCTGTAAACAAACGTAGGAAAAATTACTTGTGTCATGCACAAAGTAGCTGTCCTAACCCACTTGCCATAACTATAGTTTGTTAACAAGACATTTGTGGAGTGGTTGAAAAATGAGTTTTAATGACTTCAACCTAAGTGAATGTATACCTCCGACTTCAACTGTACACAAATAGACACACATACACACATAAATATGCCCTCCATTTTCCCCCTTTTCAATTTGCCAACCTCAAGTCATGAAACAGCTCTCAAACATACATGCCTTTTAGAGCGACTAAGACTGAGGCCCAAGGCATTTGAATAGAAGGTGTGGTGTAGCACAGTCATAGAGATGCTATACTAATCATAGATTCCTATGTTTCTATGGTCCTACAGTGCTACCCATAAAACCCCAGTCTTGTCTCCCAATAAAAGCCCTCTTGGTAGAATATATCCAGTGTCCAGTGTCAATTTCCTACCTCTTCTTACCACATCAGGGCATTGATATGTTATGATTTTGGGCATTCCACCAGGAAATATGAAAACGATAAAAAGAAAATAGAAACAGCTTTGGCTTTTCCAACAGGAAGGAAGGAATCGTTTAACGGCAAACAGAATACAGAATACAAAACTTGACACAAATGTAGTTTTCACACATGAATTCTAATCCAATCAACCTCCAAGTGAAAATGAACCCTTAAAATACATCAAAACACAAGGCTAAGTCAATACACCACAAATAGCAAGCTTCAGTTGAACAGTATAGAATGAGAATCAAAACTTTTCACAACAGTCTTTAACCATCCCACCCGAAACAACCCCTTCTAATCTGGGTCTCCGCTCAGTCGGGGGCCCCTTCAGGACCACTCTCTGGCCACGGGCTGCAGTTCTGGAGATGTGTAGGTGACATGATTTGGAAGAGGTTCCTCTGTCAGGCCCACAGGCACCATGGATACCACATGCCAAAGAGCCTGTCAGGCCCACAGGCACCATGGATACCACATGCCAAAGAGCCTGTCGGGCCCACAGGCACCATGGATACCACATGCCAAAGAGCCTGTCAGGCCCACAGGCACCATGGATACCACATGCCAAAGAGCCTGTCAGGCCCACAGGCACTATGGATACCACATGCCAAAGAGCCTGTCAGGCCCACAGGCACCATGGATACCACATGCCAAAGAGCCTGTCAGCCTGTCCAAAGGCTGGCAGAGCAAATAGAGGGCAAAAGACCCAAGTCTTGCACCTGTCCTTTCTCTGTCTGCCTTCATTTGGGATTCCACACTGGCAGGGGACGGGTGAGGGATCAACACACACACACACACACACACACACACATACCCACACCTAACCTGTCTTCCTGTCAGACACAGTGACACTCTAATCACCTGTCGTCTGCCTGATCGTCTAATGGCAGTCATCGTGACTGACAGCGGGTGAGGAGGATATAAGTGTGTGTGTGTGTGTGTGTGTGTGTGTGTGTGTGTGTGTGTGTGTGTGTGTGTGTGTGTGTGTGTGTGTGTGTGTCCTCTCTTGTCCGAATCCTTGTGACAGAGCATCTCCGAGTGCAAACCTCAGACAGCGCCAGATGTCCATGGTGTTGCAGCCAGTCACAGACAATATACAGAAAGCCCACTTTACCAAGGGTTCTTGCAGCACAGCCTAATGTTCACCTGTCATTTCTCAGATGCAATTGAACTTCAGTGGTGGAGGGAAACATACCGGTCAGAGTTAGATAATGTTTTTTAAGGTTAAAAGTTCATTAAGAGTGTCTTACGTTTCTAGTTTTGTATTCCGTCTGTTCCACCCCTTCCAAAACATACAGGTGTAGACTTTTCACAGGTGCAAATACTTAGTACCTGCATCCCAGAGTGTCTTTGATTTCATCAGACTGCAAAGTGTAGGCTTATTGATCTTTCATAATACTTCTATAACCCTTATTATCTAATTATTTAGAGACAATAACAGCTTTTGTGTCAGTTTTATGACATAAATGTGGGGTAAATTGTTAGCAATTAAACTCATTGACCTATCCATTACGGATCATTAAGGATAATGATTCAGACCTATTAGAAAGGACCACACAATGGCAGACTAGTAGCCTACTGTAATGGCTGCCAGTGGGCAAACAGAGGAATATTGCCCAACGACACTGATAAGTTAAGGGGACAGCAGTGGCTCCTAATACAATGATGCTGTGAGCTAAGTCAATCCCAGCTGTAATTATGCTACTTTAATCAAATAAACCCTTTCCTGTGGATACTCTGACCTCATGTTAAAGTTTGTGCTCAGATGAAAGCACATTCCGGTTTCCAGGAAATGCTGATGTTGTCATACTTCTGGTAAACCACATAACAGCCAGATATAAATAAAATAAATTCCATATCAAAGATAATCATTCTTCAATTCCTGAAGCAAGTATGAGAGGCAAGTTCAAATGGGTTTGTTGGAAATCAATTACATTGTAGTAAAAAAAAACTGCTTTCAAAGTCTTTATGTACTTTTGAACCGGCAATTGAAGAAAGACCAAGGAAGAATAAACTTGATTAAATGCTGAGTAGGAGTCATCATTCCATCGTGTCTTTTTTTAAAACAACGACTCATTGTCATTTTAAGAACAGAATTCTAGCTCTTACTGAACACGAGCTAGGCCTAACGGTATCTTGTGGTTCGCCTCGGGTTCTTTCTGCTTCCAGTAAGAGAAAGGGAGAAAAATAAAGTCCATTTGGGGAAAGGAACGGTGCTGGTGGGGTCTCCTTGTCTCTGTTTGTTAATATGAGCCCAGCTATCCCAGGGGTCTCTGGTCTCTGCCCATCTAGCGAAAAGGACAGAGGGCTGGGGCATGGTGGCTTTGAAGCTGCCTTTGCCGCCTGAGGGGAAACAAGCAAAGAGAAAAATGTAATGAAACTATAACGGGATCTAGGAGAGTAGGCTGGCTTTTCTCATCATTCTATTTCTCTCTGTTCTGGCTCAAAGGGATCCAGGAAATGTGAATTGTGTATTCTGTTCCGTCCTTGCACACCAAAAGTTTATCTCCCTCTCTCTTTTGCATGAAAAGTATCAGAACACACAGTGCCTTTGGAAAGTATTCAGACCCCTTGACTTTTTCCACATTTTGTTACACTACAGCCTTATTCTAAAATGTATTAAATAATTTTTTCCCCTCATCAATCTATAGCCCATAATGACAAAGCAAAAAGTTTTTTTTTTTTTTAAATGTTTGCAAATTCATTACAAATAAAAACTGAAAGAATACATTTACTTAAGGATTCAGACACTTTAGTCAGTACTTTGTTGAAGCACCTTGGCACCTTAGCACTTTTCCTCCGTTTATCTTTCCCTCGATCCTGACACGCTTGGCATTCAGGCTAAAGAGTTCAATATTGGTTTCATCAGACCAGATATGCTTTTTGGCAAACTCTAAGCGGGCTGTCATGTGCCTTTTACCTGGAAGTGGCTTCCGTCTGGCCTGTCTACCATAAAGGTCTGATTGGTGGAGTGCTGCAGAGATGGTTGTCCTTCTGGAAGTTTCTCCCATCTCCACAGAGGAACTCTAGAGCTCTGTCAGAGTGACCATTGGGTTCTTGGTCACCTCCCTGACCAAGGCCCTTCTCCCCCAATTGCTCAGTTTGGACGGGAGGCCAGCTCCAGGAAGAGTCTTGGTGGTTCCAAACATCTTCCATTTAAAAATGATGGAGGCCACAGTGTTCTTGGGGACCTTCAATGCTGCAGATGTTTTTTAGTAACCTTCCCCAGATCTGTGCCTCGACAACATTCCTGTCTCAGAGCTCTACTGACAATTCCTTCAACCTCATGGCTTTGTTTTTGCTGTGACATGCCTTGTTAACTGTGGGACCTTACATTGCCTTTCCAAATCATGTCCAATAAATTGAATTTACCACAGGTGGACTCCAATCAAGTTGTAAAAACATCTCAAGGATGATCAATGGAAACAGGATGCACCTGAACTTGAGTCTGAAATCTGAAAACATTTCTAAAAACCTGTTTTCGCTTTGTCATTATAGGGTATTGTGCGTAAATTGATGAGGAATTTGTTATATTTAAACAATTTTAAAATAAGGCTGTAACGTAAAAAAATTGGAAAAAGTCAAGGGGTCTGAATACTTTCCGAATGCACTGTACATTTCCGACATATATGAAAATATATGCACTTACACACACATTCTCTTTCTCCACCATAGGTCTGCCGGGAACTGGGAGTGGGAACTGATTTCTTCATCCCGGTCCCGAACCCAGGTTTTCATACATTCTGTCCGTCTCCCACCCGCTCCTGCAAGAACTGGTCCGGAACCCATCCACAGTCCTACAATGTTATTCTAGGCTACTCTACAGATGGTCATACTATCAACAATCTATCTGTTGATAAGCAACTGCTTGCTAAGGTTACGATTAGGGTTATAATTAAGGTAAGGGTTAAGGTTAGGGTTAGTAGATAGTTGAAATGTTGTCTGTAGAGCATCTACAGATGAAGTAAAGTGTTACCCAGCCCTCTACACCAAAGCTCTCCCTGGTCCTCCCCTCTCCCTTGCCTCACTATATCACCTTCTCTTTCCATCATCTCCACATGACAAGAGTCACAGTAGAAGGTCACACTTTCAAAGACCGAGGTAATTGATGTTCTAAGTCGATAGAGAGACGCGTCTCATCTCTTTAGATCCTCTTGCCTTATCTGAACACATTAACAGACCCACAAGCTCCGCAGGGAGGAAGAGGAGGGAGGCCTACACATTAGCAGGTGGCTTCCATGTTCAAATTAACGAGCACTAAGTGACCATCTACCTACACTTGATACCTTGTCAAGGAAGTGTAGCCTTACAAAAGCAGCTACTTACAGATGGGAGAGAGAGAGAGAGAGAGAGAGAGAGAGAGAGAAAGAGAGAGAGAGAGAGAGAGAGAGGGGAGAGATGTTCCCCCTACAAGCCAGCACCCCAACCTCAACACAATTACCGTACACAGTACACAACAACTCAGTACAAAACAATACACAATCCAGAGAGAGAAAAACAGAGTGCCCGAGAGAGAGCGAGAGAGAGAGAGAGAGAGAGAGAGAGAGAGAGAGAGAGAGAGAGAGATGAAGATAGAGAGAGCGAGAGAGAAAAAATGGAAGAGAGCGAGAGAGGAAGAGAGAGAGGAAGAGAGAGAGAGAGAGAGAGAGAGGAAATGAGAGAAAGAAAGAGAAAGAGAGAGAGAGAAAGATAGAGAGAGCAAGATAGAGAGAGAGAAAGAGCGAGCGAGAACGAGCGAGAGCGAAAGAGAGAGAGTGAGAGAGAGAGAGAGGGAGAGCAAGAGAGAAGAAGAGAGAGAGAGAAAGAAATGGAGAGAGAGGAAGAGAGAGAGAGCGAGAGAGATGAAGCGAGAGAGAGCGAGAGAGAGAGGAAGAGAGAGCGAGAGAAAGGAAGATAGAGAGTAAGAGAGAGAGAGAGAGAGAGAGAGAGAGCAAGGAAGAGAGAGAGAGATAGAAAGAGGAAGAGAGAAAGAGCGAGAGAGAGAAATTGAGCATTACAGTAAACAGGGTTCCATTAATGGCCCTCGTCACACAGATGCACTCTGGGAAAGGAGCAGCATACCGCTGGGGAAAGGATGGTTATCAGCGTAATCACCGCTGATTCCTCCCTGCCTTTAAGTGCTCCAACACTCCCACAACAAATGGGCTATTACCACATTTCAATGAAATGATCCGACTGTGGATGCTTACGTAGTAAGGATGTCTGATAGGTTGGTGTTATATTATCAAAGTAATGGTGGGGCTATTTTGTTTGATGTGATATTTTTGTGTTACTTTTGAGGGAAAGAGCATCTGCTCAAATTATAGTTTGAAAAATAGCTCAATTTCAGCCTCCTTGTTCCAAACGAAGAGGAATGTCAGGGTGTTATCAGAATGCAGTGCGGCTGGGAAAGGTTTACAAGGGATGAGCGTGGGAACGTTTTTTCTGACTGTTGCATTTTAGAAAAATACACTTGAATTTAGCCCTGAACACAAATTAGCCCTAAACACAAATTAGCTCTGAACACAAATTAACATTGAAAGGACCTGAAATAAGAAGAGACGGAAAACTGGAATAAGTTTTTTTTATTCAATTGTTTGCAAATTGGGGTACAGTATCAGACCTGGTTTCAAATAGATATACGTATTGGAATATTTGTTATTTAAATATAAATGTATTTAAGTATTTTCAAATACATGCCAATTTCCAAATGATTTTGGATGAGTTGGAGTGCAGAGTGAAGGAAAAGCAGCAACAGCAGCAAAGCCACAAGTTGTTATGGCTTCTAGGAGTAGTGGGTGGAGGAGTCAGGCGCAGAGAGCAGGTTTAGTTCCGAACATGGATCTTTATTGCAAAGACAGTGAAAAACGGACATGCCAAACACAAGGGCGCATGAAATAACCAGTCCAAACAAACAGGACTAAACTGTCCGGAAAAATAGAATCCACAAATAATCCAACACCATGAACAGAAAACAAGCCCGCACAATAGCCGGTGGGCCTAGAGCCCTTAAACAGCCCACAAACAAAACTAAACTCAAAACAGGTGTAACCAATCAGACCAAACTAACAGAAACAAAAAAGGGAATCGATGGCAGCTAGTAGGCCAGCGACGACGACCGCCGAGCGCCGCCCAAACAGGAAGAGGCACCATCTTCGGCGGGATTCAAGTGCTCAGCATATGTGGGAACTCCTTCAAGACTGTTGGAAAAGCATTCCACATTCCACATGAACCTGGTTGAGAGTATGGCAAGAGTGTGCAAAGCCGTCATCAAGGCAAAGGGTGTCTACTTTGAAGAATCTAAAATTGAAAATATATAGTTTGATTTGTTTAACAACTTGTTTGGTTACTACATGATTCTATATGTGTTATTTCATAGTTTTGATGTCTTCACTATTATTCTACAATATAGAAAATAGTAAAAATATAGAAAAGCCCTTGAATGATTTAGTGTGTCCAAACTTTTGACTGATACTATATTTGGCACATCTTAGATGTGCTTTAGGGCACCTCCCCCCCAAAAATGTACCACTGTTTACTAAGTATCCCACTGACTGCGCTTCCATTGCTCATTGCTATTTGCCTAGTGCTCACCGTGTCTTCATGGCTGTGCTACAGTATATCTATACTGTTCTGTTGGGTAGCCTGAGCTCTGAGCTGTATAGCTGCAGTGCTGATTACACTGTGGGCCACCCAATTTACTACAGGTCAACCCAAGGTCAGGCCAACGAGTGTGCGATGTTGGGACAAATCGGTTTCAGGGGAGAGAGGTATGAGAGGCGATCAACACACACACACACACACACACGCGCAGCCAGGTGCCCGAGCAGACTGTGGCGAAGAGAAAAACACCTTAATGATGCTTTGCTCTGTTTTCCTCCTGCTTTCGCTGACATTGTAACACTGTGTGCAGGGACACTTTATTGTAGCTTCCAACACCCGACCTGGGTTCGAGCAGTGCTTGATTGAGCTTGCCTGTTGCAGTAGAAAAGTCCCAAAGTGAAAACCCTGCCCAACTGCCATTTGAACCTAAGCGTGGTCAACACAGGGAGCATGCATCAGCCAGAACATCATAATACTGTAGTTCTCCTTCTCATCCATTCTAATGAGCTTACTAACATTTAAACCGTTTATTATGCCTTTTGAGGATTAGGTAACAATTAAGGTGTCAAAACGGTAACCCGTTTAACTAAACAGAGTACGTTTTTGAGTATTCTAAGGGAATATGAAATACTGGGAGGGAGTGACAAGGAATGAACATCACTGATGAATTGATTCATGAATTTCACTTTCAAGTCAGGGTTAAATAGAGATGGAATCTTTCTTACCTATGGATGGATGGATGGATGGATGGATGGATGGATGGCTGGATCAATAGATCGATAGATTGATAGATGGACTGAGAGCTGTTACTAAGCCAAGGACATATGCAACATTAAGAGATCGACACAGGTTTTAGCAACAGCATCGGATGGGAAGTGTGTGTGTGTGTGTGTGTGTGTGTGTGTGTGTGTGTGTGTGTGTGTGTGTGTGTGTGTGTGTGTGTGTGATAGGCTACATAATGTTTCAAATCTGAACTTTAGTACACATATCGTCACAAATAAGCTCTCACAATCTCACTGCAGAATTAGACATAGTTCCACCTCTTCTCCAAAAGTCAAATGTAGAAGTTGCTCCAAACACGAGTGCCTGTTTCAGACAAAACATCAACATTCTGAGATGCAAAAAGGAGTGCCTATCACTGAGATTGAACACGCAACCCTTTGAGCTGGAGCTCGAGGATTATGCCATCCACTACCCCAGTACACAACACCCAAGCAAAACCCAACTAATTGATGGTAACAGCGCTCAACGTTGCTCCTAGTGGCGACATCCTGCATTTAGGCACACAGAAACAACTCTAAAGTTAAATTCAGGCAGTTATTCCAACTGGGTTAAGTTAAGGGTTAAGGTTTGGGATACAGAAACAACTCTATGGCTAACTTCAGGCATTAATACTGATTGGTTAACAATTCAGGCATTCAATCATTTTTGGTTAAGTTAAGAATTAAGGTTTGGGAATGGGTTAATTAATTTGAAGCATTCATTCCGATTGGTTAAGTTAAAGATGAATGTTTGGGATATGGTTTAAACAGAAGAAAAAAATCCACAGTTAAGTTCAGCCATTAATTAAGACTCAGCTCATTGTGAATGAATGGCACATCAGTCTAAGCAGTGAGCTCCTGCTCCATAGACTGCAGGTTCCCGGGGGCCTGCAAAAACGTCACATTTAGACTTGAATCTGGAGTGATATCTCAGAGGGTGGGAGAGCATGGATGAATGTTTTATGTGTCTCAGTGCCCATCCCTTCCGATGCTGTTGCTAAAACTAGTGTCGCTCTCTTAATATTGCATGTGTCCTTGGCTTAGTAACAGCTCTCAGTCCATCCTTCTATCTATCCATCCATCCATATATCCATCCATCTATCCATTGGTAAGAAAGATTGCATCTGTATTTAACCCTGACTTGAAAGTGAAATTCATGAATCAATTCATAAGTGATGTTCACTTCTTGTCACTCCTTCCCAGTATTTAATATTCCGTTAGAATACTCCATAAATGGTCCCGTGGAATTAGTGTAGTTAAAAGCACGAGCTGACGCACACCCCAAAATGGTTGTAGTGTTAGGTAGCTTGTTTACTCACATAGTTTTTAGCATTTTTAAGGTAGCTAGCTACTTGACCAGATAAGGGAACAGTTTACTTTATCTACGTAGGCTACTCCTCCTTGGTGGACTTCCCTGTTATGGATGTCAGTTCTCTTTTAGGGACATGAATCTGGCAAAACATTTATAAAACACCTGAACACCTCTCCTGAACAAAAACAGCTGTCACAAACCTACTGGAGCCGGTTGATACAATTCTGTTAGCGCGAGACAGTCAGCCAGGCAGAAAGAGGACTGAAAGGTTAGGCTACTTTAAGTTAAAACGTTTGGTCATTTCTATTATGATGCAAGAAATAGGACCATTCCAGCAAACACACACACACACACACACACACACACACACACACACACACACACACACACACACACACACACACACACACACACACACACACACACACACACACACACAGTGTGTGACTGTTACTCAGGCAGTGGTGTGAGATGCATTGTATCCACTGGTGAGTTTGATTCTGCCATCACATTCCCACCTCGCACCCCTTGCCCTGACTTACACCCACCCCCCACTCTCCATACCCATCTCCCACTGGACGCCACAGACCTTCCCTTTTGGGGGTTTTTCTGTACGATTCTGGGCCCCCTCTCATCCTGCAACCCTACCACCACTTTCTCTTCCCCTGAATCTGGGGTGCTTGGAGTGTCTCTGCTCCCGAAGAGCGATGGCTCCTGCCAGAGCCATGGGCAGAGGCATAGAAGGTAGCTAAGGCGTCACACACACATGGGCCATAAATAGATGAGGCCCTGCTTGTGACATTACCTGCCTACGACAAGATAATCCTGATGAATCGCTGCCGAGCTAACTGCCAGCGCCATGGAACAAAGAGAGAGGCTCCGACGCAGCGAGAAAAGCCTTCTTCTCCCTCTCTTCTCTCTTTGCTTTCTCTCCTGCCATCTTCTATCCTTCCCTCCCTCTTCTAGTTCTTTTTTTCTCTCACTGGCTTTCTCTCTTTCATTTCTCATGCCCCCCTCGTCTCTCGCTCTCTCTCTCTCTCTCTCTCTCTCTCTCTCTCTCTCTCTCCTATCACTTCTCTTTCTCATGCCCCCCTCCTCTCTCTCTCTCTCTCTCTCTCTCTCTCTCTCTCCTATCACTTCTCTTTCTCATGCCCCCCTCCTCTCTCTCTCTCTCTCTCCTATCACTTCTCTTTCTCATGCCCCCCTCCTCTCTCTCTCTCTCTCTCTCTTATCACTTCTCTTTCTCATGCCCCCCTCCTCTCTCTCTCTCTCCTCTCTCTCTCTCTCTCTCTCTCTCTCTCTCTCTCTCTCTCTCTCTCTCTCTCTCTCTCTCTCTCCTATCACTTCTCTTCCTCACATGCCTCCCTCTCTATTTTCTTTCTCTGTCTTTTCTATTTGCATTTTACTTCAAGGGGGCCGGGAAAAAAAGAAAGAGGAGAGTTAAAAAGAGTAAAATAGGGGTTGAATGCTAACAATGGTGTTGTGATGAAGCCGAGGTGTAGTGAAGGTTGTTGAACCTCAACACAAAATGCTGCCTGGATGTGGCAGAACAATGGTAGGGGGTGTGGATGGTGCAGCGCCTACGTTAACAGATGAATCCCTCACCAATGGATAACAATGAAGCTCGTAAAACCTATGCAGAGTAATATAACATTATTCCACACAGATGGAAACTCACTATTCGTTTGTTAAAACTCTTCTCTGCTTTGCAACATGGCCTTAAATCCACCTGACTCCGCATCATTTATGCTCTTGAAATAAATGGAAGAATAGCCTTCAACTTGGTTGCTTTTGGAGCTATAGCGCACAGGACATATTGCACTTTTCAGTCATCCCATCACCACATCTCCTTGACAGTTCTGCCCATTCTCTGTCTTCCCAGTTTTCACACCTGAGTTACACAGTATCCTTTTTGAATATTGCATGACTCTCTAAATTAGCAGAGAGGCCTGGGCTGTTTATTCTTTAAGTGTAACTTCCAGACAGACAGGACAGGACAGGGTTGGGAGGTCAGAGAGATGACTAAATAGGATGTCTGTTTAAAAGGGCCTTCTCTCTATGTCTCATATTCATGAGGCTTCATGTCTGCTCGGTCTGCTGTGGAGCTGCCATCTCAGACCAGGCCCCTCACAGCTCAGGCCCATTACTAGAGATGACAGTGGCCTTGTTAGAGCCACTCAGGGCCTTTCAGTATGTGTGTGTGTGTATGTGTGTATGTGTGTGTGTGTGTGTGTGTGTGTGTGTGTGTGTGTGTGTGTGTGTGTGTGTGTGTGTGTGTGTGTGTGTGTGTGTGTGTGTGTGTGTGTGTGTGTGTGTGTGTGTGTGTGTGTGCCCATGCTGTCCAGGCACGTGTGTCCTTGCAAGTGTGTGTGTGTGTGTGTGTGTGTGTGTGTGTGTGTATAAACAGATGGAGATTCTGGAGCCATCACTCCTCATTTCCTCCTTTACCCTCCTGGCTCCTCTTCAACTACTAGACAGAAGAGGGGAAAACGCAATCATTATGTTTCCAAAGGCATCCGGTGCCTCCCAGGTAACTGCCATCAGAATCACTAACAAGGGCAGTTTGTCCGTGAAACACATCCTAGGCACGACAAACTGAGGGCCATTTTCTGGCCAATTACTTTAAGCGGTCCAATGTGTCAGAGTGTGGGCGGAAGCCAGTCGCCATTATAATGCAAACACATCCAGAACAAACAGATAATTGATGTAATAAGTGTTTCTCACTACAAGCATAAAAGCATCTGACTGACAGGTCCACGGGGCACTTCGTCACTCTGCTACTCCCACTGGGGGAGTAGGGGGCTTGGTTCCATTACTAGCCCTCTGGAAAAGTAGGCTATGTTGTCGCTACCTAGCAGTCCATCTTCATCCATAGTGCACTTAATGGAGAAACAAACTGGGAACACAGGAGATATTCAGGCTCAGCCACAAAGACAAACAGCGGCAAGTAAAATACACCTGTGAGTCTTGTGGAAAAGGCTGATTTATGCAACAATATGCTTGTATTACATAAATCAAATTGATACATTCTAACATGCCACACTCCAGTCAATGTAACAGATATTAGTAATACTTGCAAGCAAAAGTCATCAAATTAAAATGTACAGATATAGGATCATTATTTTAAGCCAGTTTGCTTCAGCATGAAAATAATCCTGCAGCCAAAAGAAATGTGAATTATTATGTAGATTATAATTAATGGACATTTTTGTAGGGGTTGATAGATTTGGGAAAATCCAGTCAGAAATGTCAAAGTCGTAATTACAAACTTCAGAAGCCTTTTTAAACCTCAAATACAACATTAAGTTCTCCTGCAACAGGGTGATTAAGATCCTATTGCTGTAAGTGCTATGTGTTTTTACAGCTCTGTACAGGATGTGGATGTACAATGTGGGGGAAAATATATTTGGTGCATTTATTAAATGAGAGTCTCATCTGGAGCAAATAGTTGCAATGAATGAACAAAGAAAGCTTTGTAAATAAACTATAAAACTCAATGGTACTAAGTCATTTCAAAAATGTCATTATTTTGAACTGTCAGGTGGGTGAAATGCCAAAGTGGAATGCTATTGTTATGCTACGATTGTCTGCCAAAGTGGAATGCTATTGTTATGCTACGATTGTCAGTATTAAATTGTGTTCCTAGTTGTCTTTATCATCATGTTCTCGTCTTTTGAAGACATGTCAGAAAGCCTTTCACAGTTTCGTATTCTATACAATAACTTTATTGTCCGTTTTGAATGTTTTTGACAAAGAGAGAAAGGGGACTGATGCGAGCTGTATGGGGGCGAGCTGCCTGTCACAGAAGATCATATTTCAATGGAAATGAATCATAATCTCCCAGACTGCTAGTACAGGGAATTATGAAGAAGGGAAGTGAATATTTTTTGAGAAACTTTGTCAAATCAGGCTTTTGTTTGGAGGGTTAGTGATTACTCCGCGTTGTTTTACTATCAGACATGAGTACAATGTTCTGGAGAAAAGAAACACATGCGCCAGTGTTATGCTTAATAATCTTTGTTCAATTCCATACAATAGATTTTTATCAATCTCCAATCCCTGCATCATAGAATGACAGATAAGAAGAGGTGATGACAGAGGGGGAAGACGGAGTGAAAGAGAGAAATACAAAGAAAGAAAGAAAGAAAGAAAGAAAGAAAGAAAGAAAGAAAGAAAGAAAGAAAGAAAGAAAGAAAGAAAGAAAGAAAGAAAGAAAGGAAAAAAGAGAGAAAGAATGAAAGAAAAAGGAGAAGAAAAAAAATAAAGAGAAAAAAATAAAGAAAGATGAAGAGAAAAATAAGAAAGCGAAAAGAACCAAAACTATGCATGAATGTATCATCGATGTCAAATACATGGCTGATCATGTCATCCTATTCTGTGACATCACAGACAACGATTTCCAGCTGACACAGATGGTCTCCCTGTCTGTCTGTCCTGCCTTTTTCTATTCATATACAGACCAGGAAGTTGCACTGGCATTTGGTCAAGATCGATGGGCAACGTTGACAGTGACGGTGAGAAAGCAAGAAAGAGCATGATAGAGAGGGAACGACAGACAGAGAGAGGGAGAGAGAAAGAAAGAGCATAAGAGAGAAAGAGAGAGAGCACTATCACCCAGACAAGAACAAAGACTGTGGTAAAATGCCAGGGCTGTCGTTGTAAATGACTGGGCTGTCATTGTAAAGCACACTGGGCCATGCATCTGGCTTATGAACAGACAGCCTCTGCTAAGGTCAATGCTCGGGCCTATCACTCTTCACATCCTTTCAGCACAAAAAGGAACGATGGCCATGTTGTCATTTCAGACCCTGCTCTCCTTCGCTTTCTACTCTCAATGGCCTCGCGCTGAGAGAATCACCTCCGACAACAAAAAAAAAGAGGAAGAGAGGAAATATGTCAAGCCAAAAGACAAGTGTGTTTTAATTGCAGTGGCTAAGACTGGGAAAACTCTTTTTAAAGTGAGATGTTGTGGGGATGATTTGGGCAGAGCTGTCTAAGTGCAGTTCACAGGCAGGCGCTTGTTTTGTTTTGTGTTCGACCTCAGCTTGTCAGTGAATATGCTATTTGTAGGAAAGTGGGCTGATGGAAAATAGCTAGTGATTAAAAAGAGAACAAACTCAGTGCTTTGACATCTCTATGCTGAAAGCCACCCACGAAACACACACTCATACACACGCACAGCGAGAGCTTATATCTGCTACTCCTCAGCGATGGCTGTCACGGTTTAGGTACTGCTACCATACCATAGCCCCTGTTACTAAACCCTGAGTGGAGGTTGGAGCTTGTCTGTTTGAGCCAGATCGAGGAGTAGAAACACAAAAACACTGCTGAACACGCAGAAAAAGACCTTTCCGCTGACGGAAGGCAAAATAATAATAACTATAGCAAGGAAATGCAAAGAAACAAAATGTCAACAGAAACACTACATCTCTTCGTTTTGTAAAAGAGTTGGGTGGGGGGTAGAGGCGTTTGGTACAGGCGGGTGGTGGGCGGCGGGTTAGAACAAACACATGAGCAGCACAATTACTATACCACAGCCAGAAAGAAAGGCTGAAACTACTCTGAAAATGAATTACAATTACTATACCACAGCCAGAAAGAAAGGCTGAAACTACTCTGTAGATGATATAGTACATTCTGTAAGTAAAAAATCATTGGCTTTAAAACTATTCACACCACTACACATATATGTCACCATAATGACATGACTGTACACCTACAACTGAGAGGACTGTACACCTACAACTGAGAGGACTGTACACCTACAACTGAGAGGACTGTACACCTACAACTGAGAGGACTGTACACCTACAACTGAGAGGACTGTACACCTCCAACTGAGTGGACTGTACACCTACAACTGAGAGGACTGTATGCCTCCAATTAAGAGGACTGTACACCTCCAACTGAGTGGACTGTATGCCTCCAACTGAGAGGACTGTATACGTCCAACTGAGTGGACTGTATGCCTCCAACTCAATCATCAAAACTGCAGACGACGCAACAGTAGTAGGCTAGATCACCAATAACGACAAGACAGCCTATAGGGAGGAGGTGAGGGCACTTGGAGTGTGGTGTCAGGAAAATAACCTCTCACTCAATGTCGACAACACAAAGGAGATGATCGTGGACTCAAGGAAATATCAGAGGGAGCACCCCCCTATTCATATCGACGGGACAGCAGTGGAGAAGGTGGAAAGTTTTAAGTTCCTCGGCATACACATCACGGACAAACTGAAATGGTCCATACACACAGACAGCGTGGTGAAGAAGGCGCAACAGCGTCTCTTCAACCTCAGGAGGCTGAAGAAACGTGTCTTGTCTCCTAAAACTCTCACAAACTTTTACAGAAAGTGGAGCACCCCCACAACATGATGCTGCCACCCCCGTGCTTCACGGTTGGGATGGTGTTCTTTGGCTTACAAGCCTCCCCCTTTTTCCTCCAAACATAATGATGGTCATTATGGCCAAACAGTTCTATTTTTGTTTTATCAAACCAGAGGACATTTCTCCAAAAAGTACGATCTTTGTCCCCTTGTGCAGTTGCAAACAGTAGTCTGGCTTTTTTATGGCGGTTTTGGAGCAGTGGCTTCTTCCTTGCTGAGCGGCCTATGTATATAGAACTCGTTTTACTGTGGATATAGATACTGTACGTTTGTAACTGTTTCCTCCAGCATCTTCACGAGGTCCTTTGCTGTTGTTCTGGGATGGATTTTCACTTTTCGCACTAAAGTTTGTTCATCTCTCGGAGACAGAACGCGTCTCCTTCCAGAGTGGTATGACAGCTGTGTGGTCCCATGGTGTTTATACTTGCATACTATTGTTTGTACAGATGAACATGGTAATTGCTCCCAAGGATGAACCAGGCTTGTGGAGGTCTACAATTTTTTTTCTCAGGTCTTGGTTGATTTATTTTGATTTTCCCATGAAAAGCAAAGAGGCACTGAGTTTGAAGGTAGGCCTTGAAATACATCCACAGGTACACCTCCAATTGACTCAAATGGTGTCAATTAGCCTATCAGACGCTTCTAAAGGCATGACATAATTTTCTGGAATTTTCCTAGCTGTTTAAAGGCACAGTCAACTTAGTGTATGTAAACTTCTGACCCATTGTGATACAATGAATTATAAGTTAAATAATCTGTCTATAAACAGATGTTGGAAAAATGACTTGTCTAAAAGAAAAAGAAACACCTATTTAGGCGAGGTGCTGGCTAGCGGAGTAGAAAACTAGAAACTAAAAGAGAGCCGCACACTCTAGGAGCTCAGATGCAAAAATGTAATTACCAATGTTTCAACAGCCAAGCTGTCTTCATCAGGGTATAATCACAAACACTGCGGGATGACTCGTTTATGTAGTGTCAAAAGACACAGGTGTCTGTAATCATGGCCAAGAGTGGCCTAATATCATTGGTTAATTATCAAATATTAAAATGGCATACAAAGAACAGCATACAAACAACAAATGGATAGCATACGATCATAGATTCATTTTCGACTACACAAGCTTACAAACAATTACAATGGCAAAGTCACAATAAGCACAAGAAAGACATTCCATTTGTTGTAGATTTGGATAGAACACACTCTAAAGTTTCCAAAACTGTTAAAATAATGTATGTGAGTATAACAGAACTGATTTGGCAGGTGAAAACCTGAGAAAAATCCATTCAGGAAGTAGGATTTTTTGTTGTTGTAGTTTCAATGCCATTGACTTAGGACTGCAGTTCCTATGCCTTCCACTAGATGTCAACAGTCTTTAGAAATTGTTTCAGGCTTGTATTCTGAAAAATGAGGGAGTAAGAGCAGTCTGAATGAGTGGAACCTGCAGTGTCC
This sequence comes from Oncorhynchus mykiss, assembly GCF_013265735.2. Lineage (NCBI taxonomy): Eukaryota > Metazoa > Chordata > Actinopteri > Salmoniformes > Salmonidae > Oncorhynchus > Oncorhynchus mykiss. The sequence goes on along the minus strand of NC_048592.1, from coordinate 29,434,063 downwards.
CAGAGCTTTTTCATGCGCACGACCGAGAGAGGGCCTTTCTTGTTTACCTTTTATATTGATGACCTGGAGCCAGTGGGTCTGGCGACGAATATGTAGTAAGGGCTAGCCGACTAGAGCATCCAGGTCGCAGTGGTGGGTGTTATAAGGGGCTTTGGTAACAAAACGGATGGCACTGTTATAGACTGCATCCAGTTTGCTGAGTAGAGTATTGGAAGCTATTTTATAGACGATATCGCCGAAGTTGAGAATCGGTAAGATAGTCAGTTTTACTAGGGTGAGTTTGGCGGCGTGAGTGAAGGAGGCTTTGTTGCGAAATAGAAAGCCGATTCTAAATTAGATTTTGGATTGGAGATGTTTAATATGAGTGTGGAAGGAGAGTTTACAGTCTAGCCAGACTAGGTATTTGTAGTTGTCCACATATTCTAGGTCAGAACCGTCCAGAGTAGTGATGCTGGTGGGGCAGGTGGGTGCGGGCAGCGAACGGTTGAAAAGCATGCATTTGTTTTTACTAGTGTTTAAGAGCAGTTGGAGGCCACGGAAGGAGTGTTGTATGGCATTAAAGCTCATTTGGAGGTTAGTTAACACAGTGTCCAAAGAAGGGCCAGATGTATACAGAATGGTGTCGCCTGCGTAGAGGTGGTTCTGGGAATCACCAGCAGCAAGAGCGACATCGTTGATATATACAGAGAAAAGAGTTGGCCCGAGAAATGAACCCTGTGGCACCCACATAGAGACTGCCAGAGGTCCGGCCCTCCGATTTGACACACTGAACTCTTTCTGTGAAGTAGCTGGTGAACCAGGCGAGGCAGTCATTTGAAAAACCACGACTATTGAGTCTGCCAATAAGAATACAGAGATTGACAGAGTCGAAAGCCTTGGCCAGGTTGATGAAGACGGCTGCACAGTACTGTCTTTTTTTGATGGCGGTTATGATATTGTTTAGTAACTTGAGCGTGGCTGAGGTACACCCGTGACCAGCTCGGAAACCGGATTGCACAGCGGAGAAGGTACGGTGGGATTCGAAATGGTCAGTGATCTGTTTATTAACTTGGCTTTAGAAAGGCAGGGCAGGATGGATATAGGTCTATAACAGTTTAGGTCTAGAGTGTCACCCCCTTTGAAGAGGGGGATGACCGCGGCAGCTTTCCAATCTTCAGGGATCTCAGACGATACAAAAGAGAGGTTGAACAGACTGGTAATAGGGGTTGCAACAATGGCGGCAGATAATTTTAGGAAGAGAGGGTCCAGATTGTCGAGCCCAGCTGATCTGTACGGGTCCAGGTTTTGCAGCTCTTTCAGAACATCTGCTATCTGGATTTGGGTGAAGGAGAAGCTGGGGAGGCTTGGGCAAGTAGCTGCGGGGGGTGCGGAGCTGTTGGCCGGGGTTGGGGTAGCCAGGAGGAAAGCATGGCCAGCCGTAGTGAAATGCTTATTGAAATGTTCGATTATCATGGATTTATTGGTGTTCACAGTGATACCTAGCCTCAGTGCAGTGGGCAGCTGGGAGGAGGTGCTCTTGTTCTCCATGGACTTGACAGTGTCCCAAAACATTTTGGAGTTAGAGCTACAGGATGCAAATTTCTGTTTGAATAAGCTAGCCTTTGCTTTCCTGACTGACTGTGTGTATTGGTTCCTGACTTCCCTGAACAGTTGCATATCGCAGGGACAATTTGATGCTACTGCAGTCTGCTACATTATGTTTTTGTTCTGGTCAATGGCAGTCAGGTCTGGAGTGAACCAAGGGCTATATATGTTCTTAGTTCTACATTTTTTGAAAGGGGCATGCTTATTTAAGATGGTGAGGAAATTACTTTTAAAGAACCACCAGGCATCCTCGACTGACGGGATGAGGTCAATATCTTTCCAGTATACCCGGGCCAGGTCGATTAGAAAGGCTTGCTCGCAGAAGTGTTTTAGGGAGCATTTGACAGTGATGTGGGGTGGTCATTTTACCGCGGACCCATAGCGGATGCAGGCAATGAGGCAGTGATTGCTGAGATCCTGATTGAAAACAGCAGAGGTATATTTGGAGGGCAAGTTGGTCAGAATAATATCTATGAGGCTGCCCATGTTTACGGATTTAGGGTTGTACCTGGTGGGTTCCTTGATCATTTGTGTGAGATTGAGGGCATCTAGCTTAGATTGAAGGACTGCCGGGGTGTTAAGCATATCCCAGTTTAGGTCACCTAACAGAACGAACTCTGAAGATAGATGAGAGACAATCAATTCACATACGGTGTCCAGGGGGGGGGGGGGGGGGGGGGGGGGTTAGATCCATTATATATATATATATATATATATATATAACTTCTACGGTTCATGTCACTATTTTGACCTATTCTAATGAGACCATGTTACTTTCAAAGTCATGGGCGAAAGGAGAAGGGAAGGGGTTGGAATAGAACAAAACTAACAGTAAGTAAGACATAACAGCTAAGTAACGATGGAAGCTCTGGTTGAGTTTCAAACAGCAGGTGGAGGACTGGGTATGGTCAGGATGCAGAAGGTTAAGTTCCGCTTGAACACTTGCGCAGTGGGGGCCAGTCTTACAGGAGAGGCCGGTAAGTCAGAGAGAATTGCAACAATACACAATAGAGGAGGAGAGGAGTAAAGGAGAGGAGGATAGGAGAAGAGGATATGAGAAGAGGGGAGGAGGATAGGAGAAGAGGATAGGAGAAGAGGATACGCGAGGAGGAGAGGAGGATAGGAGAAGAGGATAGGAGAAGAGGACATGCGAGGAGGAGAATAGGATAGGAGAAGAGGATAGGAGAAGAGGAAATGAGAGGAGGATAGGAGGAGGAGAGGACGAGGAGAGAGCAGGAGAAGACAGCAGGAGAGGAGAGGAGAGGAGAGGAGAGGAGAGGAGAGGAGAGGAGGAGAGGAGAGGAGAGGAGAGGAGAGGAGAGGAGAGGAGAGGAGAGGAGAGGCAGACGCTACTGTCAGACGGAGATAACACACAGAGCTTACTCAGAACATACACATGCATTGCATACATAGACTCATACACACACACACACACACACACACACACACACACACAAACAAACACTGACTTTCTCCCAGACTACTACACACCCTACCCATACACAATGACTAACACACATATGATCTCCCTTTCCCCATCTTGATGACGACATACACACACACCACACCTTCACTCTCATAAATGACTCTCTGGAAGAAACACACAGGGGGATGGACAATGCTGGAAATAGGTCAGCACCGTTCCTGATGCTCAGAATGTGTCACATTATGGAAGACAGGCTGCAGGACACAAGGCAGCTGCAGCCAGTAACACGACAGTGTCACCCATTTAGAATGAACAGCCCTGTCCCCAATGAAAACAGACAGTACTGCAGGAAGGCCATTGGGGATAGGGAAGGGATGGTGATGCCATACAACACCTACAGACCTGTTTCTTTCGGCTGGAGGATAGCAGGTATGACAGGTTGCTGTAAGGTTTGAGTAATGATGCACACACACACACACACACACACAAACACACACACACAGGTGTTTGGTCACAGATGGAAAATAGCAGGTACAGTTGTTGTTGTTGATGTGAGGAATACCACACACACACACACACACACACACACACACACACACACACACACACACACACACACACACACACACACACACACACACACATCGGTGTTGAAGCAGGGAAGGCTGGAGTACTAGCTGTAACAGTAGTAATGAGTAGTCAGGGGGAAGCTATCTGCTATCTGTCATCAGCTCAGATAAGCTCAGTCCCGCAGGTAGACACACACACACACTCGACCACACACACACAAACACACACACACACACACACTCCACCCAGACTAACACAAGACTCAAACACAAAATCATTCCAGTATGTCAAATGGACAGTCTCATAGTGATGAACACATACTCTAATTCAGTTATGAGTGAAATACACTGTTTGTTTGGGTTACAGTGATTGACATACATAAGATATGAAACTGGGGATGAACACAGCTGGAGTACTGTACACGTACATGGATCGGTAAGCTATTTCTCTACTCATTTAAAAGTTCCCTCCTACCCATCACACCAAAGTGGCATTAGTATTTTTTAATCCACCCCATCAAGTCATATATTTTACATACAGTTGAAGTCAGAAGTTTACATACACTTAGGTTGGAGTCATTAAAACTCGTTTTTCAACCACTCCACAAATTTCTTGTTAACAAACTATAGTTTTGGCAAGTTGGTTAGGATATCTACTCTGTGCATGACACAAGTAATTTTTCCAACAATTGTTTACAGACAGATTATTTCACTTATAATTCACTGTATCACAATTCCAGTAGGTCAGAAGTTTACATACATATAAGTTGACTGTGCCTTTAAACAGTTTGGAAAATTCCAGAAATTTATGTCATGGCTTTAGACGCTTCTGATAGGCTAATTGACATAATTTGAGTCAATTGGAGGTGTACCTGTGGATGTATTTCAAGGCCTACCTTCAAACTCAGTGCCTCCTTGCTTGACATCATGGGAAAATCAAAATAAATCAGCCAAGACCTGAGAACATTTTTTGTAGACAAGCCTGGTTCATCCTTGGGAGCAATTTCCCAAAGCCTGAAGGTACCACGTTCATCTGTACAAACAATAGTACGCAAGTATAAACACCATGGGACCACGCAGCCATCATACCGCTCATACCGCTCAGGAAGGAGACGCATTCTGTCTCCTAGAGTTGAACGTACTTTGGTGCGAAAAGTGCAAATCATTCCCAGAACGACAGCAAAGGACCTTGTGAAGATGCTGGAGAAAGCAGGTACAAAAGTATCTATATCCACAGTAAAACGAGTCCTATATCAACATAACCTGAAAGGCCGCTCAGCAAGGAAGAAGCCACTGCTCCAAAACCGCCCTAAAAGACAGACTACGGTTTGCAACTGCACATGGGGACAAAGATCGTACTTTTTGGAGAAATGTCCTCTGATCTGATGAAACAAAAATAGAACTGTTTGGCCATAATGACCATCGTTATGTTTGGGGGGAAAAGGGGGAGGCTTGCAAGCCGAAGAACACCATCCCAACCGTGAAGCACGGGGGTGGCAGTATCATGTTGTGTGGGTGCATTGCTGCAGGAGGGAATGGTGCACTTCACAAAATAGATGGCATCATGAGGTAGAAAATTATGTGGATATATTGAAGCAACATCTCAAGACATCAGTCAGGAAGTTAAAGCTTGGTCGCAAATGACCCCAAGCATACCTCCAAAGATGTGGCAAAATGGCTTAAGGACAAAAAGTCAAGGTATTGGAGTGGCCATCACAAAGCCCTGACCTCAATCCTATAGAAAATGTGTGGGCAGAACTGAAAAGATCGTGTGCGAGCAAGGAGGCGTACCAACCTGACTTTGTTACACCAGCTCTGTCAGGAGGAATGGGCCAAAATTCACCCAACTTGTGGGAAGCTTGTGGAAGGCTACATGAAACGTTTGACCCAAGTCAAACAATTTAAAGGCAATGCTACAAAATACTAATTGAGTGTATGTAAACCTCTGACCCACTGGGAATGTGATGAAATAAATAAAAGCTGAAATAAATTATTCTCTCTACTATTATTCTGACATTTCACATTCTTAAAATAAAGTGGTGATCCTAACTGACCTTAGACAGGGAATTTTTACAAGGATTAAATGTCAGGAATTGTGAAAAACTGAGTATAAATGTATTTGGCTAAGGTGTATGTAAACTTCCGACTTCAACTGTACATGTAAATCACATTATACGGTCACCTGTCCCACATATACAGGTCCTAACATGTATATAAAACTAACTTCAAACATGCTTAACATCAAACTCCCATTGACATCAATACCCATTTTACACAATCATTTAATGCACGCGTCTACACCTCAAGTTAGCATTAGACCCTACACTATAGAGAGAACTGCAGTAGCATTGTGACATTTCAGGACAGCTTGCTCAGAAATCCAAGGTCTGCTTACGACGTGCTCTTAATGAAGAGAGGCTAATTAGTCACAAAGCTGTGATCAGGCTCGTGGCAGATGGATGGTTTATTAAAAGGCCTTAGTTAGCACCGAGCTGTCAAAACTGTACGCAGGTGTAGCGGAAGTAGTTAGGAGAACCACACTCGTGCGTTAGTCTCTCTCACACACACGTGCACACTCACATGCATACAGACGAATGCACACACACACACACTCCTGGGCCCTTTAGTTAGGTGTTCAGTTCAGACTATTTTATCAAGCCCCTGGAGTGTCTATCTTCCTCCACTCCATAACATGCAGAAACAAGGTCATGTTACATTAGAATACAGGTCAAACCATAGAAATAGAATCAGGTTAAATGAGGGATTCAGGACCAAAGAGGAGCTCTAGGAGAGAGGTAACAAATACACTGAGTGTACAAAACATTAACAACACCTTCCTAATATTGAGTTGCACCCCCTTTTGCAATCAGAACAGCCTCAATTCGTCGGGGCATGGACTCTACAATGTGTCAAAAACGTTCCACAAGGATGCTGGCCCATGTTGATTCCAATGCTTCCCACAGTTATGCCAAGTTGGCTGGATGTCCTTTGGGTGGTCCTTTGGGAGAGAAAGAACGAGAGACAAGGAGAGAGGTGGAGGATAGGGAGGTCTGACTGACTGAAAGAGATGGGGATAGAAAGAAAGAGAGACAAGGAGAGAGGTGGAGGATAGGGAGGTCTGACTGACTGAAAGAGATGGGGATAGAAAGAAAGAGAGACAAGGACAGAGGTGGAGGATAGGGAGGTCTGACTGACTGAAAGAGATGGGGAGAGAAAGAAAGAGAGACAATGAGAGAGGTGGAGGATAGGGAGGTCTGACTGACTGAAAGAGATGGGGAGAGAAAGAAAGAGAGACAATGAGAGAGGTGGAGGATAGGGACGTCTGACTGACTGAAAGAGATGGGGATAGAAAGAAAGAGAGACAAGGAGAGAGGTGGAGGATAGGGAGGTCTGACTGACTGAAAGAGATGGGGAGAGAAAGAAAGAGAGACAAGGAGAGAGGTGGAGGATAGGGAGGTTTGACTGACTGAAAGAGATGGGGATAGAAAGAAAGAGAGACAAGGAGAGAGGTGGAGGATAGGGAGGTCTGACTGACTGAAAGAGATGGGGAGAGAAAGAAAGAGAGACAATGAGAGTGGTGGAGGATAGGGACGTCTGACTGACTGAAAGAGATGGGGATAGAAAGAAAGAGAGACAAGGAGAGAGGTGGAGGATAGGGAGGTCTGACTGACTGAAAGAGATGGGGAGAGAAAGAAAGAGAGACAAGGAGAGAGGTGGAGGATAGGGAGGTCTGACTGACTGAAAGAGATGGGGAGAGAAAGAAAGAGAGACAAGGAGAGAGGTGGAGGATAGGGAGGTCTGACTGACTGAAAGAGATGGGGATAGAAAGAAAGAGAGACAAGGAGAGAGGTGGAGGATAGGGAGGTCTGACTGACTGAAAGAGATGGGGAGAGAAAGAAAGAGAGACAAGGAGAGAGGTGGAGGATAGGGAGGTTTGACTGACTGAAAGAGATGGGGATAGAAAGAAAGAGAGACAAGGAGAGAGGTGGAGGATAGGGAGGTCTGACTGACTGAAAGAGATGGGGAGAGAAAGAAAGAGAGACAAGGAGAGAGGTGGAGGATAGGGAGGTCTGACTGACTGAAAGAGATGGGGAGAGAAAGAAAGAGAGACAATGAGAGAGGTGGAGGATAGGGAGGTCTGACTGACTGAAAGAGATGGGGAGAGAAAGAAAGAGAGACAAGGAGAGAGGTGGAGGATAGGGAGGTTTGACTGACTGAAAGAGATGGGGATAGAAAGAAAGAGAGACAAGGAGAGAGGTGGAGGATAGGGAGGTCTGACTGACTGAAAGAGATGGGGAGAGAAAGAAAGAGAGACAAGGAGAGAGGTGGAGGATAGGGAGGTCTGACTGACTGAAAGAGATGGGGAGAGAAAGAAAGAGAGACAAGGAGAGAGGTGGAGGATAGGGAGGTCTGACTGACTGAAAGAGATGGGGATAGAAAGAAAGAGAGACAAGGAGAGAGGTGGAGGATAGGGAGGTCTGACTGACTGAAAGAGATGGGGAGAGAAAGAAAGAGAGACAAGGAGAGAGGTGGAGGATAGGGAGGTTTGACTGAATGAAAGAGATGGGGATAGAAAGAAAGAGAGACAAGGAGAGAGGTGGAGGATAGGGAGGTCTGACTGACTGAAAGAGATGGGGAGAGAAAGAAAGAGAGACAAGGAGAGAGGTGGAGGATAGGGAGGTTTGACTGACTGAAAGAGATGGGGATAGAAAGAAAGAGAGACAAGGAGAGAGGTGGAGGATAGGGAGGTCTGACTGACTGAAAGAGATGGGGAGAGAAAGAAAGAGAGTCAATGAGAGAGGTGGAGGATAGGGACGTCTGACTGACTGAAAGAGATGGGGATAGAAAGAAAGAGAGACAAGGAGAGAGGTGGAGGATAGGGAGGTCTGACTGACTGAAAGAGATGGGGAGAGAAAGAAAGAGAGACAAGGAGAGAGGTGGAGGATAGGGAGGTCTGACTGACTGAAAGAGATGGGGAGAGAAAGAAAGAGAGACAAGGAGAGAGGTGGAGGATAGGGAGGTCTGACTGACTGAAAGAGATGGGGATAGAAAGAAAGAGAGACAAGGAGAGAGGTGGAGGATAGGGAGGTCTGACTGACTGAAAGAGATGGGGATAGAAAGAAAGAGAGACAAGGAGAGAGGTGGAGGATAGGGAGGTCTGACTGACTGAAAGAGATGGGGAGAGAAAGAAAGAGAGACAAGGAGAGAGGTGGAGGATAGGGAGGTCTGACTGACTGAAAGAGATGGGGAGAGAAAGAAAGAGAGACAATGAGAGAGGTGGAGGATAGGGAGGTCTGACTGACTGAAAGAGATGGGGAGAGAAAGAAAGAGAGACAAGGAGAGAGGTGGAGGATAGGGGGGTCTGACTGACTGAAAGAGATGGGGAGAGAAAGAAAGAGAGACACTGAGAGAGGTGGAGGATTGGGAGGTCTGACTGACTGAAAGAGATGGGGAGAGAAAGAAAGAGAGACAAGGAGAGAGGTGGAGGATAGGGAGGTCTGACTGACTGAAAGAGATGGGGAGAGAAAGAAAGAGAGACAAGGAGAGAGGTGGAGGATAGGGAGGTCTGACTGACTGAAAGAGATGGGGAGAGAAAGAAAGAGAGACAAGGAGAGAGGTGGAGGATAGGGAGGTCTGACTGACTGAAAGAGATGGGGAGAGAAAGAAAGAGAGACAAGGAGAGAGGTGGAGGATAGGGAGGTCTGACTGACTGAAAGAGATGGGGATAGAAAGAAAGAGAGACAAGGAGAGAGGTGGAGGATAGGGAGGTCTGACTGACTGAAAGAGATGGGGATAGAAAGAAAGAGAGACAAGGAGAGAGGTGGAGGATAGGGAGGAAAACTGCTTTGTAGTACGGAAAATGTCATTCTTGTTGAAGCTGACGGCTCCTTTCAGATGAGCAACGTCTAAAATATGACAATTGTCTGACAGAGAAACAACCACATTTGTGCCGACACATTTAAACCAAATCAAATGTGTCGCTGCAGGGTAGAAAGAGAGAAGGGATAGAGAGAGAGGGGGAGATAGGGAGAGAGAATAGAGAGGAAGATAATGCCTTTGACTGTCAGACGCATCATTAAAATTAATACTTCCTTTTTATGGGGGCACGCTTTAAATTTTTCAACCCCGCTGTGGTCCATCGCTCCCCAAGCTGTGAATGTAGCTTCAGGTGAACCATGTGTGTGTTTGTACACACCCTCTCTCTCCCCGTCACACACCCTCTGTCTCCCTCACACACCCTCTCTCTCCCTCACACACCCTCTCTCTCCCCGTCACACACACTCTCTCTCTCTCTCTCACACACCCTCTCTCTCTCCCTCACACACCCTCTCTCTCTCCCTCACACACCCTCTCTCTCCCTCACACACCCTCTCTCTCCCTCACACACCCTCTGTCTCCCTCACACACCCTCTCTCTCCCCGTCACACACCCTCTCTCTCTCCCTCACACAACCTCTGTCTCCCTCACACACCCTCTCTCTCCCTCACACACCCCCTCTCTCCCTCACACACCCTCTCTCTCCCTCACACACCCTCTCTCTCCCTTACACACCCTCCCTCTCCCTCACACACCCTCTCCCTCCCTCACACACCCTCTCTCTCTCCCTCACACACCCTCTCTCTCTCCCTCACACACCTTCTCTCTCCCCGTCACACACCCTCTCTCTCCCTCACACATCCTCTCTCTCCCCCTCACACACCCTCTCTCCCCATTACACACCCTCTGTCTCCCTCACACACCCTCTCTCTCCCTTACACACCCTCCCTCTCCCTCACACACCCTCTCCCTCCCTCACACACCCTCTCTCTCTCCCTCACACACCCTCTCTCTCTCCCTCACACACCTTCTCTCTCTCCCTCACACACCCTCTCTCTCCCTCACACACCCTCTCTCTCCCTCACACACCCGCTCTCTCCCTCAAATACCCTCTCTCGCCCTCACACACCTTCGCTCTCCCTCACACACTTTCTCTCTCTCCCTCACACACCCTCTGTCTCCCTCACACACCCTCTCTCTCCCTCACACACCCTCTGTCTCCCTCACATAACCTCTCTCTCCCTCACACACCCTCTCTCTCCCTCACACACCCTCTGTCTCCCTCACACACCCTCTCTCTCCCTCACATACCCTCTCTCTCCCTCACACACCTTCGCTCTCCCTCACACGCCCTCTCTCTCTCCCTCACACACCCTCTGTCTCCCTCACACACCCTCTCTCCCTCACACACCCTCTCTCTTCTTCACACACCCTCTCTCTCCCTCACACACCCTCTGTCTCCCTCACATACCCTCTCTCTCCCTCACACACCCTCTCTCTCCCTTACACACCCTCTGTCTCCCTCACACACCCTCTGTCTCCCTCACACAACCTCTGTCTCCCTCACACACCCTCTCTCTCCCTCACACACACCCTCTCTCCCTTACACACCCTCTCTCTCCCTCACACACCCTCTCTCCCTTACACACTCTCTCTCCCTCAGACACCCTCTGTCTCCCTCACACACCCTCTCTCTCCCTTACACACCCTCTCCCTCCCTCACACACCCTCTCTCTCCCTTACACACCCTCTCCCTCCCTCACACACCCTCTCTCTCCCTCACACACCCTCTCTCTCCCTCACACACCCTCTGTCTCCCTAACACACCCTCTCTCTCCCTGTCACACACCCTCTCTCTCTCCCTCACACACCCTCTGTCTCCCTCACACACCCTCTCTCCCGTCACACACCCTCTCTCTCCCCGTCACACACCCTATCTCTCCCCATCACACACCCTCTCTCTCTCCCTCACACACCCTCTCTCTCTCCCTCACACACCCTCTCTCCCGTCACACACCCTCTCTCTCCCCGTCACACACCCTATCTCTCCCCATCACACACCCTCTCTCTCTCCCTCACACACCCTCTCTCTCTCCCTCACACACCCTCTCTCTCCCTCACACACCCTCTGTCTCCCTCACATACCCTCTCTCTCCCTCACACACCCTCTCTCTCCCTCACACACCCTCTGTCTCCCTCACACACCCTCTCTCTCCCTCACATACCCTCTCTCTCCCTCACACACCTTCGCTCTCCCTCACACGCCCTCTCTCTCTCCCTCACACACCCTCTGTCTCCCTCACACACCCTCTCTCCCTCACACACCCTCTCTCTTCTTCACACACCCTCTCTCTCCCTCACACACCCTCTGTCTCCCTCACATACCCTCTCTCTCCCTCAAACACCCTCTCTCTCCCTTACACACCCTCTGTCTCCCTCACACACCCTCTGTCTCCCTCACACACCCTCTCTCTCCCTCACACACCCCCTCTCTCCCTTACACACCCTCTCTCTCCCTCACACACCCTCTCTCTCTCTTACACACCCTCTCTCTCCCTCACACACCCTCTCTCTCTCCCTCACACACCCTCTGTCTCCCTCACACACCCTCTCTCTCCCTCACACATCCTCTCTCTCCCCGTCACACACCCTCTCTCTCCCTCACACATCCTCTCTCTCCCCCTCACACACCCTCTCTCCCCATTACACACCCTCTGTCTCCCTCACACACCCTCTCTCTCCCTTACACACCCTCCCTCTCCCTCACACACCCTCTCCCTCCCTCACACACCCTCTCTCTCTCCCTCACACACCCTCTCTCTCTCCCTCACACACCCTCTCTCTCTCCCTCACACACCCTCTCTCTCCCTCACACACCCTCTCTCTCCCTCACACACCCTCTCTCTCCCTCAAATACCCTCTCTCGCCCTCACACACCTTCGCTCTCCCTCACACACCCTCTCTCTCTCCCTCACACACCCTCTGTCTCCCTCACACACCCTCTCTCTCCCTCACACACCCTCTGTCTCCCTCACATACCCTCTCTCTCCCTCACACACCCTCTCTCTCCCTCACACACCCTCTGTCTCCCTCACACACCCTCTCTCTCCCTCACATACCCTCTCTCTCCCTCACACACCTTCGCTCTCCCTCACACGCCCTCTCTCTCTCCCTCACACACCCTCTGTCTCCCTCACACACCCTCTCTCCCTCACACACCCTCTCTCTTCTTCACACACCCTCTCTCTCCCTCACACACCCTCTGTCTCCCTCACATACCCTCTCTCTCCCTCACACACCCTCTCTCTCCCTTACACACCCTCTGTCTCCCTCACACACTCTCTGTCTCCCTCACACAACCTCTGTCTCCCTCACACACCCTCTCTCTCCCTCACACACACCCTCTCTCCCTTACACACCCTCTCTCTCCCTCACACACCCTCTCTCCCTTACACACCCTCTCTCTCCCTCAGACACCCTCTGTCTCCCTCACACACCCTCTCTCTCCCTTACACACCCTATCTCTCCCTCACACACCCTCTCTCTCCCTCACACACACCCTCTCTCCCTTACACACCCTCTCTCTCCCTCACACACCCTCTCTCCCTTACACACCCTCTCTCTCCCTCAGACACCCTCTCCCTCCCTCACACACCCTCTCTCTCCCTTACACACCCTCTCCCTCCCTCACACACCCTCTCTCTCCCTCACACACCCTCTCTCTCCCTCACACACCCTCTGTCTCCCTAACACACCCTCTCTCTCCCTGTCACACACCCTCTCTCTCTCCCTCACACACCCTCTGTCTCCCTCACACACCCTCTATCCCGTCACACACCCTCTCTCTCCCCGTCACACACCCTCTCTCTCCCCATCACACACCCTCTCTCTCTCCCTCACACACCCTCTCTCTCTCCCTCACACACCCTCTCTCTCCCTCACACACCCTCTGTCTCCCTCACATACCCTCTCTCTCCCTCACACACCCTCTCTCTCCCTCACACACCCTCTGTCTCCCTCACACACCCTCTCTCTCCCTCACATACCCTCTCTCTCCCTCACACACCTTCGCTCTCCCTCACACGCCCTCTCTCTCTCCCTCACACACCCTCTGTCTCCCTCACACACCCTCTCTCCCTCACACACCCTCTCTCTTCTTCACACACCCTCTCTCTCCCCCTCACACACCCTCTCTCCCCATTACACACCCTCTGTCTCCCTCACACACCCTCTCTCTCCCTTACACACCCTCCCTCTCCCTCACACACCCTCTCCCTCCCTCACACACCCTCTCTCTCCCTTAAACACCCTCGCTTTCCCTCACACACCCTCTCTCTCCCCATCACACATCCTCTCTCTCTCCCTCACATACCCTCTGTCTCCCTCACACACCCTCTCTCCCCATCACACACCCTCTCTCTCTCCCTCACACACCCTCTCTCACTCCCTCACACACCCTCTGTCTCCCTCACACACCCTCTCTCTCCCTCACACATCCTCTCTCTCCCCGTCACACACCCTCTCTCTCCCTCACACATCCTCTCTCTCCCCCTCACACACCCTCTCTCCCCATTACACACCCTCTGTCTCCCTCACACACCCTCTCTCTCCCTTACACACCCTCCCTCTCCCTCACACACCCTCTCCCTCCCTCACACACCCTCTCTCTCCCTTAAACACCCTCGCTTTCCCTCACACACCCTCTCTCTCCCCGTCACACATCCTCTCTCTCTCCCTCACATACCCTCTGTCTCCCTCACACACCCTCTCTCCCCATCACACAGCCTCTCTCTCTCCCTCACACACCCTCTCTCTCCCTCACACACCCTGTCTAGCTCTCTTTCTCCCATCTATCACATACTCAGAGCATCTCTTCTGGTAAACTTCTTTTTAGTTCTGTTTTAGTTATATTTCTCTCAAGTTCTTCCTTTGTAGTTGGTCTTGCCATATTGTCAGTCACGCATCGTGTATCCCTGTGACCAATGTCGTCCGTGGCACATGAGGATGTAACTTTCTGTCAGCACTATCGCTGCACAACAGACACTACTGTTATTGGATGGTAATAAACATTCAAACACATGCACACGGATACACACACACATGCATACACACAGATACACACACACATACACACCACCCCTTGTCGTGTCAACCCCCTAAACCCCTGCCCTACACACCCCTATACAGACACACCCTACACACACACATACACCTACACACACACACACACCTACACACACCCTACAGACACACACATACACACACCCTACACACATACACACCCTACAAACACCCTACCCACACACACCCTACACACACACTATTTCAATGTCTATCTCTCTCACTGATACACACACACACACACTGATATGCATATGCACACGCATAGCCATTTTCATGCTAATAGGTTTATGTTGGAACTGTAATTAAAAACAGCTTGGTACATCCCTTTCTTCCCTGTTTGAGGTCTAGAGAAATAGATAGCAGTGGGGAGGCGAGGGGCTACATAGCAAGAGAGAGAGAGAGAGAGAGAGAGAGAGAGAGAGAGAGAGAGAGAGAGAGAGAGAGAGAGAGAGAGAGAGAGAGAGAGAGAGAGAGAGAGAGAGAGAGAGAGAGAGACAGAGACAGAGACAGAGACAGAGACAGAGACAGAGAGACAGAGAGACAGAGAGACAGAGAGACAGAGAGAGGGGAACATTAAGAAATGCTATAGATGGATGGAATTTAGTTTGGAAACCTACCAAAAAACAATTAGGCAACAACAAATTCAATCCCTTCTAGACAACTTCCTGGGTAAAACATTCCACTGCAATAGTGAAGGTGTAAACTTGGCAGTAGAAAATCTTAACAGTATATTTGCCCTCTCGGCTTCCCTATCAAATCTAAAAATCTCAAATAGAAAACCGAAGAAAATGAACAACAATGACAAAAGGTTTGATGAGGAATGCAAAAATCTAAGAAATAAATTGAGGAACCTTTCCAACCAAAAACATAGAGAAAACCTGAGTCTACGCCTTCACTATGGTGAATCACTAAAACAATACAGAAATACACTACGGAAAAAGAAGGAACAGCACATCAGAAATCAGCTCAATGTAATTGAAGAATCCATAGACTCTAACCACTTCTGGGAAAATTGGAAAACACTAAACAAACAACAACACAAAGAATTATCTATCCAAAATGGAGATGTATGGGTAAACCACTTCTCCAATCTTTTTGGCTCTATAACAAAGAATAAAGAGCAAAAACATACACATGATCAAACACAAATCTTAGAATCAACTATTAAAGACTACCAGAACCCACTGGATTCTCCAATTACCTTGAACGAGTTACAGGATAAAATAAAAACCCTCCAACCCAAAAAGGCCTGTGGTGTTGATGGTATCCTCAATGAAATGATCAAATATACAGACAACAAATTCCAATTGGCTATACTAAAACTAACTCTTTAACATCATCCTTAGCTCTGGCATCTTCCCCAATATTTGGAACCAAGGACTGATCACCCCAATCCACAAAAGTGGAGACAAATATGACCCCAATAACTACCATGGAATATGCGTCAATAGTAACCTTGGGAAAATCCTCTGCACTATCGTTAACAGCAGACTTGTACATTTCCTCAATGAAAACAATGTACTGAGCAAATGTCAAATTGGCTTTTTACCAAATTACCGTACAACAGACCATGTATTCACCCTACACATCCTGATTGACATCCAAACAAACCAAAACAAAGGCAAAGTCTTCTCATGCTTTGTTGATTTCAAAAAAGCCTTCGACTCAATTTGGCATGACGGTCTGCTATACAAATTGATGGAAAGTGCCGTAGCGGGTAAAACATATGACATTATAAAATCCATGTACACAAACAACCAGTGTGCGGTTAAAATTGGCAAAAAAACACACATTTCTTCACACAGGGTCGTGGGTTGAGACAGGGATGCAGCTTAAGCCCCACCCTCTTCAACATATATATCAACGAATTGGCGCGGGCACTAGAAAAGTCTGAGGCACCCGGCCTCACCCTACTAGAATCTGAAGTCAAATGTCTACTGTTTGCTGATGATCTGGTGCTTCTGTCACCAACCAAGGAGGGCCTACAGCAGCACCTAGATCTTCTGCACAGATTCTGACAGACCTGGGCCCTGACAGTAAATCTCAGTAATACTAAACTAATGGTGTTCTAAAAAAGGTCCCGTCGCCAGGACCACAATTACAAATTCCATCTAAACACCATTGACCTAGAGCACACAAAAAACGATACATACCTTGGCCTAAAAATCAGCGCCACAGGTAACTTCCACAAAGCTGTGAACGATCTGAGAGACAAGGCAAGAAGGGACTTCTATGCCATCCAAAGGAACATACATTTCAACATACCAATTAGGATCTGGCTAAAAATACTTGAATCAGTCATAGAGCCCATTGCCCTTTACGGTTGTGAGGTCTGGGGTCCGCTCACCAACCAAGACTTCACAAAATGGGAAAAACACGAAATTGAGACTCTGCATGCAGAATTCTGCAAAAATATCCTCCGTGTACAATGTAGAACACCAAATAATGCATGCAGAGCAGAATTAGGCCGATACCCACTAATTATCAAAATCCAGAAAAGAGCTGTTCAATTCTACAACCACCTAAAAGGAAGCGATTCCGGAAAATAAATAAGCATAAATATGGGTTGTATTTACAATGGTGTTTGTTCTTCACTGGTTGCCCTTTTATTGTGGCAACAGGTCACACGTCTTGCTGCTGTGATGGCACACTGTGTTATTTCACCCAGTAGATATGGGAGTTTATCAAAATCGGATTTGTTTTCTAATTCTTTGTGGATCTGTGTAATCTGAGGTAAATACTGTATGTGTCTCTAATATGGTCATACGTTGGACAGGAGGTTAGGAAGTGCAGCTTTGTTTCCACCTCATTTTGTGGGCAGTGTGCACATAGCCTGTCCTCTCTTGAGAGCCAGGTCAGTCTACGGCGGCCTTTCTCAATAGCAAGGCTATGCTCACTAAGTCTGTACATAGTCAAAGCTTTCCTTAAGTTTGGGTCAGTCACAGTGGACAGGTATTCTGCCACTGTGTACTCTCGGTTTAGTGCCAAATAGCATTCTAGTTTGCTCTGTTTTTTATTAATTCTTTCCAAAGTGTCAAGTAATTATCTTTTAGTTTTCTCATGATTTGGTTGGGTCTAATTGTGCTGCTGTCCTGGGGCTCTGTGGGGTGTGTTTGTGTTTGTGAACAGAGCCCCAGGACCAGCTTGCTTAGGGGACTCTTCTCCAGGTTCATCTCTCTGTAGGTGATGGCTTTGTTATGGAAGGTTTGGGTACTTGTGTACTTTAACTATATGTGTAATGTTTACTGTTAATTTGTATTGTTTATTTCACTTTTGTATAATATCTACCTCACTTGCTTTGGCAATGTTAACACATGTTTCCCATGCCAATAAAGCCCCTAGCTAGCTGACTGCAGGTGTGATTGCAGCTGCAGTCTGTTCCTCTCCCTCCCAGGTGGAGAAACAATGTCCTGAAGAATCTCTCTCTCTCTTTCTCCCACAGACAAGTTTACTTTCTAACTCTCTCTCTCTCTCGCTCTCTCTCTCTCTCTCTCTCTCTCTCTCTCTCTCTATCTCTCTCTGATAAGCACATACTGTTCATTCTTGCAGGCACACCTCACACAAAATACTGTCTAAATACTGTACAGACTAACACACATTACAAGAAATCAATTCACCTATCGAGCAAAGCTTAGCTGCCAGAGTGGTGGCTCCATGTCTAGTGTAGTGTTCCCTCTCTGTAAACTCAGTCTGCTTGGCGGCTTCGCACACACACACACACACACACACACACACACACACACACACACACACACACACACACAGACCGACACGGACATAACGGATGCACTCCCTCCCTCTCTTTCTACTGCTCTCTCTCTCTGTCTCTCTCTCTTTAGAGTACACTCCGTCTATAGAGTGGAACGGCTTGCTGGGATATGCCAGTCCTCCAGAGCAGCGCCCTACTGTAATTGAGTGGGCTTGTCTGCTGACAACTTGCCATTGGTGGAGGATGGATAGATTGGGGAAATGGTTTGTGTAGGGGGTGGAGGGTGCAGCGGTGTGTGTGAGTGTGTGTGTGAGTGGGAATGTGTCTGAGTCAGAGCTCAATGCTGCATGAAATGTTTTTTCAGCACAGATTGAGCAGTGCTGACCAAAGGGACCCACCAGGGCTATCGGACCAGCTGGCGCTCACACACACATAAGCACGTACACACACCATCCCATCCCAGTTTACCAGCTCTTCCTCTCCATCCCACGCCTCATCATGGCCACTCTAATGAGGCATGCTGTGTAATTAACGCCTAAATGAAGCAGCTCATTTCCATAACTGTTCGGCTCAACAAAGGCCTGACGTCCCCTTAACAAACCAGCACGCCAAGCAAATATGTTACGCAAAGACATGGGATGGCGGGAAGAGAAAGGGAGAGGGTAAAGGAGAGTAAGGGAGAGGGTAAAGGAGAGTAAGGGAGAGGGTAAGGGAGAGTAAGGGAGAGGGTAAGGGAGAGTAAGGGAGAGGGTAAGGGAGAGTAAGGGAGAGGGTAAGGGAGAGTAAGGGAGAGGGTAAAGGAGAGTAAGGGAGAGGGTAAAGGAGAGTAAGGGAGAGGGTAAGGGAGAGTAAGGGAGAGGGTAAAGGAGAGTAAGGGAGAGGGTAAAGGAGAGTAAGGGAGAGGGTAAAGGAGAGTAAGGGAGAGGGTAAGGGAGAGTAAGGGAGAGGGTAAGGGAGAGTAAGGGAGAGGGTAAGGGAGAGTAAGGGAGAGGGTAAAGGAGAGGGTAAGGGAGAGGGTAAAGGAGAGTAAGGGAGAGGGTAAAGGAGAGTAAGGGAGAGGGTAAAGGAGAGTAAGGGAGAGGGTAAGGGAGAGTAAGGGAGAGGGTAAAGGAGAGTAAGGGAGAGGGTAAAGGAGAGTAAGGGAGAGGGTAAGGGAGAGGGTAAAGGAGAGTAAGGGAGAGGGTAAAGGAGAGTAAGGGAGAGGGTAAAGGAGAGTAAGGGAGAGGGTAAAGGAGAGTAAGGGAGAGGGTAAGGGAGAGTAAGGGAGAGGGTAAAGGAGAGTAAGGGAGAGGGTAAAGGAGAGTAAGGGAGAGGGTAAGGGAGAGTAAGGGAGAGGGTAAAGGAGAGTAAGGGAGAGGGTAAAGGAGAGTAAGGGAGAGGGTAAGGGAGAGTAAGGGAGAGGGTAAAGGAGAGTAAGGGAGAGGGTAAAGGAGAGTAAGGGAGAGGGTAAGGGAGAGTAAGGGAGAGGGTAAAGGAGAGTAAGGGAGAGGGTAAGGGAGAGTAAGGGAGAGGGTAAGGGAGAGTAAGGGAGAGGGTAAGGGAGAGTAAGGGAGAGGGT